>NC_069500.1:1140417723-1140731473 GCF_027579735.1 Bombina bombina
CCTCTAAGATATTCTCAGCGCAACACCATTGTCACTACTCAAGATTCTTACAGCATTAGTGGTGCTTGTAATCATGTCAGTGATTAAGAAACAGTCTAAACAGATTTTGAAAATGTTCAATTAAGAAAAGTGATGTGTTGAAAATGCTGTTGCACGGTGATAACTTTAATACAATGTTGAATATGATATATTTTTTATAATAAGCCCTTTTTAAATTAAAAATATATATCAACATTTGTATTTATTTTATCCATTTAAGATAACATAAACTATACAAATCTTTCATGTTAAAATACAGTGCCTTAGGGCGGAGCAAGCAAGGCGGCTGAGCGGTCGCATATTCAGAGAGCTCTGCTCACATACTATTTTTATTTGTTAACTAGACCGCTCAGTTTCGCACAAGAGCCTATAAAATTGACCTCTAACACTGGGGAGATCAGAACTACAAAATCTAAAGGTGAAAGAAGGATTTAAACTCGCCTACATGGAACTTTTCTCTACGCCTAACTCTCATACAACCCGCCTAAGTTGCGGCCATTTTGCAGCACCGCATGGAACCCAGTGCCCTAGGCGGACAGATAATAACTGTTAGTTGCAGCAAACTCACACCCCGGCTCTAAAGGACACTGGTGACCGGTCTTGTTCCAGGATGACTGCCACAGCATTAGATTTACTGCATCTATTAGCCGACAAAATGGACAGGCAGTTCGACTCTCTGGCGGCAACCCTTAACGAAACACGAAGCGGTGTACCAGCGGGAGTCACAGATTATTTGCTGTCACAAGCTTCCTCCAGGCTGCAAGATGCCATAGCAGGAGATAACCTACCAGCGGGAGTACTGGAGAAACTAATCACCACAGACGAGATACCCGCCAGCACTACCTTACAGGAGGATAGGGAGAAAAAGTGTCTAACCCACGAATCAGAGCCCAGCACTGATAGCGACTCTTCAAAGGACTATACTAACCCACCATCTGGTCTGCGGGTGATGCGGCCGGTCACCGAGGAGTCCCAGGTTCAGTCTGAAAGAGAGCCGAATCCTAAAGCTAGAAAATACCTTGATGTAACCCATGTGCTCTGTGGCTCATACCTCGATCCTCTAGCCGGATGGAATGGTGAGTGGACTCTGCCTTCCGATTATCGCCAGACACATCGCAGTATCTCGGTCTCAGCTTTTGTTGACCCAGCCAACCCAGTCCTCTTGCTATACGGGAGCTGCTTCATACTGCTGCAGTTGCGGAGCTCACGGAACCTCTTACCATCCGCACACTACACTAGATCCCCTGCTGACCCAAACAGATGTGGGGTAGGTTAAGCTACGTTTGGCTCACATCGCTCAGGACTTGCCTTTACAAATTTGTCATCTATATATAGTTTCTATATCATTCCGGTCACCACAGCTTGTTGTCTATTGCCTAAAGATGTGTCGCTGTATATGAAGATAATTTTCTGATATTTTAGGGACACTTAACAATCCAGGCTAAAAGACTCTACCGCCATCTCCTCTATTGTGGACACTGATTATGTGTATTTGACATGTTAAAGTACATTAGTTAACCTCCACCTGTTCATCCTGTTTGGAATTTAATTTAATTAACTAAAGTGACACCACGGATACTTGAGGGTAATATGTGCACTTATGCTAATTTGGGGTGGAACCCTTTTACAATTTAGGAATTATTTTTAGATGTTTTCCCTATACTAATATAAAGCCCCAGTATCTACCTTTATTGCTGTTTAGTCTGGAACAACTACTCTGATATTCTATCTTTCTGTGGGTCCTTGGAACTTGTAGTGGGGCTCGCATACAGACCAATAACCCCAGAGAGGTTGTCTACTTTAGTGTGTGTGACTGCTCCTATTCAACACACCGTGTGAAAGGTTATATATGTCCAATATGTTCAAACTATCTTGTCATGTACATTTTCAAACGTTTTATGTGCCCCCCTGTCTCTGTTGGTGAGAGCATGGGATATACTAATTCTGTAATATGCTCACCTACATATATTTAACCCTATATGACCATGTGCCTGATATATCAGTTAGATTATAAACAGGTATAGCAGTAAGCACCTGCTAAGCATATAGATTCAGAGTTCTCTATAATATCTTTCTGGCATCCTCCTTGCCTTTTATATGTGAATATGGGCACAGTTATAACTATCTCCACTCTGAGCAAATTAATATCCCTTTTGATTGCTCAATGGATGACTGTATATTTGCTGTTATTGTTAAGACTTGTTCTCTGTCAGCCTATCACTTGGATACTATACTTTTACCTCGCTATACATGCCATAACTGCCATTGTACATCATTTTCTATACACCACCTCCAACTCCATATCCCTCTTCCACGATATATTGCTATGGGTATACACAGGTAATATACCTGCTAACAGATGCTTTTATTCTAAATGCTAATCTTAATATTGGTTATACACGTTATTATGTGCGGTCTACTTGTATTGTTTATATATAGCTTAGTTAGCACAGTCTACTATTGCAATGGTATCATCCTGTTATAGTTGTCTCTGATACCTTTCATATAACTGTAAGCAGACTATACCCTATTGGCTCTATCTTTCTGGACGACTGCTCTATAGGTCTTACATTTTTCATCTAAGCTCATCTGTTACTTATTTAACAATTATATATGCCAATAGTATGACAACAGTTTGTTAGATACCCTGAATGGCATTCTTCGTTTATATATATATATGAGGGTAAAAATGTAACATAACTTTTGGCTGTTCTCTTGAACAACCTACTTGTTGCTCCCACTTTAAATGTTTACAGAGGTGTTCTTGTTATCCCCCATACCGAAGTAGATAGACTCACTATAAACCGGTTGTACTATAGGTACACCTTATCCTCCCCCTAGAGCCCCTTGTTAGACCTCTTCTTTATGCCTCATGATAGCAAGCGCTGTAGCAACATGGTGAATATGCAAAAGTTAGTATCCTGGACAACGATAGTCAAATGCAACACTCTTCCTAAGATATTAGTTGCCCCTTGATTGAACTAAGGTATGGAGTTTGTAAGGATTCATGCTCACATACAGCAGTACGCCCGTACCATGACAGGGAAATCTCATATTCCTCATTACCGGTAATCTGGGGTAGATATATCTATGCCACTGCTGACTTAACTTACATTTACTGATCATATACTCCCCATCTAGATACATCCCGACTCCTATTTAATATAGTCAAAAAGTGTTCTAGATGTCATGCTGAATACTACATGCTATTAGCCTCGCACCAGATATGAATTAAGCTCCCCACTAATAGTCCTTGTTAAACATATGCATAGCTAACAGTGTCATAAATTTTGCCTACACATGCCCTCTAGCTGGCTTTCCTATCAGAATATTTCTGTCCCCACATCACCTTACCCTCCACCTGTAACAATCAAAGATATACATCGAGTATCCCATAGTCACCAATGTCAACCTCCCCCCCTTGAACTCTATAGCCATCCCCGATCTTCATATCCATATCTGTAACTATATTTAAACTCAGCCAATTAATACGTTAAACACAATTATATTTATATTGGCGGCATCCTACCTCCATTGTCCCTCTAGACTGCATAACTATACAGTATACTATTCTCCTAATATCCCTATTACATTATAGTATTTACTTTAAGTAGATAGACACAAGTCCTACTGACTTCTCCAGAATAACAACCTCATAACCCTAGCACCATCCTCAGAAGATACCTAACAAGCGAGGGAACCATCTCATCCTCAGCTATATTATAGGCTCCACCTCCCCAGATGGAAAGCTCCGCCCCTCCATCTTCCCCTTATACTTAAGCGGCTCGTGCCCGCTGTCTTCCCCTCCCCCCTTATATACCTCGGCCCAAAAGTGGTCGACACATATGCTAAATCTCCACAAGCTGATACCTTGGACCCAGATAATTTAAAGGGTATTTTTCCTATTGCAATGTGGAGATCATCTGTCAATAATATAATATAAAATGAAGTTCTATCATATCTCGCCTAAACTCTCTTCTATCTCCATTTTAAAATCTGATATGTTACTCTCTCTTTATTTGTTGATAATCTCTGTTTATAGTCATGGATAATGTACTGCTCACTTCAATGTAACTATGACTTAATGGCGAATTTTGTTTGTCAATATCTGTTTCAACTTCAATAAAAAAAGTATTATCAAAAATACAGTGCCTTACATTTTTGATCTTGATATGAATTATGGAAGATATATGTTTAATATCATATGCATTTAATCCTTCAATTTACATAAAGTTAGATAACAATATATATTTAATTTCTCATTTCTTTAGATATGGAACATGCATTTAATGTTTCGGAGGAGATCGACCGTTGTCTTCGACAGGTGAGAGATGTGACAGAGGAGTTGTCCCTGGGAGAGACCCAATATCCAGAATCCCAGGAACAGGGAATCTCCCAGGGGACATCGGATTTGGAATCTCTCATCGGTGCTGCCCCTCCTGACCCAGAAGACCCAGCTGCTCTGGACCCTGGTGCCCCTCCTGCACCTGTTGCTCATGCTCCATCAGCTCATGGCCGTGCTGATCCTGGCCATGAACTGCCTCCTGTCAATGATGAGGAGGCAGTTCAGGAAATGTTACATCTGGCCAGGCAGTACCAGGATGATTACCATGAGATGCATGGGGCATTGAGATCATCTGTTGAACAACAGGGGCAGATATTAGAGAGGGGCATTAGAGTAGATAGGGAAAGATTAGATATAGAGAGGGAAAGGTTGAGGATAGAATCAGCTAGAATAGATTTAGAGAGGGAAAGATTTGAATATGAATATGTGAGGGATAGTGCCAGATTAGAATTAGAGAGGGATAGATTTATTTATGAAAGGCAGAGGGATAGTGATAGACTAAACTTTGATAGGGAAAGATTAAAATTAGATAGGGCCAGGGCAGCTGAAGAGCAGTTAGAATGCCAGCATCGGGAGAGGGCAGACAAAGACAACAGGGTTTTTAATTGTCAATTGTTTTTAACTTTTGGGAGAAGGGGAACAAGGGAGAGATCACCCCCCTCTCTCCATCACCCAAAAAAAGAAAAGAATAGGGTGTTTTAATTTGCTCATTTTATTAGGGGTTTTAAACTGCACATTATTTTTAATATTAGTTTTATTATGTCTGTCCTTATTTTTATTTGTATTTTGTATTTTTTTTATTCTGTTTATCCTTATGTATTTATGGTTTTTTTTAATAAAAAATATGAATAAAATATTTTTTAATTATGAATAAATGTGTTTGTTATTACTTGATTCACACGTTACAAATGACTGATGTTCAAATTCAATGCAGGTGCAAGATATTATCTATTCTTTTTATTAAAGGTTAAATTTAATCAACATATTTATATATAATTTTGAAATTAATATATAATATTGACCTTTTGGTTAAACAACTCAATTATAATAAAGGTTACATGAATCAATATTTATAATTTAACTATTCATCATTAACCTGCGATATTCATTTATATGTATCTTTTCTTAAATTGTGTAAATGTAATCATTTTTAAAAGTTAAAAAAAAAAGGAAAGTGAACACCAACAACCAAATTATTTTAAACAAAATTGAGCATTTAACGGGGCACTGAACCTTATTTGTTTCTTTTGTGATTCAGATTGAGCATTCAATTTTAAGCAACTTTCTAATTTACTCCTATTATCAATTTTTTTCCATTCTCTTGCTATCCTTATTTGAAAAAGAAAGTCCATAACCTTGGACAGCACTTATTTATTGGTGGATGAATGTATACATCAATCAGCAAGAACAACCCAGGTAGTTCAACAAAATGGGCCGGCATCTAAAGTTACATAATTTATTTTCAAATAAAGATACCAAGAGAATGAATAACATTTTCTAATAGGAGTAAATTAGAAAGTTGCTTAAAATTGCATGCTCTATCAGAATCACAAATAAAATATTTTGGTTCAGTGTCCCTTTAAAATGTAATGCTCTATCTGAATCACGAAAAAACATTTGTTAGGTTCAGTGTCTCTTTATTATTTCTAATATTAAAATAACTATCTTAATGTATGTATATATATATATATATATATATATATAGTATCCAGAGGAGTAGGAGCACTCACGGTAACAATTTCAAACGCTTCAGCCTGCCCGGGGTGCTTTAAAATGATAATACAAACATCCAAAAAGAAAAGCACTCACCGGGTCATTTTAGCAAAAAACAACTTTAATCCGTGACGTTTCGGGGTTGCCCCCGTCTTCAGACAACTAATTACAGGTAGAAACCATAACTCACCCTTTATAACAAGCCGACCCGCTCCCAAGTGTAACCCCGCCGGTGGCGTTCCGGAAGTCAACAGCTGCGCGCAGATCCCTACATCATCGGTTGTCATAACAACCAGGACGCCACCCGGCAGAGTCCCTATAACCATTAAAAGCATTAAAAGTTAGTTGTGCAACGATCCAACATAATTTACAAATGACTGAGCAAAAGAATATAACATATCAAATGTACAGGCACCAGAATCCAGGCAGTACAGTCTTGAACCTATAGATAGTCTAATACCGCTAAGCTTATGTATTTAAATAGGCATCTATGGAATCCTACAATTGTAACAATACGGATGACAAGCATAAGAACATCATTCATAAACTGGGATAAATTAAATCCTTACTCCGTAACTTATGTGATAAACAAGGCAAAACTGATCTAAATATGTGACACATTAATGTCAATCAAATAGACTCCAAAACTATATAATAACAATACTAACCAAGCATCCAAAATCATGACAACTGTGATCAAAAGAATGTTAACTAAAATAGAATAAAGTTCCATAACAGTAAAAGAAACAAAATAATAAATAAATAAATAATAAACAATAAAATAACATAACATAACCAATGAAAATAAAGAAATATATCAATAAAAAAATACAAAGAATAATAAACTGAAAAAGAAAGAAAAAAAAGAGAAGAATGTAAAAGAAAAGACAAAAAGCAAAAAGGCAAACAGAAAATAATAAATATTGATGAAATGAAAATAGATTATACAAGAAAATAACATAAAAAGAAGGACCAAGAATTATGCATTATAATCAGTATGGAAGGAGATATATCATAGGAAGCAATGCCAATCTAGATTGACATTCAGGCCTCGTGGAGCCATGGTGCCCAGAGTAAAAATCCATTTGGATTCCCGCTGTAACAATATTGTTCCTCTGTCACCCCCTCTTGTAAGTGGGGGCACATGATCAATAATGATATATTTTAGATCGGCAACAGAGTGTTTTAATAGAGCAAAATGTCGGGCCGTCGGTTATTCAGAGTCCCCTCGATCAATAGCCGTTCTTATGGCTGATCTATGGTTGGCCATTCTTGTACGGAGGTCGTCCACCGTTTTACCCACATAAAACAAACCGCATACACAGTGTAACAAGTACACTATGTACTTGGTAGTGCATGTGACCCGATGCTTGATACTGTACATCCTATTTTTATAGGGATGTCTAAACATTTTGCCAGTTGTTAGTCCATTACAAGTTGTACATCCCAAGCAACGATAACAACCAGGTTTAGATTGCAACCAAGTCTCCTTCATGTAACAACTTCTAGGATCATAAAAAATAGTTGAGTGGAGCACTAGACTCAACCCACTTTGCCAACCTCTGATACTACCTCCTTCCTAGGTAGTTTGAAAATCAAAGAATCTGAATACGTGGAGTGTAGGTGGCGCTAAAAGTACTCTAAGTATACCTAGCTATGCGTTAATAAACTAACGTTAAAAATAGCCCAGCAGAATATATATCTTAGGAAAGTTCCATATAAATTAGCGTGTAAACTATCTGGTTAAATAAATGGAGGTACATGCAACTGAATATGAATTTTGTACAAATTTATTCTTAGTTGAAATAGTATAAAAAAATAGTATAAAAAACCATCAAAAATTCTCTCATACAAATGGCCCACACTCTTCACTCGCAACAACTTCCAAGTCTAAATAGCTACCACAAAGAATAATAGCAATACTAGAACAATTTAATACTAAAATAATGTTAAAACATTGTGGTGATAAATACAGTGAAAAGACAGTCGTCTAAGATCAATATGCACAATTGAAAATTTTAAGCCGTTTGATTATAGTATGACTTTCTGGCTGGGGTTCTATTTCCTTTACAAGTCTCTGCTTGTTAAACACTTTCTCTTATTACGGCCACAATCGAACAAACAAAGGCCTGTCTCCAATGGGCTATGGCAACCCGTAAAACAAATAGTTCTTGTTATAAGCCCTGTCACAGAGGAGAATCCAGCTTTCACCTTTGCAAAAAGGGGGAGTTCCTCAGTTTGAAGTCTGCAGTCTTATGCAAATGGGGTCGGATTCCCCAGTATCAGATCAGCAATCTTTTGAGGGTTCCTAAATAGGAACAATAATAACAAACACCAGAGACTATTTTTGTTAAAATCCCACGGACAATCTTAGTCCGGTTTGAATGTTACTTAGCGGGGAGTTATTGACAATACAGATACTCTCACCTGCTGCTCCTTGTCTGGGTATGTCAGCTCCTGTATGGATTTGTTGTTTAGGATAAGTTGCGGACCTCCTAGTCCCTGAATGTAACTTTCTTCACTTGCGCAAGTCTTATCTAAGTTACCTTTGTACCACAGCCTCTCAACGATTCTCTGCTCTTTAAGTACTCCGTACGCAGAGTGGGTTATTGCTGTATATCCTCCTTGTTTGTCTTTCACCTTTCTACGCGTTTCACCCCTAAGGTGTGGGGCTTTTTCAAGATACAGTGTGAGAGTGAAGTCTGCCTTTTATCTCCCCTAGTTGCCTTCAATTCGCTATCATCTTTTCACTTCCTCTAGTCACTCTGGAAGTGAATTTTTCTTAAAAGGTGGGATCCTCATGTCTGCACAGGTAACTTTTCCTTTTATCGTTTCCTTGCTAATAACCCCAAATTAACTTCAGAAAAGTCATACATCTTAATCTTTATAGTTACCTTGAAAAAATCTTACATAAAATCTTAAATAAAAATCTTTTAATCTCATAGTTTAAGGAAAAAGACAAAAAGAGGAGTCAGAGGAGGAAGGGGAAAGAATGGAGGCAAAAAGACAAAAAGACAGAAATAATAAAAACGAGTAAAGGGATCTTTAACTTAAATGCAAGAGAATTAAGCAAAAATTAGGAAAGGATATTAAAACTGGGACTTTCTTTTGCACCATCGAAACCACTAAATAAATTTGAAACTCATGTCAACGTGAGGAAATACGTAAGAAATCTAACTCTTAAAAGGTTTTTTCTGAAAAATCCTATTGATAGATATAACATTAATGTTAATAGTAATAAGAAAGAAGAGATGTATCAACATACTTCTCTGAAGACTAAGTCTAATTTCTACCCTATTAACGATAAGGGTAGCAACCTAGAAACATTTGAGAAGATGGTCCTAGCCAACCTAAGGAAATTGGAGGGATCAGGTAAACATAATAAGAAAAATCTGACTAAAAAAGAAAGAGAAATATTAAAGGAATTACAAGATGATGAGACCATTACCATAAAAATGGCAGATAAAGGGGGGGGGTAGTTATTCTAGATACTGTAAAATATAAAGAAGAAGCAGATAGACTATTGAATGACAAGAAGACATATAGAAAGTTGGCTTTGGATCCAACAAATAAATATTTAGAGAAATTAAATAAGATACTTTTGAAAGGACAAGATGAGGGAATTTTAACAGACAAAGAATATATATATTTAAAACCACAATATCCAATAATTCCTATTTTTTACTACCTGCCGAAAGTACTTAGTGAATCCACCCGGAAGACCTATTGTCTCCGGCATAGGATCTCTTACGGCCAACTTATCTGAATATGTCGATAAGTTTCTACAGAAATATGTAGTCAAATTAGACACCTATTTAAAAGATTCTACCAGCTTACTAAAATTACTTAATGAAATAGAATGGAAGGAAGACTATCTATTAGCTACCTGTGATGTGGTATCGTTATATACTAATATTAACCATACTCTTGGTATAGAGGCAATAGAGGGATTTTTACAACAAGATTCAGGTCTAAAAAAAGAGCAGGGGACTTTTCTAATAGAATGCATCCGCTTCATTCTAGAACATAACTATTTCTCATTCGACAGCAACTATTATCTGCAAGTAGAAGGAACAGCAATGGGCACGAGATTCGCACCGAGCTGATTCCAATAACTATATCCATGCGTCCAGTTGCCACTTTTCAAAGTGGAAAAATAATATTCCAGTAGGACAATGCCTGAGAATCAGGAAAAATTGTACTGAAATGGGTGATTTTGAAGAACAAATTAAATTACTAGAGGAAACATTTGTTGAAAGAGGCTACAAAGAGGAGATTATAAATAATGCAGTTATAAGAGCTAGAGAAACAAATAGGGATACACTACTTACTTATAAAACTAAAACCAATTTAATTAGAGATGAATATGATGTACCATTTGTAACCGAATTCAGTGACGACCACAATAGGATAAGGAAAATACTGAGGAAACATTGGCATATTGTCAAAAGCGACCCTATAGTAGGAGATAAATTACCACCTTTCCCTAGAATGGTATTTAAAAAAACAAAAAATCTCAAATCTATGCTGGCCCCAAGCGAATTCAAAAAAGGTAAAATGTGTCAAAAAGGTAAAGAAAGAGACTTATGGGGTAAAGAACTAAACGGATTCTATCCGTGTATTTCATGCAAGTCATGCAAGCATAGTACAAAAAAGAAAAACATCAGTATTCCAGGATTAAATATTCATTATAAAATTACAGATGTCCTAAGATGTAATAGTAGGGGTGTGATATATATGTTACAGTGCTCATGTGGCCTGATATATATCGGAGAAACATCAAGAATGTTAAGAGATAGAATCCGTGAGCACCTCTGGCACATTGAAAAAAGGCATTTTGGAGACGCATTTGTACCAGCACTTTAGAGAGGTGCATAAAAACAACACTAAAGACCTCAAGTTTTGGGGCCTATGTAAAATAAAAGGCAATTGGAGAGGGGGAAATCTGGACACTTTACTCCTGAAAAAGGAGGCGGAAATGATTTACAACTTTAACACCTTATACCCGAACGGTTTAAATTCTGAACTGGATATAAATCCGTTTTTATCATAATCAGAGTAATAAATTAATAACACTCAATATCTTGCTCCCAAAACACAATTAACTTATTTTTCCCTAATTGGAATGCTAACCTAGGGACTCCAGAAATTATACATATATTTTTATAGAATTATAGATATTTTTGTTATTTAGAAGATATCTAAAATATACTATATCGAACTCAAAATTATACTGATAGTATAGGAAGGAACTCATCATTTCTATTTATATTCCAAAATGTCAGTTTGACTATTGGGCGCATCTATAGCATAGTGGTAAGGTTGTTAGTCTTTAAAGCCAAATCCCCGAGTTCGAATCCCCTAGGTGTAAGGAAGGAAGCTAGCTTTATTTTTATTTTTATTTTTATTTTTTTTATTTTTTTTTGTTATTACTATAAACTCTAGCATAGCAGGAGTCTAGGATTTAACTAGAACCTTCCGATATAAGTATACTGTTTTAGGACAGCTAGATTTAAATTGATAGCTAGGTTTATGATCTATAGGTTCAAATAAGACAAATATATACAATTGACATAGTTTCGTCAGTAGGAAGTAGCTTAGAGGTAACATCCTAGCCCCAAGCCCTGGGGATCCTAGGTTAGATCCCCCAAGGGAAATATATATAGTTTTCAAAAGTATTTCTCCTGATTTTTGTCTGGCTTTTTAAGTCTATATTTTATATTTTAAACTATGAGATTAAAAGATTTTTATTTAAAATTTTATGTAAGATTTTTTTCAAGGTAACTATAAAGATTAAGATGTATGACTTTTCTGAAGTTAATTTGGGGTTATTAGCAAGGAAACAATAAAAGGAAAAGTTACCTGTGCAGACATGAGGATCCCACCTTTTAAGAAAAATTCACTTCCAGAGTGACCAGAGGAAGTGAAAAGATGATAGCGAATTGAAGGCAACTAGGGGAGATAAAAGGCAGACTTCACTCTCACACTGTATCTTGAAAAAGCCCCACACCTTAGGGGTGAAACGCGTAGAAAGGTGAAAGACAAACAAGGAGGATATACAGCAATAACCCACTCTGCGTACGGAGTACTTAAAGAGCAGAGAATTGTTGAGAGGCTGTTGTACAAAGGTAACTTAGATAAGACTTGCGCAAGTGAAGAAAGTTACATTCAGGGACTAGGAGGTCCGCAACTTATCCTAAACAACAAATCCATACAGGAGCTGACATACCCAGACCAGGAGCAGCAGGTGAGAGTATCTGTATTGTCAATAACTCCCCGCTAAGTAACATTCAAACCGGACTAAGATTGTCTGTGGGATTTTAACAAAAATAGACTCTGGTGTTTGTTATTATTGTTCCTATTTAGGAACCCTCAAAAGATTGCTGATCTGATACTGGGGAATCCGCCCCCATTTGCATAAGACTGCAGACTTCAAACTGAGGAACTCCCCCTTTTTGCAAAGGTGAAAGCTGGATTCTCCTCTGTGACAGGGCTTATAATAAGAACTATTTGTTTTACGGGTTGCCATAGCCCATTGGAGACAGGCCTTTGTTTGTTCGATTGTGGCCGTAATAAGAGAAAGTGTTTAACAAGCAGAGACTTGTAAAGGAAATAGAACCCCAGCCAGAAAGTCATACTATAATCAAACGGCTTAAAATTTTCAATTGTGCATATTGATCTTAGACGACTGTCTTTTCACTGTATTTATCACCACAATGTTTTAACATTATTTTAGTATTAAATTGTTCTAGTATTGCTATTATTCTTTGTGGTAGCTATTTAGACTTGGAAGTTGTTGCGAGTGAAGAGTGTGGGCCATTTGTATGAGAGAATTTTTGATGGTTTTTTATACTATTTTTTTATACTATTTCAACTAAGAATACATTTGTACAAAATTCATATTCAGTTGCATGTACCTCCATTTATTTAACCAGATAGTTTAAACGCTAATTTATATGGAACTTTCCTAAGATATATATTCTGCTGGGCTATTTTTAACATTAGTTTAAACTTCTAGGATCAGTCTTGACAAGTTGGTCTCTTAAGGACCTCGATCTCCGGTATCCAATTCTAGGAGGAGCTGTCCCCTCAAAAGGCAAATCTAGGTCTGAAGCTATTAGAGACCAATGTTTGCGTATACTCTCCGCAATAGCTGGTTTGTCAACATCAAAAGTTGTTGAAAACGTCATCCTGTTGTCTCCAGTTGCTGTTTCCCTATGGATTAATAGATATCCCCTGTTGCAACTTCAATGTATCCATCTTCTGTACTGCTAGATCCTGCTTATTGTATCCCCTCTGGATAAAGCGTGACTCCATATCATGCATTTGTTGTTCACAGAGGCTAGCTATAGTATTGTTCCTTGCTGTTCTCTTGAATTGTGATATGGGTAGAGCACTTTTGAGGGCTGGGGGGTGGCAGCTGTGGGCATGTAGTAGAGAATTACGGTCTGTCTCCTTTGTGTACAAGGTCGTGCACAATTGACCTCCTTTTTTAAAAATTCTCAGGTCAAGAAAATCCACACACGAGCTGTTATATGTCAGTTTGAACTTGATGGTGGGATGAGCCTCATTGACACCTGCAAACCATGATAGTAAATCCTCCTCTGTGCCCTTCCATATCAAAAAGAGGTCATCTATGTATCTTTTGTACTGGGTGACCCTGACATCCTGGAATAATGTCGTCCCTCTTGTTTCGAATTCTGCCATAAATGGGTTGGCATACGTGGGCGCCACGTTTGACCCCATGGCCGTCCCTGCAATTTGCAGGTAGAATTCTTTCTCAAACCGAAAGTAATTCATCTCCAAGCATGCAGTTAGAAGTTCTTGGATTACATCAACAGGTGGACCCACATATGGGTATCTAGCCAATTGCCTACATACCGCCACTACTCCCTCATTATGAGGTATTACAGTATATAAGCTGGTCACGTTCATAGTGACCAGCAAATCATCTTCTTGTATATCATTGACGGTACTGAGTATTCTTATCATAGAACTTGAATCCAGAAGGAAAGAATCCATATTCCTGACCAATGGTTGAAGTATGTTGTCCAAATAGATAGCAATTGGCTGGAGCAATGAGCCTATAGCCGACACTATAGGTCTCCCCGGTGGGGTTACCATATCCTTATGGATCTTGGGTAGCGTGTAGATCACTGGGACCCTTGGATACTGTACTATCATAAAGCCCAGGGCATCCTTATCTATACCTTCAATCTCATGCAGATGTTGTAGCATGCTGTCAAGTTTCTTCTTATACACGCTAGTAGGATCACCTCTTAATTTTTTATAGGTATCCTTATCCAACAGCTGGCGCATCACTTCAGCCCTGTAATCGGTATAATTTTGGATGACGATCGCACCCCCTTTGTCCGCTTTCCTCAGTACTATAGATGTGTTTTCCTGTAGGTCAATGAGAGCTCTTCTTTCATTCTTCGTCAGATTTTGTCTATACTGACCCCTCCTTTGATGTTGATTCAATGTGTCTTGTTGTACCATCCTGGAGAAAGTTTTAATAGAAGGGTTATAGCTTATGGGGTCAAATTTACTCTTCCCCTTAAGAATCTTTCTTGGTTGTTCTTGATAATCCATGAAGTGTTCTTTCAGTCTCAAATTTCTAGAGAACTTCTGGATATCTATAAACAGTTCAAAATCATCACACTTGACAGTCGGTATAAATGACAAACCCTTATTTAAAACCTTTCTCTCATTCTCAGACAGTACATGGTTACTTAAGTTGACAACTACGTCCTCCTCGGCCGACCTCTCCTGGGGGGTCTGGGTGGTAGACTTGAACCCCCCCCCGCCTTGTGTGGTTCCTCGTCCTTCCCCGTTTTTTGATCTTGTTGTCATACCGCTTCTATAGTCAGTATGCATCTGTACAGGGATAGCGGTCGTGGTATTACCATCTGAGTCAGTACTATTGCCCGAGCTGTCCACTGAGTCCATGGGTCTTCTTCTATTATACCTGTGGCGCCATGGTCTATTTGAACGATATTGCGCTCTTTCCTCTGGGCCCAATTGCCATCTATAGACACTTTTGTTTTTATAGTCGTTAGTCACGTCTTCCAATTTGCGGTTTTTAAAGGTAATTAGCTCATCCTCATACTTTTTTATGTCATCTTTTAATTTGCCAAGCCAGTTTTGCTCCTTCTCAGCTTCCAGTGTGGGTCCCTAGTTTAATGCTTTTAATGGTTATAGGGACTCTGCCGGGTGGCGTCCTGGTTGTTATGACAACCGATGACGTAGGGATCTGCGCACGGCTGTTGACTTCCGAAACGCCACCGGCGGGGTTACACTTGGGAGCGGGTCGGCTTGTTATAAAGGGTGAGTTATGGTTTCTACCTCTAATTAGTTGTCTGAAGACGGGGGCAACCCCGAAACATCACGGATTAAAGTTGTTTTTTGCTAAAAAGACCCGGTGAGTGCTTTTCTTTTTGGATGTTTGTATTATCATTTTAAAGCACCCCGGGCAGGCTGAAGCTTATGAAACCCGGCATGTATTGATAAACAGACTGTGACTCCTGAGGACTCTTACATATTTTTCACTGTTTTTATTGTGGTATTGTGCATCGGGTATTAATTTTTGTTACATTATGGCTGAGGGGATTGAAGTGGCACAGGATCTGGAGCTGGGGGAGGAAATAAAAGGTGCAGATGAATTCTTTTTTACTGAAGAGGACGCATCCCGCATACGTTTTGCGGCAATACCCCAGAGGGCTATTATTGAACAAACAAAAAGCATCTATGAGAAACTGGCAAAAATGAAGAAAAAAGAAATTGACTTTGCATTGCATGGAGCATATTTATCTGAGTATCACCGCAAAAAAATCATACCTAGGGGCTTTCGTATCAGGAATGTCCCCACAATAGGCAGGAATAATCCTGATTTTTGCCTAAAGTGGTGTAATATACTAAATAAATGCTCCCTGGACCTGATATTACTCGTAATACAGGAAGTCTCCAGATTACTGGATTTGAATAAAATGGAAATATCTAAATATGAGGACCAACACTTACCCACACTGGAAGCTGAGAAGGAGCAAAACTGGCTTGGCAAATTAAAAGATGACATAAAAAAGTATGAGGATGAGCTAATTACCTTTAAAAACCGCAAATTGGAAGACGTGACTAACGACTATAAAAACAAAAGTGTCTATAGATGGCAATTGGGCCCGGAGGAAAGAGCGCAATATCGTTCAAATAGACCATGGCGCCACAGGTATAATAGAAGAAGACCCATGGACTCAGTGGACAGCTCGGGCAATAGTACTGACTCAGATGGTAATACCACGACCGCTATCCCTGTACAGATGCATACTGACTATAGAAGCGGTATGACAACAAGATAAAAAAACGGAGAAGGACGAGGAACCACACAAGGCAGGGGGGGGGTTCAAGTCTACCACCCAGACCCCCCAGGAGAGGTCGGCCGAGGAGGACCTAGTTGTCAACTTAAGTAACCATGTACTGTCTGAGAATGAGAGAAAGGTTTTAAGTAAGGGTTTGTCATTTATACCGACTGTCAAGTGTGATGATTTTGAACTGTTTATAGATATCCAGAAGTTCTCTAGAAATTTGAGACTGAAAGAACACTTCATGGATTATCAAGAACAACCAAGAAAGATTCTTAAGGGGAAGAGTAAATTTGACCCCATAAGCTATAACCCTTCTATTAAAACTTTCTCCAGGATGGTACAACAAGACACATTGAATCAACATCAAAGGAGGGGTCAGTATAGACACAATCTGACGAAGGATGAAAGAAGAGCTCTCATTGACCTACAGGAAAACACATCTATAGTACTGAGGGAAGCGGACAAAGGGGGTGCGATCGTCATCCAAAATTATACCGATTACAGGGCTGAAGTGATGCGCCAGCTGTTGGATAAGGATACCTATAAAAAATTAAGAGGTGATCCTACTAGCGTGTATAAGAAGAAACTTGACAGCATGCTACAACATCTGCATGAGATTGAAGGTATAGATAAGGATGCCCTGGGCTTTATGATAGTACAGTATCCAAGGGTCCCAGTGATCTACACGCTACCCAAGATCCATAAGGATATGGTAACCCCACCGGGGAGGCCTATAGTGTCAGCTATAGGCTCATTGCTCCAGCCAATTGCTATCTATTTGGACAACATACTTCAACCATTGGTCAGGAATATGGATTCTTTCCTTCTGGATTCAAGTTCTATGATAAGAATACTCAGTACCGTCAATGATATACAAGAAGATGATTTGCTGGTCACTATGGACGTGACCAGCTTATATACTGTAATACCTCATAATGAGGGAGTAGTGGCGGTATGTAGGCAATTGGCTAGATACCCATATGTGGGTCCACCTGTTGATGTAATCCAAGAACTACTAACTGCATGCTTGGAGATGAATTACTTTCGGTTTGAGAAAAAATTCTACCTGCAAATTGCAGGGACGGCCATGGGGACAAACGTGGCGCCCACGTATGCCAACCTATTTATGGCAGAATTCGAAACAAGAGGGACGACATTATTCCAGGATGTCAGGGTCACCCAGTACAAAAGATACATAGATGACCTCTTTTTGATATGGAAGGGCACAGAGGAGGATTTACTATCATGGTTTGCAGGTGTAAATGAGGCTCATCCCACCATCAAGTTCAAACTGACATATAACAGCTCGTGTGTGGATTTTCTTGACCTGAGAATTTTTAAAAAAGGAGGTCAATTGTGCACGACCTTGTACACAAAGGAGACAGACCGTAATTCTCTACTACATGCCCACAGCTGCCACCCCCCAGCCCTCAAACGTGCTCTACCCATATCACAATTCAAGAGAACAGCAAGGAACAATACTATAGCTAGCCTCCGTGAACAACAAATGCATGATATGGAGTCACGCTTTATCCAGAGGGGATACAATAAGCAGGATCTAGCAGTACAGAAGATGGATACATTGAAGTTGCAACAGGGGGATCTATTAATCCATAGGGAAACAGCAACTGGAGACAACAGGATGACGTTTTCAACAACTTTTGATGTTGACAAACCAGCTATTGCGGAGAGTATACGCAAACATTGGTCTCTAATAGCTTTAGACCCAGATTTGCCTTTTGAGGGGACAGCTCCTCCTAGAATTGGATACCGGAGAGCGAGGTCCTTAAGAGACCAACTTGTCAAGACTGATCCTAGAAGTTGTTACATGAAGGAGACTTGGTTGCAATCTAAACCTGGTTGTTACCGTTGCTTGGGATGTACAACTTGTAATGGACTAACAACTGGCAAAATGTTTAGACATCCCTATAAAAATAGGATGTACAGTATCAAGCATCGGGTCACATGCACTACCAAGTACATAGTGTACTTGTTACACTGTGTATGCGGTTTGTTTTATGTGGGTAAAACGGTGGACGACCTCCGTACAAGAATGGTCAACCATAGATCAGCCATAAGAATGGCTATTGATCGAGGGGACTCTGAACAACCGGTGGCCCGACATTTTGCTCTATTAAAACACTCTGTTGCCGATCTAAAATATATAATTATTGATCATGTGCCCCCACTTACAAGAGGGGGTGACAGAGGAACAATATTGTTACAGCGGGAATCCAAATGGATTTTTACTCTGGGCACCATGGCTCCACGAGGCCTGAATGTCAATCTAGATTGGCATTGCTTCCTATGATATATCTCCTTCCATACTGATTATAATGCATGATTCTTGGTCCTTCTTTTTATGTTATTTTCTTGTATAATCTATTTTCATTTCATCAATATTTATTATTTTCTGTTTGCCTTTTTGCTTTTTGTCTTTTCTTTTACATTCTTCTCTTTTTTTTCTTTCTTTTTCAGTTTATTATTCTTTGTATTTTTTTATTGATATATTTCTTTATTTTCATTGGTTATTTTATTGTTTATTATTTATTTATTTATTATTTTGTTTCTTTTACTGTTATGGAACTTTATTCTATTTTAGTTAACATTCTTTTGATCACAGTTGTCATGATTTTGGATACTTGGTTAGTATTGTTATTATATAGTTTTGGAGTCTATTTGATTGACATGAATGTGTCACATATTTAGATCAGTTTTGCCTTGTTTATCACATAAGTTACGGAGTAAGGATTTAATTTATCCCCATTTATGAATGATGTTCTTATGCTTGTCATCCGTATTGATACAATTGTAGGATTCCATAGATGCCTATTTAAATACATAAGCTTAGCGGTATTAGACTATCTATAGGTTCAAGACTGTACTGCCTGGATTCTGGTGCCTGTACATTTGATATGTTATATTCTTTTGCTCAGTCATTTGTAAATTATGTTGGATCGTTGCACAACTAACTTTTAATGCTTTTAATGGTTATAGGGACTCTGCCGGGTGGCGTCCTGGTTGTTATGACAACTGATGACGTAGGGATCTGCGCGCGGCTGTTGACTTCCGGAACTCCACCGGCGGGGTTACACTTGGGAGCGGGTCGGCTTGTTATAAAGGGTGAGTTATGGTTTCTACCTGTAATTAGTTGTCTGAAGACGGGGGCAACCCCGAAACGTCACGGATTAAAGTTGTTTTTTGCTAAAAAGACCCAGTGAGTGCTTTACTTTTTGGATGTTTATATATATATATATATATATATATATATATATATTAATAAATATTTTAAAAATTATTGTGGTTTTCAAAAATGTAAATGAATAGTTTACTAATAAAATGAAATTGTATCAGTGGCCTTTCAGAATATGCTTATAGAAAAGCTATTCATAGAGGTAAAAACTATATAAATATAGCATTGTTGTTAATGGTAAAAAGGGGAATGTGTATAAACCAAACAATTTTACACCTTTTAAAAAAAAAAATTAAAAAAAAATTATATGATGTTTAAAGTCACTTTAAGCATGGACAGGCCTCTGCTCAAGAACATATTAAAGAATCCTCACTAAAATTTAATATAAATAAATATTAAAAATACATAACTAAGTCATAATTGCACAGCAAAGATGAAAGAAATTATCAAAGTGTTAGTTAACCTATTTAGACAAATGGTACAAGCACAGGTACCTTGGCAATGTTCTTTAAAAAAAACAGACTGACAGATAATGTAAGCTATAAATCCAACCAATATGTGAAGAATGAAGGGTGCACATGTAAATAAACCTTATATTTCTCAATATTTAATATAAAAGAGAGTGAAAAAGAGAGAGAGATTATGAGAGAGAGATTGAAAGAGAGAGATTGTGAGAGAGAGAGACTGTGATATAGAGACAGACAAACAGAGTGTGAGAAACACATGTATAAATTTATAAACCTGTAGTGCATTGCTGCTACTTCCAGAAATGATACCAATATTTTTTATTTTCACTTTTATATTAGTTTAATGTGACAGTGAAATTAAAAAATATTTTTTTTACTAAATTTTTAAACTTCATATAGATAACATTGAGCTCATGCACGTTAAAGGGACACTGAACCCAAATGGTTTCTTTTGTGATTCAGATAGAGCATGACATTTTAAGCAACTTTATAATTTACTCCTATTCTCAAATGTTCTTCATTATCTTGGTATCTTTATTTGAAATGCAAGAATGTAAGTTTATATTCCAGACCATTTTTGGTGATAAACCTGGGTTGTTCTTGCTGATTGGTGTATAAATTCATCCACCAATAAAAAAAAGTGCTGTCCGGAGATAAGAACCAAAAAACAAGCTTCTTTTTCAAATAAAAATAGCAAGAGAACAAGTAAGATTTGTTATTAGGAATAAATTAGAAAGTTGATCAAAATTGCATGCTCTATCTTACTCACGAAAGAAAATATTTGGGTTCAGCGTCCCTTTAAGTTATCCCAAAGATAACAGTGATTGTCTAAAATGCAAGTATGCCTAAAGAAATGAAATAAGTGGTCATTTTTAAAAAGAAAAGATTGAAGCTAAACACATATTAAAAAATATTTATTGTTATAGCCTTACAAATAACAACAGAGTAAAGAGTAGATCTCAATTTTTTTTTATTTAATAAGATTTTATTAAACATGTGTTTTATCAACTTTACATTGAACAATTGCAACATTTGTCAAAATTAACCACTTTCAATCAATGGCTTTACAATGATATACAATATCATTCCTTGAAATGACAATATTTGCTCAAAATTAATCCAAAATATATCATCTTTTGGATTAGAAATAATAATGTAAAGTAAATAAAAACAAAATTAAAAACTGTATGTTGCACAATCAACATTATTGCCCAAAAACCGCCTGGATATAGTCTGCTCGAGCTTGGACTCCCAGAGCATCATGCTCCAGGAATGGATCAATATACTGTCCATACTCCTGGTTATCCAAGCTCTCCAGATCTATTTCCAGGATTTTTAGGGCAATATTATGCAACATACAGCAAACCATAAAAATTAAGGAGACTTTGGAGGGGGCGTACGGGAGAACACCACCAGAGATATCCAAGCAGTGGAACCGTTTCTTCAATATGCCAAAGGTGCGCTCAATCACCGATCTTGTGGCGATGTGTGCCTGGTTGTAGCACACCTCTTCCACTCCGTTGGGGTTTTGGATGGGTGTGAACAGCCATGGAAGACACGAATATCCAGAATCACCTGCGTAAACAAAATAGATCATTGACATTAGCAATCCGAATGATTAAAATATATCATATACATATGTTAGAGTATCTAAGAGATATTTACCTATCAGGATTCCCTCTGGCATTTGGCCCTCCTGGAACCGATGGTAGATGTCAGAATTCCGGAGGATGAAGGAATCATGATTGCAGCCAGGGAGTCTGGAGTGTACACTCATTATCCTCAACCTGGCATCACAGATGACCTGGATATTCAGCGAGTGGTTGAATTTCCTGTCCCGGTAGGGCTCCTCTGTACCACTGGGAGGCTGCACCAAGACATGGGTGCAGTCTATGGCCCCCAATACCCTTGGCAATCCAGCCCTTAGGTAGAACTGGAGCTTGACAGCATGCCACTCCTCCGGTGTATTTGGGAAGTGGACATGATGGACTAGGCGTTGGTGTAAAGCATTCAGGACAACCTTCAGATGACGTGAGAAGGTTGCCTGGCTCATACCAATGCCTAGACCTGTCACAGCCTGGAATGACCCAGTTGCCAAGAAATAGAGGACCAAGAGCAATTTAACCATCCCAGGGATTGCCCTAGTTCTTGCAGTGAGTGGCTTGAGAGAGAGTCCGCGATCTCGACATAGAGCCTCTCAATGTAGGCCCTATTTAGTCAAAATCGACGGATCACCTCTCGGTCACTGAGGGTGTGGAGCCCAATCCTTGGATAGAAAACCCTTGGTACTCGCTGGCGTCTTCCTTGTCGCACCGCAGCCATCAACACCCATCTTTCCCTGCGTCTCCTTAATAAAAGTAAAAACTGGACTGCATTAAGGATGTCCTTTCTCAATGCTCAAAATAATAATGAAATAAAGTTTTTGAAGAGCCCCTTTTATAACGCCTAGTTTCACAGATGTGAACGATTTCAGTAATTGGATAAATGATGCGCCAAACATTACCTAACAAATGACTTGCACATTTTGATTACTATTGCGTCATTTTACGAGCAATTAATTGAATAATTTATTCCAAAAAACATATTTTTGTTATTTCTTGCATCATTTGACGAGCACGATGGGATGTCCTTATGAATGTCTGATTAAGTCATCCAGGTGTGTTTATCAGCTGTAAGAAATGCAGGTGTGTTTGTGCAATTAACAAAATTAATTATGAAAAACACATGTGTATTTGGCTCTAGTTTAAATCTTATTTCTGATTTTTTTGTGTTTGGATGGCAGCATTGTGAAGGTTAAAAAGGTCAGTGATTACTGTGTTTTTAAGATTAAATATTAAATAAAAAAGTGGTGTATTAACATTTGCAAACCTAAGTAACAAAAAGGATGCAATGTCAAACATTATGATGTTAAATATTGTTTGATATCCTTTATGTGATTCCTAATACCATTTACAAATCATTTCAATGTATTTTGAAAGCACAAAGTTAAACAGTGACAATGAGACAAAGCCACATTTTAAAGGACATTTAGCTCCAAAAAAGGATCATAGCAACTGAATGAAAACCGTGACATTGTTTATTAGAAAAGTAATATGAGTGCTAACCTTTTAAGCCTCCACGACGCTGCCATGCAAACATAAAATCAGAGTTCATGTCATGCCTATGTAAATATGCAGGTGTGGTGCCTAATTAATTGATAGCCTAATTTGTATTGTGTATAATTAATTGATAGCATAATTGCTGTGCAGTGTTTTCATTCTCTTGCTATCCTTTGTGTGAATGTGCTTTTCTTTGTACAATCTTTTTCATTGCTGTGCAGTGTTTTCATTCTCTTGCTATCCTTTGTGTGAATGTGCTTTTCTTTGTGCAATCTTTTTCATTGCTGTGCAGTGTTTTCATTCTCTTGCTATCCTTTGTGTGAATGTGCTTTTCTTTGAAGAATCTTTTTCATTGCTGTGCAGTGTTTTCATTCTCTTGCTATCCTTCATGTGAATGTGCTTTTCTTTGAAGAATCTTTTTCATTGCTGTGCAGTGTTTTCATTCTCTTGCTATCCTTTGTGTGAATGTGCCTTTCTTTGTACAATCTTTTTCATTGCTGTGCAGTGTTTTCATTCTCTTGCTATACTTTGTGTGAATGTGCTTATCTTTGTACAATCTTCTTAATTGCTGTGCAGGGTTTTCATTCTCTTGCTATCCTTTGTGTGAATATGCTTTTCTTTGTACAATCTTTTTGATTGTTGTGCAGTTTTCATTCTCTTGCTATCCTTTGTGAGAATGTGCTTTTTTTGTACAATCTTTTTCATTGCTGTGCAGTGTTTTCATTCTCTTGCTATCCTTTGTGTGAATGTGCTTTTCTTTGTACAATCTTTTTCATTGCTGTGCAGTGTTTTCATTCTCTTGCTATCCTTTGTGTGAATGGGCTTTTCTTTGTAGAATATTTTTCATTGCTGTGCAGTCTTTTCATTCTCTTGCTATCCTTTGTGTGAATGTGCTTTTCTTTGTACAATCTTTTTTATTGCTGTGCAGTGTTTTCATTCTCTTGCTATCCTTTGTGTGAATGTGCTTTTCTTTGTACAATCTTTTTCATTTCTGTGCAGTGTTTTCATTCTGTTGATATCCTTTGTGTGAATGTGCTTTTCTTTGTACAATCTTTTTCATTGCTGTGCAGTTTTAATTCTCTTGCGATCCTTTGTGTGAATGTGCTTTTCTTTATACAATTTTTTTCATTGCTGTGCAGTGTTTTCATTCTCTTGCTATCCTTTGTGTGAATGTGCTTTTCTTTGTAGAATCTTTTTCATTGCTGTGCAGTGTTTTCATTCTCTTGCTATCCTTTTTGTGAATGTGCTTTTCTTTGTACAATCTTTTTCATTGCTTTGCAGTGTTTTCATTCTTTTGCTATCCTTTGTGTGAATGTGCTTTTCTTTGTACAATCTTTTTCATTGCTGTGCAGTGTTTTCATTCTCTTGCTATCCTTTGTGTGAATGTGCTTTTCTTTGTACAATCTTTTTCATTGCTGTGCGGTGTTTTCATTCTCTTGCTATCCTTTGTGTGAATGTGCTTTTTTTTGTACAATCTTTTTCATTGCTGTGCAGTGTTTTCATTCTCTTGCTATCCTTTGTGTGAATGTGCTTTTCTTTGTACAATCTTTTTCATTGCTGTGCAGTGTTTTCATTCTCTTGCTATCCTTTGTGTGAATGTGCTTTTCTTTGTACAATCTTTTTCATTGCTGTGCAGTGTTTTCATTCTGTTTCTATCCTTTGTGTGAATGTGCTTTTCTTTGTACAATATTTTTCATTGCTGTGCAGTGTTTTCATTCTCTTGCTATCCTTTGTGTGAATGTGCTTTTCTTTGTACATTCTTTTTCATTGCTGTGCAGTGTTTTCATTCTCTTGCTATCCTTTGTGTGAATGTGCTTTTCTTTGTAGAATCTTTTTCATTGCTGTGCAGTGTTTTCATTCTCTTGCTTTCCTTTGTGTGAATGTGCTTTTCTTTGTACAATCTTTTTTATTGCTGTGCAGTGTTTTCATTCTCTTGCTATCCTTTGTGTGAATGTGCTTTTCTTTGTACAATCTTTTTCATTGCTGTGCAGTGTTTTCATTCTCTTGCTATCCTTTGTGTGAATGTGCTTTTCTTTGTACAATCTTTTTCATTGTTGTGCAGTGTTTTCATTCTCTTGCTATCCTTTGTGTGAATGTGCTTTTCTTTTTACAATATTTTTCATTGCTGTGCAGTTTTCATTCTCTTGCTATCCTTTGTGTGAATGTGCTTTTCTTTTTACAATCTTGAAATTATAAGAAGAAAATGGTATTTATAAAAGGGTATACATATCTGATAATGTTTTATAAATGGTATTTTATTATGTGATATGCTTCAATATAGCAACATTGAACCTAAGATTTCATTTTTGCGATTCCAATTGACTACTATAGCATCTGCGACCTCGAAGGCGGCGGATTGAAAACTAGATACGCAGTGTCGGATAAGACGCGAACGTAAGTGTCCATTTTTTGATAACTTCGGAAATGCTTAAAATTGTGTCGCATAACACGGCGAATACACAGAATTCCGCAAGAATTCCAGAGGTTTTCTATTCGCATCAATCTGCGTTTAATTGAGAACATTGGATCGGATGTTACGTCACAAAATTCAAATTCTTGCGATCTTAAGGCTTTGATAACTACGGCGATGCAATCTCGCGACAAGTACGATGCGGAATTCGGGAGTATTTTTTGATGACGCTTTGATAAATAGATGCCAGAGAATACAATTTTAAACAACTTTCCAATTTACTTCTATTATTTAATTTGCTTCCTTCTCTTGTTATCCTTTGCTGAAATGTTTATCTAGCCAAGTTCAGGAGCAGAGAACCTAGGATCTTGCTGCTGATTGACGGCTGCATATATATATATATATATATATACCAATTGTCATTGGCTCATCCATGTGTTCAGTTAGAAACCAGTAGTGCATTGCTGCACCTTCAACAAAGCATACCAAGAGAATGAAACAAATTACATAATAGAAGTAAATTAGAAAGTTGTTTAAAATTGTATTCTCTGAATCACGAAAGAAGTTGGGTTTCTTGTCCCTATAAGTGGGCCTTTGTGGTTAAATAACCTTCCATAGTAATAGGGTTAAGTTAGAACATGGAGCAATAATGAGAGTATGGACTAATATATTTATATCTGATATGATGTTAGAATAAATCCTCCAATTTCATATGACCCCTATAGGATTAAAGTGGTGCATCATCCATGCAGTTCAATTCTATCCAAAATTGAGAAAGGTCAAAATAATATTATTTCATATACTGTAATGCTAGGATGTTAGGACGCCCACTCAATTCCATGGGGAAGAGATTATCTCCTTCAATGCTTATAGTAACTAGTGTCTGGGATATTATGCTAATCCACATATGGTTGTTGAGTTAACAATCTCAGCAATACTAAGTAACAGACTTGGATACAAAATTATAAATAGGACCTGGGTAATGATGGTGTAGTGTTATGATTTTACACGTGTATAGTGAGTGACCTGTTACAAGGAAATATAACATGGGTGAATACCAATATTCAGGTCATATAGATATAAAAGACACCCTTGTTTATAGATTATATTAAGGATAGGTTACCAACACAAATACAAGGACAATAGGTGGTAGTTTACAGTATGATAGTATTTAGTTGCTGTGTAGTGAATTGCTACCTTTAACAGATATTATTCATTAACAGTTGTTTAAGTATCCAAAGCACCCATGCTTGATGCAAATATAGTTAATATTACTAGCAGCTATCCACAAAATGTCTTGTTACTTAGTTGTGTGTCCTTGAATCAAACACAGTTCAGCTAAGTATGTATAGTCCTGCAGGGCATCACTCTTCCAGTATTAGTTGTATAGTTCAATTATAAATAAGCAGTACTTCTTGCCATACTGATTGATTCAGTAGTAGTAAATGCAATGTTTCCTATTAAATAGCTGATATTCATATGAAGTGCTAGATTTTTACAATATAAAGGTCAATAGCACTTCAGTTTTGCTGTTAATAGCTGATATTCGTATACAGTGTTAGATTTTTAAATAATAAAGATCAAAAGCGCTTCTGTTTTGCGCTTATACAGCTTATTGCTTCAATACTAGTTCCTTCAATAGTGGTAACTACAATTTTAGCTGCTAATAAATAATGTTAGTATAAAGTTTAGATTTTAAATTACAATGATCATTAGCGCTTCTATTTTGTGCTTACACTAAATATAATAACCCCGGCAAACCAACAGTCGTACATTTGAGAACATATCTTAGTGCTAGCCATGGGCACAGTTACATAAGCGGTTGTAAAATGACAATTATTATGCTCCGTTGTTATAATAACACCAGAACTCCTTTCCCTTAAAAAAGTGCCCCATAAGCTCTCATAGGGGGCTCTTGTTTAAGGGAAAGGAGTTGTGTCCGTGGCTAGTACTAAGATACGTTCTCAAACGTACGACCTTTGGTTAGGACTGTGGCATAACAAATATATCTATAAAGGGGTTATTATACTTTGCGCAAACATTGCAATTACTACTACTGAAGCAATCAGTATGGCGAGAAGTACTGCTTATTTATAATTGAACTATACAACTAATACCAGAAGAGTGATGCACTGACGGGCTATACATACTTAGCTGAACTGTGTTTGATTCAAGGACACAGAATTAAGTAACAAGACATTTTGTAGATAGCTGCTAGTAATATTAACTATATTTGCATCATGGTATCAAGCATGGGTGCTTTGGATACTTAAACAACTATTAATGAATAGTATCTGTTAAAGGTAGCAATTCACTACACAGCAACTAAATACTATCATACTGTAAACTACCACCTATGTCGTAATTGTGTTGGTAACCTATCCTTACTATAATCTATAAACAAGGGTGTCTTTTATATCTATACAACCTGAATATTTTTATTCACCCATGTTATATTTCCTTGTGACAGGTCACTATACACGTGTAAAATCATAACCTACACCATCATTACCAAGGTCCTATTTATAATTTTGTATCCATGTCTGTTACTTAGTATTGCTGAGATAGTTAACTCAACAACCATATGTGGATTAGCATACTATCCCAGACACTAGTTACTATAAGCGTTGAAGGAGATAATCTCTACCCCGCGGAATTGAGTGGGCATCCTAACATCATTACAGTATATCCAATAATATTATTTTGACCTTTAACAATTTTGGATAGAATTGTACTGCATGGATGATGCACCACTTTAATCCTATAGGGGGTCATATGAAATTAAAGGATTTATTCTGACATCATATCAGATATAAAGATATTACTCCATATTACTCTCATTATTGCTCCATGTACTAACTTAACCCTATTACTATGGAAGGTTATTTAACCACAAAGGCCCACTTAAATACTAATTTTTAGGGTTACATTTATTCCATTCCGCCTTCCATAGTTTTATTTAAATTCTTACGCTATTTTATTGTGTAATTAATAAAAGTTATATTTTAATATATTTTTCTTTAACTTCTGCCTAGTAGTCAGGGCAGAGAGTGCTACATCACATTCTTTAGTGGGAATTCTCTCTTTGTGGGAATTCTCTCTTTCCTTCCCACACATTTTTCTTGTGATTTAATCGTGCGAAGCACCCCTCCCTATATTATAACGAGTAATAGGACTAATTTGACTGATACTTATATTAACTTTATTGGGATATTGCCCCTGTGTAGTGCCATTGCTCATACTTAATTCATATATAGAAGTGCATTGGAGCCCTTTGCAGTCAAATACTGTAGATGAAAACATGTAAAAACATATTCATGCAATATTTCATATTTTATAAATTGTTATAATGTGTATTTACTGTAAATATTTCACATTCCAATGTTCTTCACATAGGGTAATATGTTCTATGTATTTCAAAATAGATATTCATATATACAGTATATATATATATATATATATATATATCTGTGTATATCTATACCTATATATAATTATATATATATATATATATATATATATATATATATATATATATATATATATATAGATAGATAGATAGATAGATAGATAGATAGATAGATAGATAGATAGATATGTACAGTCATGGCAAAAAATATTGGCATCCCTGCATTTCTGTCACATAATGATGCACCACTTCGCCCAGAAAATTGTTGCAATTACAAATGTCAGGGCATTCTCATGTTTATTTCTTTTGTTCATATTGGTTTGACAAAAAAAGTGGATTAAAAAAAAGCCAAATCTGACAAAATCCATGCAAAACTCCTGAACTGGACAAAAGTATTGGCAGCTTCAATTTAATATTTGGTAGCATACCCCTTGGAAAAAAATAACTGAAATCAATCGCTTCCTGTAACCATAAATGAGTTTCTTACACCTCTCTACTGGAGGTTTAAACCACTCTTCTTTCGACCAACTGCTCCGGGTCTCTCAGATTGGAAGGGTTCCATTTCCCAACTGCTGTTTTGAGATCTCTCCACAGGTGCTTTATAGGATTGAGATCTGTACTCATTGCTGGCCAGTTCAGTACTCTCCAGCACTTTTTTTTAAACCATTTCTTGGGTGCTTTTTGGCATGTACTTTGGGTCATTCTCCTGCTGTAAGACCCATGACCTCTGATGGAGACCCAACTTTCTGACACTGGGCCCTACATTGCACCACAGAATTCTTTGGTAGTCTTCAGATTTCATAATGCCATACACACAGTCAAGACATCCAGTGCCTAAAGCAGCAAAGCAACCCAAAACATCAGTGAACCGCCACCATGTTTGACTGTAGGGACTGTATTCTTTTCTTTAAAGCCTCATTTCTTTTTCTAAAAACAGTAGAATTATGGGCCTTACCAAAAAACTGTTATTTTATTTCGCCTGTCCACAGTACATTCTCCCAAAAGAATTTTGACTTCCTCAGGTAAGTTTTGGCAATCTCCAATATGGCTTTTTTATGTTTCTATGTCAGCAGTGGGGTCCTCCAGAGGCTCTTAAAGTGTTACAACCTGGCTTAGTGCTAAGTGTTAGTGGATGGAGGTAAAGAAGGGCCAAGGAAGTGGTTGTGTCACGGCCCTCTACTGATCCCGACAGGATTTTAGCTTTTCCTCGGAGTGGTGAGTCAATGTATGGACTGACAGCTGAATAACAGACCCGTACAAATGTTTGCTAGATAGACCAATCTATGGTTTACATCTTCCAATTTATTACAGTTTTATCATAGTTTAGCTATGGATCTTAATATGCAAGGTTTGAAAAATGAACATAACTATGTCATCTCTAACCAGATTGTATTATATTCATCCATGTTAACATTGTTAGAAGTATTAGTATGTGCATCTTTTGCAGTACTCAGTATACTTATTGTAAGCACAAGTGAAATTGGTCTAGGTAATAAACTGGATAATAGCTTGCTGATATAACTATTTTTAAATTATATGGATCTGATGACTCAAATTTGTCACAACTTTTAGAATGTTCTTTTTATCACTGTCTTACAACTGTATGTATTTTGATATATGACTGATATGTATATAGTTATAATAGCTGTAACTGATTAAGTTGATTAAGGTGGTAATAGAGCATTTATTGTATATAATGTAAAGGGTTAATTCACCTATGAGAAACAGTTATGTAGGTAAGAGTTGAAGGGAGGTTTTTTTTTTTACCCTGTATCTAATTACGAGTAGCAAGTGTATTAGGTGTGTGTGTTTTAAATTACCAATCACATGAGAGTTGGTCCTTTAAATTTGTGTAGAACTTGACATCACATAGAGGCCTTTTATCAAGCTGTCAACCGCAAATAGGCTGGAATTCCGCAGCGTAATTGTGGAGAGCTTGATTCGCCTTATTTATCAAAGGCTAAAGACCGGCAAAAGTAGAAATTTGTGACCTAACATACGATCTGCCGGTTTCAGTCCAACACAGATCGATGGTTACGTCACTACAGATGTTCCGAATGCAAATTCGGCACTATCTGACTACTTTTTCTAGTTAACAAATATCCACCAGGTACGCTCGCCACTATTCCGGCCCAGCATACCTGGTTTTCAATCCGCCGCCCTGGAGGCGGCAGATGCCATAGGAATCAATGGGAGTCTGAAAGCAGTGAAAACTTATGTTTGCTGCTGTCTGATATCCCATTGATTCCTACGGGAGAATAAAAGTTAAGTTTACACCTAACACCCTAACATGTACCCCGAGTCTAAACACCCCTAATCTGCCGCCCCCTACACCGCCGCACCTACATTATAGTTATTAACCCCTAATCTACCACCCAACACTGCCGCCACCAAAATAAAAGTTATTAACTTCTAATCTGCCGCTCCCGACACAGCCGCCACCTACATAAAGTTATTAACCCCTATCCCGCCATTCCCGGAGCCTACCGCAACTAAATAAAGCTATTAACCCCTAAACTCCTGGCCTCCCACATCACTAGCACTTACTAAACCTATTAACCCCTAAACTGCCAGCCCTCCACATCGCCATAAACTAAATTAAACTATTAACCCCTAAAACCTAACAACCCGCTAACTTTACATTAAATATTAACTATATTAAACTATTAATTAATCTACCCTAACTGTTATACTAAAATTATATTAAACTATGTTAAACTAATTAATTTAATCTACCATAACTATTATACTAAAATTACAATAAACTATATTAAATTAATAATTAACCTACCCTAACTTTTAAACTAAAATTACAATAAACTACAAATTAAATTAACTATATTATATATTTAAACACCTAAACCTACTCAAATAATTTAAATCTACACTAAAAAATTACAAAGTTACAAAAAACTAACAACTAAGTTACACAAAAAAATAAACACTAAGTTACAAAAAATAAATAAGAAATTATCAAAGATTTAAACTAATTACACCTAATCTAAGGGCCTTTTGAAAATAAAAAAGCCCCCCCAAAATAAAAAAAACCCTAACCTACAATAAACTACAAATAGCCCTTAAAAGGGCCTTTTGCGGGGCATTGCCCCAAAGTAATCAACTCTTTTACCTGTAAATAAAAAATACAAACAACCCCCCAACGGTAAAACCCACCACCCACACAACCAACCCCCCAAATAAAATCCCAATCTAAAAAAAACTAAGATCCCCATTGCCCGGAAAAGGGCATTTGGATGGGCATTGCCCTTAAAAGGGCATTTAGCTCTATTGCAGCCCAAACCATAATCTAAAAATAAAACCCACCCAATAAAACCTTAAAAAATCCTAACACTAACCCCAGAAGATTCACTTACAATTTTGAAGATCCGACATCCATCCTCCAAGAAGCCGGCAGAAGTCTTCATCCAAGCGGCCGAAGACTTCATCCAATCCCGCTGTCAGCTTCACAATAAAATGTGTACAAGGTGGTGTTATTAGGATCTCAACTGCAGATTTTATAATAGTATAAAATGTATCACTATGAGACCAGATAAACACTATAAGTGGAGAAGTGTTATCAATGTAGGTAGTGGAATAATATATAATATGTATTTACAAGTTTTGTCACAGAAGGAGTTTATGCAACCACTCTGTCCAATCGTTGTTAGGAGGAGATCAGGAGATCAAAGTTAGTTTTAGAATAAATGAAACTTCCTTTGATGTAAGTTATTTTAGCATTAGGACAGGATTTTGAATATAACTTACAAACTTAGAGTAAGGTATGTTAGTCTTAGTTGCAGAGTGGAGGAAGGAAATTGCTCTGACTTGCTATCCACAATACTCAACTTAAAGTACAGAGGGGACAGAGTTTTCCCTTACTCGCAGCTGATCTGTTTCTCCCGGTGGCGTGTGATGTCACAGAGTGCCGAGCGGCTTTAGACAAAAGTAATATAATTCTTCCGTAATGTAAGCAACAGGTATTATAAACAATTCATTAGAAGCCCATAGATATTGTACCTTATAGTGAGGAGGTGGAATGTTGCAGGATATCCCAGAGATGTGATTCCGTTTGGCAGAGAGGTGCAGCGTGATGCTCTAGGATAGTTTTACTTTTGAAAGTTGTTATTTTGTTATTTTGTTTTTTAAAACCGAAGATAGATACAATTGTAGAGAGACTTCGAGAGGTAATTTGAAAAGCAGAGTACAAAATGAATCTTGTTATTATTAATACAAGAAGGTAAGTTTGTAATCCAATGGAGCTTAGGTAAAGGAGACTGCTGCTTCCTAGCAGTGGAACAAAATACTAAGCACAGGTTTGTGAGTCCATGGAGGATTTAAAGGAGAAGGAGGCTGGCCTAATCACTGAGAAGAAATTAAAGGCACAGAGACGAAGTTTGAAAGAGATCCAGACATGACCCCCTCCTCAAACAAGCTGATCTACAGCTTGAGGTCTGGGGCGATCTGGATTACGCCTATGAAACTGAGAAACAAGCCTTGGAGCATTGATGTTAGCAGCAGGCTCCCAGCTATCATCCTCAGCAGTGTAATTCTTCCAACGCACTAAATACTGTAGCTCACGTTTGAGATATCTTGACTCTAGGAGGGATTGAACCTCATTGACATCGGCATCCAAAATAGGGATAGGAGGTGGTAGGATTGAATGAGTTGATCTAGTAAAATTGTATGGTTTCACTAAGGAAACATGGAAAGTTGGATGAATTGTCAGAGAGGAAGGCAATGCCAAAGTGACTGCATTTTCATTGACAACTCGTGATATTGGAAAAGGTCTGATGAACCGGTATGCAAGTTTTTTACTTGGAACATGTAATTTTAGGTTCCTTGTTGACAACCAAACCAGGTCTCCAACAAGATAAGTGGGGGCTTTTCTTCTTCTCAAATCAAAAAAGCATTTTTCAGATGCTTGAGTCTTTGAATGTTTTCCTTGATAAACCTGAAATTATCCAACAATGAATTGTTCAATTTGTCAACCAAGGGTGAATTAGATGGGGATGTAGAAATTGAGGTAAAGGATGGATGGTAACCATAATTTGCAAAGATAGGTGATATCTTGGCAGATGAATTGGTTAGACTGTTGTAGGCGTATTCTGCCATTGGTAAGAATTTCACCCAATCATCCTGTTGGTAAGAGCAGAAGCATCTGAGGTACTCATCTAATGTACTGTAACGGTAATTGATATTGAGGGATTCACAAAGCTTCTTCCAAAATCGAGAGGTGAATTGCGTACCCCTATCAGTGATAACTGGAGGTACACCATGTAATTTGACAATGTTATCAAGGAACAAGTTGGCAGTTTCTGACGAGGTCGGTAATTTATGGTAGGGTATAAAATGAGCCATTTTAGTAAATGTGTCTATGACAACTAGGATGGTATTTTGATCCTTGGAGGTGGGCAAATCCACAATGAAATCTAAACCTAGTTGTTGCAAAGGTATGTCTGCAATAGGTAATGGCATAAGAAGTCTGTAGGGAGTTTTTTTTTCACTCTTTGAAGTTTGGCAAGTAATACAAGAATGCACGTATTCCTCAACGGTCCTTCTCATGTTGGGCCACCAATAAGATCTAGAATGAAGATCTAGGGTTCTCTTTACTCCAGGGTGTCCTGTCATAGGAGAATTGTGGTGAAGTTCCAATATTTTAGATCTGAGGTTATCTGGTATGAAGATCCTGTTGTTATAGTAGTATATACCTGCATGATTGGTTAAGTGTGAAGATGGAAGAAGAAGTTGGTTAGTCTGCTTTAAGGAATTTTTTATGTCTAGGAGTAGATCTGATGTTATGCCGATAAACCTTTCTGTAGGAATGATAGAAGTAATGGAAGATGATTCTATTGTATTAGGCATCTGACGGGTTAGAGCGTCAGCTTTACCATTTTTACTGGCTGTACGATAAATAATTCGGAAGTCGAATCTGGTGAAATATAAGCTCAAGCGAACTTGTCTGGAGGATAAGGTTTTATTGTTTTGTAGGTATTGAAGATTTTTATGGCCTGTATAGATGATGATCGGGTGTTTTGCACCTTCCAACAAGAGTCTCCTGAATTCCAACGATCTTCGTATAGTCAAAAGTTCCTTGTCTCCAATACCGTAATTCATTTCAGCCGAGGTCATGATTTTGGAGAAATAAGAGACTGGATGTAATGGGTTAGACTAAGACTTCCTTTGTGATAAAACAGTCCCAATTGCATGGTCTGATGAGTCGACTTCTAATACGTATTGCAGACTGGCGTTTGGATATTTTAATATAGGAGCAGTTGTAAAGCACGTTTTTAGGTGGTTAAAAGCATTATCAGCTTCAGAAGACCAAATGAAAGGTTTGTCAAACACTTGTTGTCTGTGTGAGAGGCTTTGCAATTCTAGAGAAGTTTCTGATGAATTTGCGGTAATAATTAACGAAACCTAAAAACCGTTGAAGTTCTTTTTTATTCTTTGGTTTAGGCCAGTCCCTTCCCGTCTCAACCTTTTCGTTTTGCATCTGGATACCTGCAGGTGATATTGAATATCCAAGGAAAGAGATATTAGTGGTGTGAAATAGACATTGTTTGGGTTTGGCATATAATTTGTGTACCCTTAGTCTTGACAACACCCAGCGAACATGTTTTATGTGTTCTTCTAAAGTCTTAGAATAGATTAGGATATTATTGAGGCAGTGACGTCCTGTCATAGTAGGCAGGGGAGGCAACGCCTCACCTGTCCTATGTGTGTATTGCAGTTGCACATTTGTAATGTATTGTTTAATAAAAAATATATATTTTTAAAATTTATTTATAGTTTTTTTTTTATGTAGCCATTCCAAGGTACTCCCATAGCCCCCCCCCCCCCCCCGCAGCCGACTCTGCCACCATTATAGTATACAAGGCTCAGGCTGATCTGAGCACTGACTGCAAATTAGTGATCTCATTCTCTATCCATATCCATGTTGCGCAATAAAGGAGAGGCTGTGAGCCGTGCAGCTGCCCTCCCATTGCGCAACATGGATAGCTTGCAAATGAAGTGTATGAGCCGCGAGAGCTAGCTCCACCTAGTGGAGCTGCTTAAGCTCCTCACAGCCCATACGCTCCCTAAGGAGGCGGCTGTTCAAATATCCTCAGGACTCAGGAGCCAATCAGGGCAGGGTGGGTCTCAGTTAGTGACATCACTCTCTTGTGGCGCCTCAGCCTGTAGGAGGCTTGTGTTATTCTGGTGCGAAGAGTACTGAACTGAAGAAAACTGCTGCTGAGAAAGGACTTGAGACGGTGTGACCTGTGCTGCTGCCCTGTTGAACTTTGAAATTGAATGTCACTGACAGTGTCTGGTGTAGAACTACCACGGTAAGTAGTGTAATAATAATATTTTTTTTCCCCTATTTGAATCGTAAGCCTGCTGAGGAGTCTACTCCAGCCAGTGTTTATCATCTACATCCAAATAATAAATAGATGATCTGATCTTATATGCAGATGCGTGGGTATTACTATATTCTTTCTCTTCTGAATTGTGTCTGCTTTTATTTATTGCAGATAAAGGAAAAGTTTTGTGACAAAAACTTTTCCTTTACCTGTAATAAATAAAAACAGACGCAATTCAGAAGAGAGAATATAGTAATACCCACGCATCTGCATATAAGATCAGATCATCTATTTATTATTTGGATAACTGGAGCAGACTCCTGACCGGCCGGCTTACAATTTCAAAGAGGTCATTACTTGTTTTCGGGGGAGGAGGAAGGAAGTAATGGGTGACTGTTAAAGTCAGGGAACCTGCATCATTCTTGCCAATGGATCTGACAATTAGTTTTGAAAACCAAAGAGAATTTTCTTCTTTTTTAGTATTAAACACGAACAGGAGAGACTAAGCTGCCCCTGTCGGACCCCTGACGCGCGTTTCACGAACACTTCCTCAGAGGGGGTCCCATTCGTGAAGCGTTCATGAAACGCGCGTCAGGGGTCCAACAGGGGCAGCTTAGTTTCTCCTGTTCGAGTTTTAACTACCTTGCTCTTGTTGTTTGAAACTATGCCCAATTAATCTAATCAGAAAAAAGAGTACTGGATGCTCCGGTAAAATTTAACAAATTTATTGATTCTTCATTAAAACAGCAAAATCAAGGAGAAGCAAATAGACACGATTGCAGGCGCAGCACCAGGGCTTACGCGTTTCGGCTGTGAAGCCTTAATCATAGCATACAGGTGCTGGGCCTGACAGGTGCACTTAACACCTTAGGTTGATTCTCATTGGTTAAAAGAAAATTAAAAGAAAAGCAACCCGCCCGCTTGGAAGTGTCATAGCCTGAATATAGTATTAGAGATAGCAAATAACAATATCTACAACTGGAATATATACAGTGAATAATTGAAGAAACCCAATATGTGCAAAAGACAATTCAAATGGGGTTTAAAGCGTAAACGTAAATTTGATATGTTAAGAACAAAACACTGATTATATATGAGATAAGGGAAAAAGACAAAAGTACTAAAAATGCTAGAAAGTAGTATGCTATAAATGTCAACAAATTATATAATACAAAATTTGCGTCAGTATCTAATAAATCTGTGAATGTGGCATACAGGAAAATAATCATCAAAAGAATCAGGACTGCTGTTGTGAACATATGCAGAGTATACAATATAGACTATAAAATATAAAATGTATATTCACAAAACAAAAGATAAAGTTCAAAAAGCTCACTGTATTGTGAACTGAACATATCATCTGTATCTAACCTGATATAGTGTAATGTGAAAGATAGTAAAATGTAAATTTACGAGCAAAAGGCTACCTAGGGGGGAAAACGGTTGAACCCAGGAGAGATAATAAAGAACTGGAATTATTCCCAGTAATTTATTAAATCTAATAACATATTTCACAGCCACTGGTCCTCAATAGTGTAATAGTAATATTAATTAGCACTTGGATTGTAAGGGCTTAGTTTATTTTTAATACTTTGGACTGTGGACTGCTGAATAATTTTGATTCTTTTTTCTCAATACTTGAATTGCGATGGCGCATTCAACAGAGTTTAAGTGTTTTTAACTTTACAGCCCTGTTACTGTATGTGTGTGAGTTCCTAGTTGATAAAATAAAGTTTAATTGTATGAATGATATGGAACACTTTTTAACTTTTATACACTATTGCTTTAGCAGAGCTAACTAGTATTGTACTATTGTAGTACTGGTTTTCTTTTCTAAACTGGATTGTATCCTCTATCACAATTAGTTTAACTAATTTGTTATCAAGACAGGGAGTCTGCTTTCTTGTATATAGAACCAACTAGACAAAATAAAGTTGAATCGGGAGAAGAATAAATCCCAAGGGGCTTGTCTGGCATTCAGCCATTTAGCTGACTATAAATATAAAATAATTTTTATGATAAGTTATAATTACAATTGGTTTTTGAGTACCTTCAAGAAGATGTATTCACTCAGTTAAGGCCATCTTTATAGCCAGTAACTCCCTGTTAGCTACATCATAATGTGCTTAAAGCTTGGAAAATCTCTTAGAAAAGAAAGCCACAGAAGGGATCTTTCTAGAGTCCAGCTTTCTCTGAGATAGGACAGCCCCAGCTGCAATCTCGGAGGCATCTACCTCCCGTATACATTGGTGTGCTGGATAAGATGTTTAATCACTGTAGCTGTACTGAAAATTTCTTTGAGTCGAGAAAAGGCTTTTACAGCAACTAGTGGCTAGTCTTTGCGTGCTTTAGGTTTAGAGCTTAGAGCTACTAACAGCACTGCAATAGATGAGAATCCTATGATATATCGTCTATACTAATTATCAAAGCCAAAAAATCTTTGAACTCCCTTTAGAGTGGTAGACTGAGGCAGGACTTAAATTGTGGATAGCTTGGTTGGAGGAGGATATAATGTAATCAAGGAAAGATAAAGTATTTTGATTAAACAAACACTTTTCCAGCTTAGCAAAGACATTTTTTGTCTCCTGCTTTGTAGGACAAGTTTCACATGCTTGAAGTGCTCAGAAAGGCACATAGATGATATTAGTATGCTGTCTAAATATATTATTACAAAGTTGTTTAGATAATACTTTTAGACATTGTTGATGTACCTGTGGAAGACTGTTGGTGCATTGCACAGCTTGAAAGGCATTACAATATATTCAAAGTGTCAAAAATGTGTATTGAATGCAGTTTTCCACTCTCTAAGTCTTATCCATACGTATTGTAGCATCTGGATACAACTGTACAGCACAGTCAAATTCTTGATGAAGAGGTAATATTTCAGCTTTTTTCTAGGAAAACACATCCAAAAACTCTTGATACTAGTGCAGGGTATTAGAGTCCACAGATAGAGTTAGAACAGTGGAAGGTTTCAGTGTCACAGGCCTGTACAGGCTGTGTTCAAAACAATTTTCCCCAAGCCATTATTTCATTGTTGGACCAGGAGATTTTGGGTTCATGTAATTTTAATCAAGGATATCCTAAGATGATCAGTACATTTGGTGAAGACACTAAATCATATTGCAGAGTTTCCACATAAAGCCCCCCTACGTGTATAGTAAGAGGTATAGAATGGAATAGAAAAACTCCAGTACCAAATGGTTGTCCACTAATTGTTATGATAAGGCTGGGATTCTTTTACTTTACACTGGAAATATCATGTTGTCTGGTGAAAGATAAATCCATAAACACTTCATCTACTCTGTAGTCAATAAGGGCTTGGGAATCGATGTGATATCCATTGATGGTGAGGCAGATTGGTACAAACAACTTGGTCTTTTTGGAGAGTTGTTCTTGGCTTAGGCTTAATTTTTTCCCTCCAAACAGAATGAAGCCTGGGCTTTTCCCGGCCTAGTGGGACAATTCTTTAAGAGATGCCCTTTTTTGCCACAGTAGAGATACAGAGATATGTCTCCTGAGTCTTTCTTCTTAAGAAAAAACCTCCATAGGTTTTTGAACTTTGGGGGTTGTTTAGCAATCAGGACATGGAGGGTGGTAGGCCAGAAAGATCTCAAACAACCTTCACACACCTTCTGCTTTGTTTAATACTTTTGTTAATAAACTCAACAATTAATCTATTAATGCAAAATTCCCTACAAGCTGAAACAAGAAGAAAAACAGGAGCACACAAATGCATCTAAGTGTACATCAACGTTACTCTTTTAATATTGGTCTTGAAAAAAGAATCACACTCACACTATGTAAAATTTAAAACAGCACGATAAACACAGTAAAACTACGGCAAACCTGCTTCAGTGTCCTCTCCCAGCCGAAACGAGCCTTCAGTCAGCGTATGCAGCACCAGATGAATAGGGTGTGTATCCCAAGTTAAGCCAATCCGGTTATCCTCAATCGCTTTCAAATTCTTTCATTGGCTATGAGGTGGGGGGGTGTCAGCCAACCATACTAATGGGATCCATAGCACATTGAAGATTTTTACTCCGTTGTTGCGGCCTGTACTGTTATCAAATTTCCATATAACAACTAAGTAACAGCTGGGTATAACAAATCCTGATGCGGGTAATATGCTAAAAACACTGATCCTCAGCCTACGTACTTGCCAGATACTGACACTACTGTGGCCTCACCGGATCTAATAATTACCAATAATTCACTTTCTCCACACTCTACGTACGTTTCGTTCCTGCACTGGAACTTTTTCAAGAGTGACTTGAGAGTGCTTCCTTCCTGTATTTTATAGGCAGAGAGGGAAGTACATACTAGAGTTAACCCTTCCAGTGAAAAAGGTCTATACTTAAAAGCACAATACATAAAAACTTACAATACATAAAATGCAATGCTCTATAAAATTCAAACTAAACAATATAAAATAATATAAAAAACAAAACGCCTACATATTGGTATTTTATCCCCTCATTTATTAATAATGTACAAATTGTACATTAATAATAATGTATATCTCAATTGAATTATAAATTCATTTGATAGGAGATACTACAATACACATGGATATAAAAAACTGTGTACAAATATTGCTTAAGGTACTATGTCTATACTTACAATTTAAAGGGAATAATTTCGGTTTACCCAAAAGAATTAAAGTATTCTAAGATTATATATATCCTAAATCTCTATAGACTGTCCTGCTAGGGAACATGCACCTATAAGAATTCTTAGAGCTCAAACAGCAGTGATTCATGTTAAAAAAGCCTGAATGTCCAAATCAACATTCATCCCATTGGGGTGGAGGAAATCCAGTTTCTTAATCAAATATGTTTCACGCTGTCTGAGCTTTAATAATCTATTGTTATCCCAAATATCAGGAGGAATCCACTCTATGATTTTAATTTTTGTTATGGGCTAGTTTAAAATGTTGGGAGACACTATGGGTTTCCAAACCATTTTCTATGTTCTTCAGATGTTCCCTAAATCTATACTTGATTTTTCTTTTCGTCCTACCCACGTAGATCAGATTACATTTACATTTGAGGTGATATATAACATATGTGCTCATACACATACATGTTTCAGTATTAGTAAAACTCCTAGAACCATCATGATTTTCTATGATTGTATGATTAAGTGCTATATGTGGGCACATTACACAATCCTTGGTTTTACATCTATGGGTTCCTGATGTGCTTCCCCAGTCAGATATCTTTATAGGTGGTTTTCTTCTCAGTTTACTTGGTGCTAAAATGTTCTTCAAGTCCCTATTTTTTATAAAGAGAATTTCGGGTCTATCACCTATAGATTCTTTCAAGATAGGATTAAGTTGTAAAACTTTCCAATGTCTATTGATTATACTCTTAATTTTATAATGCTGATTGCTATATTTAGTAATAAATTTAGGGTTTGAATTGTCTGTTAATGTTCTTTTCTTATTTCTGGATTTCTCTAACATCGATTTCCTATCTATTAAATCTACTTTCTCCTTCATTTTAATTTGATGATGTTTATTATATTTTTTTATCCTCAAACTTTCTAGTGAGTATTTCTGCCTCCTGATTATTTGTACAGTTACGTTTAATACGTTGATATTGGCCAAACGGAATGTTGTTTTTCCATTGTTTGAGGTGGCCACTCCGTGCATCTAGCAATCCATTCCTATCAGTGTCTTTTCTAAAAATTTTGACTGCCACTTCGTTTGAATCAATAAACAGAGTGAGGTCCAAAAAGTTAATTTGTGTTTGGGAATGTGAAAAGGTAAATCCTGTATCCTGTTTGGTTCCCCTTGCCAAATTATTTACATATAGATATTAGAAGAGAATCGATTGTTGTTCCATTTATAATTATCTTCATAGTTAGACATGTAAAGGTTCACATATGAGGGGGCAAACATAGTCCCCATAGCTGTTCCCTGTACCTGTTTATAGAACCTATTTTCAAATAAAAAATAGTTATGGGACAAAATAAACCTTATGGGTTCCGTAAGGAATTTGGTATGTGTTAATGACAAATTCCTATTCAAACATTCCTCTTCTACTACTGATACCCCTTTATCATGGGGGATGCTGGTATACAAAGCGGAAACATCACTTGTAACAAATTTGTTCATAACATCCACTGTATCCATAAGGTATGATGGGATAGTCTTAACCATGGGTTGTAGGTAGTAATCATTATATTTGGACATGTTATCGCATAATGACCCAATACCTGATACTATGGGTCTCACCGGGGGTACCTTAGCATTTTTATGGATTTTAGGGAGATAGAAAAATCATGCCACTTTATGGTATACTTCATACAAATAGTTGAACTCATTTTGGTTCAATATGCCCTCCTGTTTTGCTAGATACAGGTGGTTAAACAATTCCTTCTTATATTTCAAAGTCGAATTAAAGGTTAAAGGCAAATATGTATCTTTATCATTCAAAGGTTTATAGGCTTCTTTTAGGTAATCTTGTCTATTCTGCACGACAATTCCCCCTCCTTTATCCGCACACCGGTATACCACCTCCATATCATTTGTTAGGGTTTTGAGGGACATTCTTTCTCCTTTTGTGAGATTATCACTTTTAACTCTATCATTTGAAAATAATTTATTAATGTCCTCACATACCAATTTATTAAAGGTCTTAATGTATTCACTCTGCATGTTTTGAGGGTAAAAAATTGACTTCCTTTTTAAGGGACAAGGTGATGCTTTTTCCAATTCTTCCTCATGGTTTGATATATTCAACAATTCTTCGTCTGTAACACTACTAGACAAGAATTGAGTTTCATTCTCACTATACAAATGTTCCAAATTTGCTAATGTATGTGCATCCTCTTCGTTTTAAAGAGTGTTAGATGACACTTTGATTTTATCGTAATACCTTTTTAAGGTTCATTTTTTAAAGTGGTTTGATTGAGCCATGGAGGCCTAGTTATCAAGCCGTCAACCTCAAATACGCTGGAATTCCGCAGCGTATTTGTGGTGAGGCTGATTCGACTTAGTTATCAAAGGCTAGAGACCGGCAAAAGTAGAATTTTGTGACGTAAACTTCGATCCGACGGACTCAGTCCGACACAGATCGATTCTTATGTCACTCCAGATGTTCCGCACACAAGTTCGGCACAATCTGACTACTTTTGCTAGTTATCAAAAAACTAGCAGGTACGCTCGGCACTTTTACGGCCCAGCGTACATGGTTTTCAAACCGCCACCCATGAGGCGGCGGATCCCATAAGAATCAATGGGAGTCTGACCATAGCGAAAGTACAAGTTCGCTGCTGCCAGACATCCTATTCATTCCTATGGGAGCTGTCTACACCTAACACCCTAACATGTACCCCAAGTCTAAACACCTCTAATCTATCCCCCCCTACACCGCCGCAACTAAATAAAATGATTAACCCCTAAACCGCCGCTCCCGGAGCCCACCGCCACCTACATTATACCTAGTAACCCCTATCCTGCCCCCCCTATACCGCCGCCCTCTATAATAAAGTTATTTACCCCTATCCTGCCAATCCCGCACCTCGCCGCAAATAAATAAATAGTTTAAACCCTAAACCGCCGCTCCCTGACCCTGCCACAACCTATATTAAATTTATTAACCCCTAATCTGCCCCCCCCTACACCGTCGCCACCTATAATAAATTTATTAACCCCTATCCTGCCCCCCACTACACCGCCGCCACTGTAATAAAATTATTAACCCCTAAACCTAAGTCTAACACTAACCCTAACACCCCCCTAACTTAAATATTAATTAAATAAATCTAAATAATATTTCTATTATGAACTAAATTAATCCTATTTAAAACTAAATACTTACCTTTAAAATAAACCCTAATATAGCTACAATATAAATAATAATTATATTGTAGCTATCTTAGGATTTATTTTTATTTTACATGTAACATTCAATTTATTTGAACTAGGTACAATAGCTATTAAATAGTTATTAACTATTTGATAGCTTACCTAGCTAAAATAAAGAGAAATGTACCTGTAAACTAAAAACTAACCTAAGTTACAATTACACCTAACACTACACTATACTTTAATAAATTATTCCTATTTAAAACTAAATACTTACCTGTAAAATAAACCCTAAGATAGCTACAATATAATTAATAATTACATTGTAGCTATCTTAGGATTTATATTTATTTTACAGGTAACTTTTGTATTTATTTTAGCTAGTTAGAATAGTTATTAAATAGTTATTAACTATTTAATAACTATCTAGCTAAAAGAAATACAAAATTACCTGTAAAATAAATCCTAACCTAAGTTACAATTAAACCTAACACTACACTATCATTAAATAAATTAACTACAAATAACTACAATTAAATTCAATTAATTTAACAAACCCCCCAAAATAAAAAAAATGCCCTACCCTATTCTACATTAAAAAAGTTCAAAGCTCTTTTACCTTACCAGCCCTTAAAAGGGCCTTTTGTGGGGGCATGCCCCAAAGAATTCAGCTCTTTTGCCTGTAAAAGAAAAATACAACCCCCCCAACATTAAAACCCACCACCCACATACCCCTAATCTAACCCAAACCCCCTTAAAATAACCTAACACTAATCCCCTGAAGATCATCCTACCTTGAGTCGTCTTCACTCAACCGAGCAGCGATGGAACCGAAGAGGACATCCGGATCGGCAGAAGTGATCATCCAAGGGGCGCTGAAGAAATCTTCCATCCGATGAAGTGATCCTCCAAGCGGCGCTGAAGAAATCTTCCATCCGGGCGAGATCATCTTCCAAGAGGCGCTGAAGAAGTCTTCTATCCGGGCGAGGTCATCTTCCAAGCCGGGTCTTGAATCTTCATCCCACCGACGCGGAACATCCTTCTTTCCCGACAGACTACCGACGAATGAAGGCTCCTTTAGGGGACGTCATTCAAGATGGCGTCCCTTCAATTCCGATTGGCTGATAGGATTCTATCAGCCAATCGGAATTAAGGTAGGAAAAATCTGATTGGCTGATTGAATCAGCCAATCAGATTCAAGTTCAATCCGATTGGCTGATCCAGTCAACCAATCAGATTGAGCTCGCATTCTATTGGCTGATCAGAAGAGCTGAAAAAAAACTTAACAACTGCAAAAAAGCAGCGTTCAGCTCTTAACGCAGCCCCATTGTTTTCTATGGGGAAACACTTCCTACGTCTGCACCTAACACACTAACATGTACCCCGAGTCTAAACACCCCTAACCTTACACTTATTAACCCCTAATCTGCCGCCCCCGCTATCGCTGACACCTGCATATTATTATTAACCCCTAATCTGCCGCTCCCTACACCGCCGCAACATACATTATAGTTATGTACCCCTAATCTGCTGCCCCTAACACCGCCGACCCCTATATTATATTTATTAACCCCTAATCTGCCCCACACAACGTCGCCGCCAGCTACCTAAATAATTAACCCCTAATCTGCCGATCGGAGCTCACCGCTACTATAATAAATGTATTAACCCCTAAAGCTAAGCTAAATTAACTCTTATTAAATAAATTATTCCTATTTAAATCTAAATTCTTACCTGTAAAATAAACCCTAATATAGCTACAATATAAATTATAATTATATTGTAGCTATTTTAGGATTAATATTTATTTTACAGGCAACTTTGTATTTATTTTAACCAGGTACAATAGCTATTAAATAGTTAAGAACTATTTAATAGCTACCTAGTTAAAATAATTACAAAATTACCTGTAAAATAAATCCTAACCTAAGTTACAATTAAACCTAACACTACACTATCAATAAATAAATTAAATACAATTCCTACAAATAAATACAATTAAATAAACTAAAGTACAAAAAATAAAAAAGAACTAAGCTACAAAAAATAAAAAAATATTGACAAACATTAGAAAAAAATTACAACAATTTTAAACTAATTACACCTACTCTAAGCCCCCTAATAAAATAACAAAGACCCCCAAAATAAAAAAATGCCTTACCCTATTCTAAATTACAAAAGTTCAAAGCTCTTTTACCTTACCAGCCCTGAAAAGGGCCCTTTGCGGGGCATGCCCCAAAGAATTCAGCTCTTTTGCCTGTAAAAAAAACCATACAATACCCCCCCAACATTACAACCCACCACCCACATACCCCTAATCTAACCCAAACCCCCCTTAAATAAACCTAACACTAAGCCCCTGAAGATCTTCCTACCTTGTCTTCACCATGCCAGGTATCACCGATCGTTCCAGGCTCCGAAATCTTCATCCAAGCCCAAGCGGGGGCTAGACATCCATCATCCGGCTGGAGTCTTCTATCAAGCGACGGCTGAAGAAGTCCAGAAGAGGCTCCAAAGTCTTCATCCTATCCGGGAAGAAGAGTAGATCTGGACCGGCAACCATCTTTCTTCCAAGCGGCATCTTCTATCTTCATCTGATGACGACCAGCTCCATCTTGAAGACCTCCAGCGCGGACCCATCTTCTTCTTCCAACGACTTCCCGACGAATGACGATTCCTTTAAGGGACGTCATCCAAGATGGCGTCCCTCGAATTCCGATTGGCTGATAGGATTCTATCAGCCAATCGGAATTAAGGTAGGAAAATTAGAATCAAGTTCAATCCGATTGGCTGATTCAATCAGCCAATCAGATTGAGCTCGCATTCTATTGGCTGTTCCGGATCTACTCTTCTTCCCGGATAGGATGAAGACTTTGGAGCCTCTTCTGGACTTCTTCAGCCGTCGCTTGATAGAAGACTTCAGCCGGATGATGGATGTCTAGCCCCCGCTTGGGCTTGGATGAAGATTTCGGAGACTGGAACGATCGGTGATACCTGGCATGGTGAAGACAAGGTAGGAAGATCTTCAGGGGCTTAGTGTTATGTTTATTTAAGGGGGGTTTGGGTTAGATTAGGGGTATGTGGGTGGTGGGTTGTAATGTTGGGGGGGGTATTGTATGTTTTTTTTACAGGCAAAAGAGCTGAATTCTTTTGGGCATGCCCCGCAAAGGGCCCTTTTAAGGGCTGGTAAGGTAAAAGAGCTTTGAACTTTTTTAATTTAGAATAGGGTAGGGCATTTTTTTATTTTGGAGGTCTTTGTTATTTTATTAGGGGGCTTAGAGTAGGTGTAATTAGTTTAAAATAGTTGTAATGTTTTTCTAATGTTTGTAAATATTTTTTTATTTTTTGTAACTTAGTTCTTTTTTATTTTTTGTACTTTAGTTAGTTTATTTCATTGTATTTATTTGTAGATATTGTATTTAATTAATTTATTGATAGTGTAGTGTTAGGTTTAATTGTAGATAATTGTAGGTATTGTATTTAATTAATTTATTGATAGTGTAGTGTTAGGTTTAATTGTAGATAATTGTAGGTATTGTATTTAATTAATTTATTGATAGTGTAGTGTTAGGTTTAATTGTAACTTAGGTTAGGATTTATTTAACAGGTAATTTTGTAATTATTTTAACTAGGTAACTATTAAATAGTTATTAACTATTTAATAGCTATTGTACCTGGTTAATATAATTACAAAGTTGCCTGTAAAATAAATATTAATCCTAAAATAGCTACAATATAATTATAATTTATATTGTAGCTATATTAGGGTTTATTTTACAGGTAAGTATTTAGATTTAAATAGGAATAATTTATTTAATAAGAGTAAATTTATTTTGTTAGAATAAAATTATATTTAATTTAGGGGGGTGTTAGTGCTAGGGTTAGAATTAGCTTTAGGGGTTAAAAAATTTATTAGAGTAGCGGTGAGCTCCTATCGGCAGATTAGGGGTTAATACTTGAAGTTAGGTGTCGGCGATGTTAGGGAGGGCAGATTAGGGGTTAATACTATTTATTATAGGGTTATTGAGGCGGGAGTGAGGCGGATTAGGGGTTAATAACTTTATTATAATAGCGGCGCGGTCCGCTCAGCAGATTAGAGGTTAATAAGTGTAGGTAGGTAGCGGCGACGTTGGGGGCGGCAGATTAGGGGTTAATAAATATAATATAGGGGTCGGCGGTGTTAGGGGCAGCAGATTAGGGGTACATAGGGATAACGTAGGTGGCAGCGGCGTGCGGTCGGTAGATTAGGGGTTAATAAGTGTAGGCAGGTGGAGGCGACGTTGGGGGCGGCAGATTAGGGGTTAATAAATATAATATAGGGGTCGGCGATTTTAGGTGCAGCAGATTAGGGGTACATAGGGATAACCTAGGTGGCAGCGGCGTGCGGTCGGCAGATTAGGGGTTAAAAAAATTTAATAGAGTGGCCGCGATGTGGGGGGACCTAGGTTTAGGGGTACATAGGTAGTTTATGGGTGTTAGTGTACTTTAGAGCACAGTAGTTAAGAGCTTTATAAACCGGTGTTAGTCCAGAAAGCTCTTAACTACTGACTTTTTTCTGCGGCTGGAGTTTTGTCGATTTCTAACGCTCACTTCAGCCACGACTCTAAATACCGGCGTTAGAAAGATCCCATCGAAAAGATAGGATACACAATTGACGTAAGGGGATCTGCGGTATGGAAAAGTTGCGGCTGTAAAGTGAGCATTAGACCCTTTCCTGACTGACTCCAAATACCAGAGGGCGGTAAAAACCAGCGTTAGAAGCCTCTAACGCTGGTTTTGACGGCTACCGCCCAACTCTAAATCTAGGCCTTAGTTAATAATAGAAATATTATTTAGATTTATTTAATTAATATTTAAGTTAGGGGGTGTTAGGGTTAGTGTTAGACTTAGGTTTAGGGGTTAATAATTTTATTACAGTGGCGGCGGTGTAGTGGGGGGCAGGATAGGGGTTTATAAATGTATTATAGGTGGCGACGGTGTAGGGGGGGCAGGATAGGGGTTAAAAAATTTAATATAGGTTGCGGCGGGATCAGGGAGCGGCGGTTTAGGGGTTAAACTATTTATTTATTTGCGGCGAGGTGCGGGATCAGCAGGATAGGGGTTAACAACTTTATTATAGAGGGCGACGGTATAGTGGGGGCAGGATAGGGGTTACTAGGTATAATTTCGGTGGCAGCGGTGTCCGGGAGCTGCGGTTTAGGGGTTAATACATTTATAAGACTTGCGGCGGGGTCTAGGAGCGGTGGTTTAGGGGTTAATAATTTTATTTAGTTTTAAAAGTGTTTAGGCAGAGCGCTGGTTATAAAGAGGATACCACACAACTTACAAGGGAGAAAAGATCCTTCTATCTTTTCGAATGTAATAAGAATAGTTTTGTGTAGTAAGTGCGCTAAAAAGGAAGCTTAAGGTATCCAAAATATTAGGTATATCTAGTGTATATATTAAAATAGTCAAAGTGCAAAGTGTAATACGTGTGATAAAAGTTCCGCAGTCCTATTGACAAAAAAAGGGGGGGGGGGGAGAATGTAACAGTGTCCGTGAAAAAAATATATAATGGTGTTGAAATTCCTACTATAGGATGATGATAGTTAAGCGGTCTACCAAATGTGTACTATTTAGGAAAAAATAAATACGTAAAAATATGTGGCAAATAGCAGTGTAACCATATATTTGTGAGAAAGTATACTGTGATACTAAAAAGTGAATATATAGTTACTTTCTAACAAAAGTGTTGAGAATAAACAATGTGTTTAACTGTAGTGTAAAAAACATACACTGTGAATATAGCTAGATATCAAAAATTGTAGAAAAAGACTAAAATATCTAAAAATAACTTGCAGCCTACATCATATATAAAAAGTATTTATTTATACACAACCATAATCAAATTTAAGCTAAAACAAGGGGACGTCTCCCCAGAAATAAAAATAATAAAATCAATATTAAACAGGTTGATATTCCACACCAGATACTTTGTAAGCAAAAAACTTTGCTGAAAAAATGTATTTGTAATCCACTCTGTTTATGCAGGGAAAAGCAGTCTCTTGTTATTACATCAAACCTTTTTGTGAAATGTCGTTGCCTTGTATATAGGCTTTGCTGACCAAGTTCAGGTTGAGCAATATTTAGACTTCTTATAGCAGGATACAGTCATTAAACCTTATTAATCTTAATGCTTTAAGGTTCTTTATACTTACTTCACCACTCGTGTGGTCCCAATATCTTCTGTTCAGCTTCAAGTTTCCAAACCGAATCAGTGCGCCGCGTGTGTCTTGGCATCTGACGTCATCGGTAAACTTCAACAGCTGTTACCGTGATTATCAGCTTTCTGGATGTTTGAATCGTTAGTGTTTAGAGATATTTTTTTTTTCTCTTATTCCAGCCAGAAGTAATTCCCTGCACTTAGTGCTTAATGCACGCAGGAAAAAAAGGAGAGTGTATGAGATTGTAAATATGTGGATAACCCGGGTTAATAAGCAAAGCAATGAAAAAGTCTTTAGATGCAGAATGTCCTTATTCAAGTGATATTTTTTGTCAAATAACACAGCCACTCAGATCAACGCGTTTTGCTCACCAGAGAGCTTTTTCAAGATAGATGTCACTGGTCAGGTGTATCCTTATAAAGGTGTCAAAAAATTCTGATTGGTGGTTTCATGATTGATGTATTTAAGGTGGAATCACAAAGATGCTATGTACAGTATCTGTGTTTTCTCTGTATATGTCATAACTGGTTAAGGTGGAATAGTCTCTTAATATTCATTTTCAGCTTAAAGAGGAATATCTTTTTAGTTCTGCTTATTATCTTACTTACTTAGAAAAAAACCTTCTTATAGGTACTACTGCAATCCATTCATAATATTCTAAAATTAGTGATATTCATAGAATTATTAATATTCATAAAATTTATACATCAAACATCAAAAAAAAAATTTTTTTTTTAAGTTTTTATATATATTAGATGGCCATAAAGCTTAGATCATGTAATATAAAAGTTTTTATAAGACAGAGGAAGTGTATATGTACATCCTACATTACGAGAAATTCCCAAAGGAATTTTTTGGTTAACCCCTTAGTGACCGAGGACGTGCAGGGTACGTCTGAAAAAAAAAGGCAGTTAACGCCTGACGACGTACCCTGCACGTCCTCGGCTAAAGTGAGTGCTGGAAGCGATCAAGATCGCTTCCAGGCACTATTACAGTACTGCAGGGATGCCTCGATGTCTGGGCATCCCTGCAGTGCTGTTACGGAGTGCCGGGACCGGAGTGATCACTCCCCCTTGAGTGATCACTTCCGGTTTTGCTCCACGTGGAGCCCGGCAGTGCAGCAGAGCATCGGAAGCGATCGGACACGCTTCCGATGCTCTGCTAGTGTGCTAAGTGCCTCTGTGGGTCGAGGCACTTAGTTAGTATATAAATTTGATTAAAAATTGGGGGTAAAAAATAAAATATTAAATAAAAAAGCCCCCACATATAGCCCCCCCCTCCCCCATGAGGCTTCCAAAATGGCGATGCCCAGTGCATCATGGGGCCTCTGGGGGTGTCCCTAGCCTGTCTCACCATAGGGGCAAGCTAGGGTCACCCAATCTGAGCCTTCTTACAAAAAAAAAAAATAATAATAAAATCTCCCATTTGTCTGATCAGGTCAATATTTGTATATATGACTCTGATCAGTGTGGATCTCCCTCCCTCTCCTCACTTGCTATTTTGTTGGAGAGAGAGAGAGACCTGTATTTTAGCAGAGAGAGATTTATTTCTTTTATTTGTTAAAAAATTTAAAATCCAAAGGCTCTTTTCAGAGCCATTAACCCCTAGCTTGCCAGTGATCACTATAAATCACTGGCAGTAGCACAGCTGCACTTTTTTTTGCTGTCTGTGCATTTTTTTAGGGGTTAATTTTTGTTGTTGTATTTTTTTTTTAAAAACTTAAAGGCTCCTTTCAGAGCCATTTAGCTAATTTAATTTAATTTAAAGACTATTTAACCCCTAGCTTGCCAGTGATCGCTATACATCACTGGCATTAGCATAGCTGTACTTTTTTGCTGTCTGTGCATTTTTTAGGGGTTAATTTTTGTTGTTGTAATTTTTTAAAAACCCAAACGCTCCTTTCAGAGCCATTTAGCTAATTTAATTTAATTTAAATAGTATTTAACCCCTAGCTTGCCAGTGATCGCTATAAATCACTGGCATTAGCATAGCTGTACTTTTTTGCTGTCTGTGCATTTTTTTAGGGGTTAATTTTTGTTGTTGTAATTTTTTTAAAAACCCAAAGGCTCCTTTCAGAGCCATTTAGCTAATTTAATTTAATTTAAAGAGTATTTAACCCCTAGCTTGCCAGTGATCGCTATAAATCACTGGCATTAGCATAGCTGTACTTTTTTGCTGTCTGTGCATTTTTTTAGGGGTTAATTTTTGTTGTTGGAAATTTTTAAAAACTCAAAGGCTCCTTTCAGAGCCATTTAGCTAATTTAATTTAATTTAAAGAGTATTTAACCCCTAGCTTGCCAGTGATCGCTATAAATCACTGGCATTAGCATAGCTGTACTTTTTTAAAAAAAAACCCAAAGGCCATTTAGTTAATTTAATTTAATTTAAAGAGTATTTAACCCCTAGCTTGCCAGTGATCGCTATAAATCACTGGCATTAGCATAGCTGTACTTTTTAAAAAAAAAAACAAAGGCCATTTAATTAATTAATTAATTTTGGTTTTCTGTGACAGATACAATAATGTCAAAGAAAACATATAGTGCTGAGGAGGCATATGCCATCCTTGCGTCAGAGTCAGATGCCTCTATGTCTGACTCAGACCCCAATTTTGACCCTGCCATATGCTCAGATACATCATTAGATGCAGTCTCAACTGATAGTGATGTATCTGTGGCTGCTAGCCCCCCTGCCAGCCCCCCTGCTAGCCCCCCTGCCAGCCCCCCTGCTAGAAGGAGGCGTGTTGCTGCCATTGCCGCTGAAGAGTGGGTAACGCCTCATCTCCAGAGGCCAGATATCCCACCCTTCACAGCAAATGCTGGCATAAATATAGATGTGGCAGGTTTTAGCCCCCAACAGTTTCTGGAGGTGTTTCTGGGTGATGATGTATTGGGGAACATTGTCGCCCAAACTAATTTATATGCCCATCAGTACTGTGCTGCAAAGCCTGAAACATATTTGGCAAAGCAGCAATGGGCCCCCATCAATGTGCCAGAATTTAAAAAATTCTGGGCATTGACTATGCTGATGGGCATCATAAAGAAACCCTCCGTTCGCTCCTACTGGAGCAGTAGCCCCATCTGCTCTACCCCCATTTTCTCCCAGAGTATGTCGAGGCAGAGATATGAAATGATTCTTCATTTCATGCACTTCAGCGACAACAGCCTGTGCCCCCCTAGGGAGCATCCCCAATTTGACAGGCTGTATAAAATCCGCCCCCTGATTACCCACTTTTCTGCCAGGTTTGCAGAGGCTTATACACCTGGAAGGAATATATGCGTTGATGAATCCCTGATGAAGTATAAGGGAAGGCTGGGATTCAAGCAGTATATTCCTTCCAAGCGCTCCAGGTATGGGGTAAAGGTGTATAAGCTCTGTGAGAGCGAGACTGGGTATACTCAGGCCTTCCGGGTGTATGAGGGAAAGGATAGCCACCTTGACCCTCCAGGTTGCCCAGAACATATGGGAACCACTGGCAAGATTGTCTGGGACCTGATATTACCCCTAATGAACAAAGGGTATCACTTGTACTTAGACAATTTTTATACAAGTGTCCTTTTGTTCAAGCTACTGTATTGCTTTGATACAGTAGCTTGCGGTACTATTAAAAAGAACCGCAAAGGTTTCCCAGGACAACTTGTACGCACCCGGCTACGAAGGGGGGAGACCTCTGCTCTGCGCCAAGAGGAGCTGTTGGCACTGAAGTACAGAGACAAGAAGGATGTATACCTTCTTACCACCATCCACACAGAGAGGACGGTGGCGGTCTCTGTACGTGGCAGAGCTGAGATCATAAGGAAGCCAGTGTGCATCAAGTCTTATAACCAACATATGGGTGGGGTTGATCTGGCAGATCAGCTGCTGCAGCCCTACCTAATTATGCGGAAGACAAGGGCCTGGTACAAAAAGGTTGCAATTTACCTAATGCAGATTGCAACCCACAACGCTTTTTTGTTGTTCAAAAAAGCAAACCCCGGAATGAAAAAGACTTTTTTACAATTTCAGCTCCAGATCATTTCTGGGATTTTGTACCATGATGCACCTGCTCCCCGGGCGGTGATGGGAGAGAGCAGAGTTGGGGCTACTCATTTTATTTTTAAAATCCCCCCTACTGCCGCAAAGCAGAGACCACAAAAAAAATGCAGAGTCTGTACCAAGAGGGGGCCGAGAAGGGACACTGTATATCACTGTCCTGATTGCCCTGGACAGCCTGGACTCTGCATTGGGGACTGCTTCAAGCGGTACCATACAATGGTCAATTTTTAAAAAATAAATACATTTGCTGTAATTTTTTTTTGTTATGTTTACTGTTAAATTTTTTGTTGTTATTTTTTTACTTTTAATGTGCCATATTTTTACATTTCACTAATATATTTTTTTTTTCTAAAATGGGGCTGTTCTTTTTTTTTTTTTTACAAAAACCCCTGTCAAACATATGCATGGGGGACATAGGTGTTCTCAAGGTGCCTTGCAGAAAACAACCTGTAGTATTTTTTTGCACTAACTTACAACAGTCTCTCCTAAATCATAGTCAAAAAGCAATGTGTGTGTAAAAATGAAAATTGAAAAATTGCCCCCATACACTTTCTCCAATTTTTTTGGCTAAAAAGCCATCAAAGCACACCATATACAATACCTTGGGGTGTCAACATTTCAAAAATATGCACATTCATGGCAATAAATAAAAGTGGGGTTTACAATAGGCCCCAAACTAAAGATAGGCCTATCAGAAGAAATACTCTCACTTAATAACTAAAATCACAAGTCATAAAATTGTAACATAACCTTCCCAAAATCCTGGCAAACCTATGCATGGGAGGCATAGGTGTACTCAGGGTGCCTAGCAGAAAACAACCTGAAGTATTTTTTTGCACTAACTTACAACAGTCTCTCCTAAATCATAGTCAAAAAGCAATGTGTGTGTAAAAATGAAAATTGAAAAAATGCCACCATACACTTTCTCCAATTTTTTTAGCTAAAACAGTTACTTCAAATGCATCAAAGCACACCATATACAATACCTTGGGGTGTCAACATTTCAAAAATATGCACATTCATGGAAACAAATAAATTGGGGTATGTTAAAATACCCCCAAAAAGACAATAGGCAAAGAAAATATGTTAAATGTGAAAAAAAATCACAAACGCATGTTGGACATTTGGCATTACACCCCCCGAACAAGCCAAGAAACTTATGCATAGGTGGTATCACTGTACTCAGGAGATGTTTTCAAAAATATATGGTTTGATGGGGGTAAATTACATTGGCCGGCTTCAGAAATGTCCTACATAGGACATGGGTGCATGGGATGTGAAAATTCCAAGTTGAAAAACTGGAATGTGCCCCCTAAAAATAAGGCCTTTTAGCCCCCAGAGAACCCAACACACCTATACATGGGTGGTATCACTGTACTCAGGAGATCTTGTTGAATACATATTGAGGTTTTTTTTGGCAGTAACACATAACAGGGACTGAGAATATATGCCTAAAGTACAACGTGTGTGAAAAATAACACGAAAAAAATGACTACCCAAAAGTGTGACAAAGACTAGTGGTTGAAATAGTGCATGGAAAGTGTTAAAATACCAGCATTTGAAATACCCTAGGGTGTCTACTTTTCAAAAATATATGGTTTGATGGGGTAATTTACATTGCCCGGCTTCAGAAATGTCCCAAATAGGACATGGGTGCATGATGACAGATATGAAAATTCCAAGTTGAAAAACTGGAATGCGCCCCCTAAAAATAAGGCCTTTTAGCCCCCAGAGAACCCAACACACCTATACATGGGTGGTATCACTGTACTCAGGAGATGTTGTTGAATACATATTGAGTTTTTTTTTGGCAGTAACACATAACAGGGACTGAGAATATATGCCTAAAGTACAATGTGTGTGGAAAATAATGCAAAAAAAAATGACTACCTAAAAGTTTGACAAAGACTAGTGGTTGAATTAGTGCATGGAAAGTGTTAAAATACCAGCATTTGAAATACCCTAGGGTGTCTACTTTTCAAAAATATATGGTTTGATGGGGGTAATTTACATTGGCCGGCTTCAGAAATGTCCCAAATAGGACATGGGTGCATGATGACAGATGTGAAAATTCCAAGTTGAAAAACTGGAATGCGCCCCCTAAAATTAAGGCCTTTTAGCCCCCAGAGAACCCGGCACACCTATACATGGGTGGTATTACTGTACTCAGGAGATGTTGTTGAATACATATTGAGGGTTTTTTTGGCAGTAACACATAACAGGGACTGAGAATATATGCCTAAAGTACAATGTGTGTGAAAAATAATGCAAAAAAATGACTACCTAAAAGTTTGACAAAGACTAGTGGTTGAATTAGTGCATGGAAAGTGTTAAAATACCAGCATTTGAAATACCCTAGGGTGTCTACTTTTCAAAAATATATGGTTTGATGGGGGTAATTTACATTGGCCGGCTTCAGAAATGTCCCAAATAGGACATGGGTGCATGATGACAGATGTGAAAATTCCAAGTTGAAAAACTGGAATGCGCCCCCTAAAATTAAGGCCTTTTAGCCCCCAGAGAACCCGACACACCTATACATGGGTGGTATCACTGTACTCAGGAGATGTTGTTGAATACATATTGAGGTTTTTTTTGGCAGTAACACATAACAGGGACTGAGAATATATGCCTAAAGTACAATGTGTGTGAAAAATAATGCAATAAAATGACTACCTAAAAGTTTGACAAAGACTAGTGGTTGAATTAGTGCATGGAAAGTGTTAAAATACCAGCATTTGAAATACCCTAGGGTGTCTACTTTTCAAAAATATATGGTTTTATGGGGTAATTTACATTGGCCGGCTTCAGAAATGTCCCAAATAGGACATGGGTGCATGATGACAGATGTGAAAATTCCAAGTTGAAAAACTGGAATGCGCCCCCTAAAATTAAGGCCTTTTAGCCCCCAGAGAACCCGACACACCTATACATGGGTGGTATCACTGTACTCAGGAGATGTTGTTGAATACATATTGAGGTTTTTTTTGGCAGTAACACATAACAGGGACTGAGAATATATGCCTAAAGTACAATGTGTGTGAAAAATAATGCAAAAAAATGACTACCTAAAAGTTTGACAAAGACTAGTGGTTGAATTAGTGCATGGAAAGTGTTAAAATACCAGCATTTGAAATACCCTAGGGTGTCTACTTTTCAAAAATATATGGTTTTATGGGGGTAATTTACATTGGCCGGCTTCAGAAATGTCCCAAATAGGACATGGGTGCATGATGACAGATGTGAAAATTCCAAGTTGAAAAACTGGAATGCGCCCCCTAAAATTAAGGCCTTTTAGCCCCCAGAGAACCCGACACACCTATACATGGGTGGTATCACTGTACTCAGGAGATGTTGTTGAATACATATTGAGGGTTTTTTTGGCAGTAACACATAACAGGGACTGAGAATATATGCCTAAAATACAATGTGTGTGAAAAATAATGCAAAAAAATGACTACCTAAAAGTTTGACAAAGACTAGTGGTTGAATTAGTGCATGGAAAGTGTTAAAATACCAGCATTTGAAATACCCTAGGGTGTCTACTTTTCAAAAATATATGGTTTGATGGGGGTAATTTACATTGGCCGGCTTCAGAAATGTCCCAAATAGGACATGGGTGCATGATGACAGATGTGAAAATTCCAAGTTGAAAAACTGGAATGCGCCCCCTAAAATTAAGGCCTTTTAGCCCCCAGAGAACCCGACACACCTATACATGGGTGGTATCACTGTACTCAGGAGATGTTGTTGAATACATATTGAGGTTTTTTTTGGCAGTAACACATAACAGGGACTGAGAATATATGCCTAAAGTTCAATGTGTGTGAAAAATAATGCAAAAAAATGACTACCTAAAAATTTGACAAAGACTAGTGGTTGAATTAGTGCATGGAAAGTGTTAAAATACCAGCATTTGAAATACCCTAGGGTGTCTACTTTTCAACAATATATGGTTTTATGGGGGTAATTTACATTGGCCGGCTTCAGAAATGTCCCAAATAGGACATGGGTGTATGATGACAGATGTGAAAATTCCAAGTTGAAAAACTGGAATGCGCCCCCTAAAATTAAGGCCTTTTAGCCCCCAGAGAACCCGACACACCTATACATGGGTGGTATCACTGTACTCAGGAGATGTTGTTGAATACATATTGAGGGTTTTTTTTGGCAGTAACACATAACAGGGACTGAGAATATATGCCTAAAGTACAATGTGTGTGAAAAATAATGCAATAAAATGACTACCTAAAAGTTTGACAAAGACTAGTGGTTGAATTAGTGCATGGAAAGTGTTAAAATACCAGCATTTGAAATACCCTAGGGTGTCTACTTTTCAACAATATATGGTTTTATGGGGGTAATTTACATTGGCCGGCTTCAGAAATGTCCCAAATAGGACATGGGTGCATGATGACAGATGTGAAAATTCCAAGTTGAAAAACTGGAATGCGCCCCCTAAAATTAAGGCCTTTTAGCCCCCAGAGAACCCGACACACCTATACATGGGTGGTATCACTGTACTCAGGAGATGTTGTTGAATACATATTGAGGTTTTTTTTGGCAGTAACACATAACAGGGACTGAGAATATATGCCTAAAGTACAATGTGTGTGAAAAATAATGCAAAAAAATGACTACCTAAAAGTTTGACAAAGACTAGTGGTTGAATTAGTGCATGGAAAGTGTTAAAATACCAGCATTTGAAATACCCTAGGGTGTCTACTTTTCAAAAATATATGGTTTGATGGGGGTAATTTACATTGGCCGGCTTCAGAAATGTCCCAAATAGGACATGGGTGCATGATGACAGATGTGAAAATTCCAAGTTGAAAAACTGGAATGCGCCCCCTAAAATTAAGGCCTTTTAGCCCCCAGAGAACCCGACACACCTATACATGGGTGGTATCACTGTACTCAGGAGATGTTGTTGAATACATATTGAGGTTTTTTTTGGCAGTAACACATAACAGGGACTGAGAATATATGCCTAAAGTTCAATGTGTGTGAAAAATAATGCAAAAAAATGACTACCTAAAAATTTGACAAAGACTAGTGGTTGAATTAGTGCATGGAAAGTGTTAAAATACCAGCATTTGAAATACCCTAGGGTGTCTACTTTTCAACAATATATGGTTTTATGGGGGTAATTTACATTGGCCGGCTTCAGAAATGTCCCAAATAGGACATGGGTGTATGATGACAGATGTGAAAATTCCAAGTTGAAAAACTGGAATGCGCCCCCTAAAATTAAGGCCTTTTAGCCCCCAGAGAACCCGACACACCTATACATGGGTGGTATCACTGTACTCAGGAGATGTTGTTGAATACATATTGAGGTTTTTTTTGGCAGTAACACATAACAGGGACTGAGAATATATGCCTAAAGTACAATGTGTGTGAAAAATAATGCAAAAAAATGACTACCTAAAAGTTTGACAAAGACTAGTGGTTGAATTAGTGCATGGAAAGTGTTAAAATACCAGCATTTGAAATACCCTAGGGTGTCTACTTTTCAAAAATATATGGTTTTATGGGGGTAATTTACATTGGCCGGCTTCAGAAATGTCCCAAATAGGACATGGGTGCATGATGACAGATGTGAAAATTCCAAGTTGAAAAACTGGAATGTGCCCCCTAAAATTAAGGCCTTTTAGCCCCCAGAGAACCCGACACACCTATACATGGGTGGTATCACTGTACTCAGAAGTTGTTGTTGAACACATATTGAGGTGTTTTTGGTCAGTAACATATAACAGGAACTGAGAATCCATGCCTAAAGTACAATGCGTGTGAAAAATAACACACCAAAATGACTACCCAAATGTTTGACAAAGACTGGTGGTTGAATTAGTGCATGCAAAGTGTTAAAATACCAGCATTTGAAATACCCTAGGGTGTCTACTTTTTAAAAATATATGGTTTGATGGGGGTAATTTGCATTGTCCGGCTTCAGAAATGTCCTAAATAGGACATGGGTGCATGACGACAGATGTGAAAATTCCAAATTAAAAACTGGAATGCGCCCCCTAAAAATAAGGCCTTTTAGCCCCCAGAGAACCCAACAGACCTATACATGGGTGGTATCACTGTACTCAGGAGATGCTGCTGAAGACATATTGGGGTGTTATTTGGCAGTAACCCTTAACGTTCTCAGTAAATGTATTCTTGAATTGCTATTTTGTCAAAAAATCACCACTTTTTTTTTTTTTTCAAACTTTGGCATAGATTGGTGGTAAAATAGTTGCATGGAAAGAGTCAAAATACCCCATGTTTAATACCTTAGGTTGTGTTCTTTTAAAAAATATATATATGTGAAGGGTTAATCAGGGATTCCTGACAGATATCAGTGTTCCAATGTAACTATCGCTAATTATTTTTAAAAAATTTTGGAAATAGCAAAGTGCTACTTGTACTTATTGCCCTATAACTTGCAAAAAAAGCAAAGAACATGTAAACATTGAGTATTTCTAAACTCAGGACAAAATTTAGAAACTATTTAGCATGGGAGTTTTTTGGTAGTTGTTGAAGTGTAGGAGATTTTGAGGGTCAAAGTTAGAAAAAGTGTGTTTTTTCCATTTTTTCCTCATATTTTATAATTTTTTTTATAGTAAATTATAAGATATGATGAAAATAATGGTATCTTTAGAAAGTCCATTTAATGGCGAGAAAAACGATATATAATATGTGTGGGTACAGTAAATGAGTAAGAGGAAAATTACAGCTAAACACAAACACCGCAGAAATGTAAAAATAGCCTTGGTCCCAAACGGACAGAAAATGGAAAAGTGCTGCGGTCATTAAGGGGTTAAATATGACCATAGAACTTTAATCTATGCCCTTAAGTGTTCTTGTAACCTTTTCTATTTTGAGGAAACCAAAAGAATGGTCAGAGACCGAATAAGAGAGCATATTGGCAACATAAAGAATGGTAGAGATGATACTCATCTATACAAACACTTTAAATCAGTCCATAAAGGTAAGATTAAAGATCTAAAATATTGGGGTGTACAAAAGGTACATAATCATTGGAGAGGTGGTAGTATAGAGAAAAAATTACTGATAAAAGAAGCAGAGCTAATCTATAAATACGATACTCTATACCCAAAAGGTTTAAACTCGGATCTAGATCTCTCACCCTTTCTGTTAGATTAATGATGATTTTATATTGCAAATTTGATATTGTATTGTTTAAGTTCTATGGTCATATTTAACCAAAAAATTCTTTTGGGTATTTCTCGTAATGTAGGATGTACATATACACTTCCTCTGTCTTATAAAAACTTTTATATTACATGATCTAAGCTTTATGGCCATCTAATATATATAAAAACGTAAAAAAAAAATTTTTTTTAGATGTTTGATGTGAGCGAAACGCGTTGATATGAGTGGCTTTTTTGACACCTTTATAAGGATACACCTGACCAGTCACATCTATCTTGAAAAAGCTCCCTGGTGAGCGAAACGCGTTGATCTGAGTGGCTGTGTTATTTGACAAAAAATATCACTTGAATAAGGACATTCTGCATCTAAAGACTTTTTCATCGCTTTGCTTATTAACCCGGGTTATCCACATATTTAAAATCTCCTACACTCTCCTTTTTTTCCTGCGTGCATTAAGCACTAAGTGCAGGGAATTACTTCTGGCTGGAATAAGAGAAAAAATAATTATCTCTAAACACTAACGATTCAAACATCCAGAAAGCCGATAATCACGGTAACAGCTGTTGAAGTTTACCGATGACGTCAGACGCTAAGACACACGCGGCGCACTGATTCGGTTTGGAAAATTGAAGCTGAACAGAAGATATTGGGACAACACGAGTGGTGAAGTAAGTATAAAGAACCTTAAAGCATTAAGATTAATAAGGTTTAATGACTGTATCCTGCTATAAGAAGTCTAAATATTGCTCAACATTAACTTGGTCAGCAAAGCCTATATACAAGGCAACGACATTTCACAAAAAGGTTTGATGTAATAAAAAGAGACTGCTTTTCCCTGCATAAACAGAGTGGATTACAAATACATTTTTTCAGCAAAGTTTTTTGCTTACAAAGTATCTGGTGTGGAATATCAACCTGTTTAATATTGATTTTATTATTTTTATTTCTGGGGAGACGTCCCCTTGTTTTAGCTTAAATTTGATTATGGTTGTGTATAAATAAATACTTTTTATATATGATGTAGGCTGCAAGTTATTTTTAGATATTTTAGTCTTTTTCTACAATTTTTGATATCTAGCTATATTCACAGTGTATGTTTTTTACACTACAGTTAAACACATTGTTTATTCTCAACACTTTTGTTAGAAAGTAACTATATATTCACTTTTTAGTATCACAGTATACTTTCTCACAAATATATTGTTACACTGCTATTTGCCACATATTTTTACGTATTTATTTTTTCCTAAATAGTACACATTTGGTAGACCGCTTAACTATCATCATCCTATAGTAGGAATTTCAACACCATTATATATTTTTTTCACGGACACTGTTTCATTCTCCCCCCCCCCTTTTTTTGTCAATAGGACTGCAGAACTTTTATCACGCGTATTACACTTTGCACTTTGACTATTTTAATATATACACTAGATATACCTAATATTTTGGATACCTTTAGCTTCCTTTTTAGCGCACTTACTACACAAAATTATTCTTATAACTTTATTTAGTTGCGGGGGGCTCCGGGGGCGCCGGTATAGGGGGTAGAACAGTGTAGTTTAGTGTGAGTGCTTAGTGACAGGCTAGCAAGAAAGCTGTCAAACAGCCGAAGAGCAGCGAGATCGGATGAGTGATAACTCTCACAGTCCGCTGCTCATCGCCCCGCGGCTTTTTGACAGCTTTACTTGATAACTTAGGCGATTTTTTTCAGGTCCGCGGCGGCGATGTGAGGCGAGCTTAGGCGGGCGTATTGGGCCGGCGAAGGCAGGAAAGTTGACAAGTTGATAACTACCCCCCAGTGGGGCAAAATTTAAACCTCTAGATAGTAATTTCATCTCATCATCACTGAAATATTTATCCGAAAAGTTAAAGATCAGCTTATATCCCCTTTCTAATTCCAGTTTATTCTTGTTTCTTTTTTCGTTGTTTGATATCCCCTCTAGTGCCTCTGTGTCGTCTAACATGCATTTTGGTTTTCTTGGAGTACCTAAGGCATTTGTTGATGCCCCTCCCCATTCCGATCTGTTTCCCTGTTGTCTCCAAGGGGGAGTCCCTAAAAAATGACCTGTATTTTCGTTATCCATTCTTTGTCCATTTGGGGACCAAAATCTAACGTTTGGCTCGTGTTCTCTATTAAACCTTTTATCTTTAGGTTTTGCCCCCTGTACGTGCCACCTAGAACTGTTTGATCCGTGTTCCCCTTCTGAAAAGAATCTATTCTGAGGTTTTCTGTTTTGATAGTCTACATGGCTATTATCTTGAACATTTCCTATCCTCCTATCTCCTTCGCTGTTGTCAAAAAGATCCCCCTTTGGGTAGTGGTTTTTTTATGTGTATATTCCCATGGTTTTATCTGACCTTTACTCTTATTATTACTATTTGCATTTGTATTTCTATTCTTATTTTTATTTTTATAAGGGAATTTCTTATTTATATTAGTTCTCTGATTATTAGTATTACTATTTTATAAATTCCCTGTGTGGTTGTATATATAGGTGTTCGTAACTCGCTATATGTATCATTAGGCATACAGTGGGGCAAAAAAGTATTTAGTCAGCCACCAATTGTGCAACTTCTCCCACTTAAGAAGATGAGAGAGGCCTGCAATTTTCATCATAGGTATACCTCAACTATGAGAGACAAAATGTGGAAACAAATCCAGACAATCACATTGTCTGATTTGGAAATAATTTATTTGCAAATTATGGTGGAAAATAAGTATTTGGTCACCTACAAACAAGCAAGATTTCTGGCTCTCACAGACCTGTATCTTCATCTTTAAGAGGCTCCTCTGTCCTCCACTCATTACCTGTATTAATGGCACCTGTTTGAACTTGTTATCAGTATGAAAGACACCTGTCCACAACTTCAAACAGTCACACTCCAAACTCCACTATGGTGAAGACCAAAGAGCTGTCGAAGGACACCAGAAACAAAATTGTAGACCTGCACCAGAGGAATCTGCAATAGGCAAGCAGCTTGGTGTGAAGAAATCAACTGTGGGAGCAATAATTAGAAAATGGAAGACATACAAGACCACTGATAATCTCCCTGGATTTGGGGTTCCACGCAAGATCTCACCCCGTGGGGTCAAAATGATCACAAGAACGGTGAGCAAACATCCCAGAACCACACGGGACCTAGTGATTGACCTGCAGAGAGCTGGGACCAACATAACAAAGGCTACCATCAGTAACACACTACGCCGCCAGGGACTCAGATCCTGCAGTGCCAGACGTGTCCCCCTGCTTAAGCCAGGACATGTCCGGGCCCATCTGAAGTATGCTAGAGAGCATTTGGATGATCCAGAAGCGGATTGGGAGAATGTCATATGGTCAGATTAAACCAAAGTAGAACTGTTTGGTAGAAACACAACTCATCATGTTTGGAGGAGAGAGAATACTGAGTTGCCACCAAAGAACACCATATCTACTGTGAAGCATGGGGGTGGCAACATCATGCTTTGAGGCTGTTTCTCTGTAAAGGGAACAGGACGACTGATCTGTGTACATGAAAGAATGAATGGGGCCATGTATCGTGAGATTTTGAGTGCAAACCTCCTTCCATCAGCAAGGGCATTAAAGATGAAACATGGCTGGGTCTTTCAGCATGACAATGATCCCAAACACACGACCTGGGCAATGAAGGAGTGGCTTCGTAAGAAGCATTTCAAGGTCCTGGAGTAACCTAGCCAGTCTCCAGATCTCAATCCCATAGAAAACCTTCGGAGGGAGTTGAAAGTCCGTGTTGCCCAGCGACAGCCCCAAAACATCACTGCTCTAGAGGAGATCTGCATGCAGTGTGTGATAACCTTGTGAAGATTTACAGAAAACGTTTGACCTGTCTCATTGCCAACAAAGGATATATAACAAAGTATTGAGATGAACTTTTGATATTGACCAAATACTTATTTTCCACCATAATAGGCAAATAAATTCTTTCCAAATCAGACAATGTGATTGTCTGGATTTGTTTCCACATTTTGTCTTTCATAGTTGAGGTATACCTATGATGAAAATTACAGGCCTCTCTCATCTTCTTAAGTGGGAGAACTTGCACAATTGGTGGCTGACTAAATACTTTTTTGCCGCACTGTATTTGCCCTCCTATTCTGGTTGTCATTATCCTATTCTTTGTCCTCAAAAGTTTCCTGTTGTTTATAAGTATAAACTTTATCATTTTTGAAATCTTCTAGATCTCTCCTCAATTTTTTAGCTTATTATTTTCTAACTCTTTGGTAAACATATTAATTTTAGCCTGTACATTTTCATTAAATTCTTTCCATTTGGTTATACTTTTATAGGGTTGTATTTTTTCTACTACATCATCTATTTGTTTCTTTAAATTTTCCAATCTAGTTTCCTTATATTTGTTTAGTATTTTGATTAGGGTAATGGAGCATTTATGCAAAGCTTGCTCCCATTCTGTAAGGAGTTCTACTTCATCCAGTTCAAAGGCTGGAAATTTTAAAATCCTGAGGCCTCTTGGTATCACCTTGAGGATTATGTAATTATCCAAGAGAACCAGATCCTGCCACTCCTTAGCATCCTTACATAATAATTTCTCCAATTCTCTAAATAATTCTATAGGGTTATCAGTCAGTAGACCTAACCTCCATATTACCATTTAATAAGTTTGTTGATCTTTGTCTGTTATACCTAAATGTATTATCCCCAAACTTGTTATTATCATCCCTTGTGTCTGTATACACTTCCAAAAATACCTGTTGGAGTTTCCATTGTGTGAAAATATATTTCCTTTAAGTAATCAGTTATACCTTTATATCTATCTTAGACGTAGTACTATATTCCAACTAAGATTTGTATATTGTTAATATTTTGGCTGCTGCCCGTACAATATAAGTAATGGTTAAAAAAATAGAACAAGAAGGGTACTAGGTGCTGCCCTAAAATATTCCAACCATAAAAATGCCAATATGGGCGTAGAAAAAATGATAAATATAACCTTTCTGTACAATAAAACACTTCCTTCCCTCAGAACAATAAAGTTATAAGATAATGGCAGTGCTAGTAATGTGTAATTCTATTATGCAATACAATGTGCCACACAGTATTACAACAAATAGCTCATTAGATGTACAAGTCAAACATATAAAATAAAGAAGGAAGTCCAATTTCAAACAAATTCTGTACACTGCTGCTCCTTTAAAAGAGTCCCATCATGAACTCGACGTAATAAGCTGAAACAAGAAGAAGAAAAACAGGAGTGCACAATCTCATCTAAGTGTAGATCAACGTTACTCTTTTAATATTGGTCTTGAAAAAAGAATCACACTCACACTATGTAAAATTTAAAGCAGCATGATAAACACAGTAAAACTGAGGCAAACCCGCTTCAGTGTCCTCTCCCAGCCGAAACGAGCCTTCAGTCAGCATATCCAGCACCAGATGAATAGAGTGTGTACAAGCCGCAACGACGGAGTAAAAATCTTCAACGTGCTACGGAACGCATGAGTATGGTTGGCTGACACACCCCCACCTCGTAGCCAATGAAAGAATTTGAAAGCTACTGAGTATAACCGGATTGGCTTAACTTGGGATACACACCCTATTCATCTGGTGCTGGATACGCTGACTGAAGGCTTGTTTCGGCTGGGAAAGGACATTGAAGCGGGTTTGCCGTAGTTTTACTGTGTTTATCATGCGGTTTTAAACTGTACATATTGTGAGTGTGATTCTTTTTTCAAGACCAATGTTAAAAGAGTAACGTTGATCTACACTTATATGCGTTTGTGCGCTCCTGTTTTTCTTCTTCTTGTTTCAGCTTATTACGTCAAGTTCGTGATGGGACTCTTTTAAAGGTGAAGCAGTGTACAGAATTTGTTTGAAATTGGACTTCCTTCTTTATGGTGTATGTTTGACTTGTACATCTAATGAGCTATTTGTTGTAATATTGTGTGGCACATTGTATTGCATAATAGAATTACACATTACTAGCACTGCCATTATCTTATAACTTTATTGTTCTAAGGGAAGGAAGTGTTTTATTGTACAGAAAGGTTAAATTTATCGTTTTTTGTACGCCCATATTGGCATTTTTATGGTTGGAATATTTTAGGGCAGCACCTAGTACCCTTCTTGTTCTAAAATTCCCTACAAGAATAGAGATTGTTAAACAGTCGATAGACAAGTGAAAGTGCTTCGTTTGATTTTATGTCAAGACAGGAGGCTTAATATTTTGCATAATTCTTTACTGAATCCAAAAAACAGCAGCAAAGAAAAAACTATACAGAAGAAAAAAGTAACATAGCAACAGTATACAACCAATCAGGATACAGCATAGTAATAAAATGTCTAAAACAATCTAAGTCCTTCCTCTTTTCTTAGCTGTCCCGCACACTTTTTTAGCCGTACCGCAAATTAACGTACGCAATTTGCGTAAAGTATTTTTTCAATGGGACTTCCATAGCGCCAGTATTACAAGCTTTTTTTTTAGGCCATAAAGTGAGCGGTACAGACTATGCCGCAAGATTCGTAACGCATTCTAAAGTCAGTAGTTATGAGTTTTACGCTACAAAGCTTTAACATAAAACTCATAACTAAAGTGCTAAAAAGTACACTAACACCCATAAACTACCTATTAACCCCTAAACCGAGGCCCTCCCGCATCACAAATAATAAAATAAAATTATTAACCCCTAATCTGCCGCTCCCCACATCGCCACCACTATAATAAACATATTAACCCCTAAACCGCCGTACTCCTGCATCGCAAACACTAGTTAAATATTATTAACCTCTAATCTGCCACCCCTAACATCGCCGTCACCTATCTACATTTATTAACCCCTAATCTGCTGCCCCCAACGTCGCCGCCACTATACTAAAGTTATTAACCCCTAAACCTAAGTCTAACCCTAACCCTAACACTTACTAACTTAAATATAATTAAAATAAATCTAAAGAAAACCTACTATTAATAACTAAATAATTCCTATTTAAAACTAAATACTTACCTGTAAAATAAACCCTAAGCTAGCTACAATATAATTAATAGTTACATTGTATCTAGCTTAGGGTTTATTTTTATTTTACAGGTAAGTTTGTATTTATTTTAACTAGGTAGAATAGTTACTAAATAGTTATTAACTATTTACTAACTACCTAGCTAAAATAAATACAAATTTACCTGTAAAATAAAACCTAACCTGTCTTACACTAACACCTAACCTTACACTACAATTAAATAAATTACCTATATTAAATACATTTACCTAAATTAAATCAAATACCTAAATTACAAAAAACAAACACTAAATTACACAAAATAAAAAACAAATTACAAGATATTTAAACTAATTACACCTAATCTAATAGCCCCATCAAAATAACCCCCCCCCCCAAAAAAAAACCTAGCCAAAACTAAACTACCAATAGCCCTTAAAAGGGCCTTTTGCAGGGCATTGCCCCAAAGGAATCAGCTCTTTTACCTGTAAAATAATACAAACAACCCCCCCAACAGTTAAATCCACCACCCACACGACCAATTCTCCAAATAAAACATAAACTAAATAAAACTAAGCTCCCCATTGTTCTGAAAAGGGCATTTGGATGGGTATTGCCCTTAAAAGGGAATTTAGCTCTATTGCTGCCCAAACCCTAATCTAAAACTAAAAACCACCCAATAAACCCTTAAAAAAACCTAACACTAACCCCTGAAGATCCACTTTCAGTTTTGAAGAGCCGACATCCATCCTCAACGAATCCAGGAGAAGTCCTCCTCAGTGAAGTGGCAAGAAGTCCTCAACGAAGCCGGGAGAAGTCTTCATCCAAGCTGGGAGAAGTGGTCCTCCAGTTGGGCAGAAGTCTTTATCCAGACGGCATCTTCTATCATCAATCATCCATGATTGGAACAGCCAATGTGAGCTTAATCCTATTGGCTAATTGGATCAGCCAATAGGATTGAAGTTCAATCCTATTGGCTGATTGCATCAGCCAATAGAATTTTTTCAACCTTAATTCCGATTGGCTGATAGAATTCTATCAGCCAATCGGAATCTAAGGGACGCCATCTTGGATGATGTCACTTAAAGGAACCTTAATTCATCGGGAGTCGTCGGAAGAAGAGGATGCTCCGTGCCGGATGTCTTGAAGATGGACCCGATCCACGCCGGATGGATGAAGATAGAAGATGCCGTCTGGATAAAGACTTCTGCTCGTCTGGAGGACCACATCTCCCAACTTGGATGAAGACTTCTCCCGGCTTCATTGAGGACTTCTTGCCGCTTCGCTGAGGACTTCTCCCGGCTTCGTTGAGGATGGATGTCGGCTCTTCAAAACTGTAAGTGGATCTTCAGGGGTTAGTGTTTTTAAGGGCTTATTGGGTGGGTTTTAGTTTTAGCTTAGGGTTTGGGCAGCAATAGAGCTAAATGCCCTTTTAAGGTCTATACCCATCCAAATGCCCTTTTCAGGGCAATGGGGAGCTTAGGTTTTTTAGTTAGGGTTTTATTTGGGGGGTTGGTTGTGTGTGGTGGGTTTTACTGTTGGGGGGGGTTGTTTGTATTTTTTTTACAGGTAAAAGAGCTGATTTCTTTGGGCAATGCCCCGCAAAAGGCCCTTTTAAGGGCTGTTGGCAGTTTAGTTTAGGCTAGGTTTTTTTTTTATTTTTTTGGGGGGGGGCTTATTTTGATAGGGCTATTAGATTAGGTGTAATTAGTTTAAATATCTTGTAATTTGTTTTTTATTTTGTGTAATTTAGTGTTTGTTTTTTTGTAATTTAGGTATTTGTATTTAATTTAGGTAATTGTATTTAATTTAGGTAATTTATTTAATTGTAGTGTAAGGTTAGGTGTTAGTGTAAGACAGGTTAGGTTTTATTTTACAGGTAAATTTGTATTTATTTTAACTAGGTAGTTATTAAATAGTTAATTAACTAATAGTTAACTAATTAACTATTTAGCAACTATTCTACCTAGTTAAAATAAATACAAACTTGCCTGTAAAATAAAAATAAACCCTATGCTAACTACAATGTAACTATTAGTTATATTTTAGCTAGCTTAGGGTTTATTTTACAGGTAAGTATTTAGTTTTAAAAAGGAATTATTTAGTTATTAATAGTAGGCTTTCTTTAGATTTATTTTAATTATATTTAAGTTAGGGGTGTTAGGGTTAGTGTTAGTGTTAGGTTTAGGGGTTAAAAACTTTAGTATAGTTACGGCGACGTTGGGTGCGGCAGATTAGGGGTTAATAAATGTAGGTAGGTGGCGGCGATGTTAGGGGCAGCAGATTAAGGGTTAATAATATTTAACTAGTGTTTGCGATGCGGGAGTGCAGCGGTTTAGGGGTTAATATGTTAATTATAGTGTAGGTAGGTTGCGGTGACATTGGGGGCGGGAGATTAGGGGTTAATAAATATAATGTAGGTGTCAGCGATGTTGGGGGCAGCAGAATAGGGGTTAATAAGTATAATGTAGGTGTCGGCGATGTCCAGAGTGGCAGACTAGGGGTTAATAAATATAATGTAGGTTTCGGCGATGTCGGGGTGGCAGATTAAGATTTACTAAGTGTAAGGTTATGGGTGTTTAGACTCAGGGTTCATGTTAGGGTGTTAGGTGTAAACATAACATGTGTTTCCACATAGGAATCAATGGGGCTGCGTTACTGAGCTTTACGCTGCTTTATTGCAGGTTTTAGCATTTTTGTCAGCCGGCTCTCCTCATTGATGTCTATGGGGAAATTGTGCACAAGCAAGTACAACTAGCTCACCGCTGATTTAAGCAGCGCTGGCATTGGAGTGCGGTATGGAGCACAATTTTGCTCTACGCTCACTTCTTGTCTTTTAGCGCTGGGTTTAGTAATACCAGCGCTGTAGGTCAGTGAGTGGTGACAATAACGTGCAAGTTAGCATCACACCCCTCTTACCACAAAACTCGTAATCTAGCCGTTAGTCAGCTAATAAAACTTTATTAGTAAGGTTTTTGGCATTATGAATTTATTAATTTGGGACTGGCTACGTTAGTGAATTAAATACTCTGGCCTAGATTTGGAGTTCGGCGTTAGCCGTGAAAACCAGCGTTAGAGGCTCCTAACGCGGGTTTCTTACGCACTCCGGTATTTAGAGTTTATTTACCGCCACTCAAAATACACCTAACGCTCACCTTTCTACCGCCACCTCAGACCCAGTAGTAAACATATACCGACAAAAAAAACATCCACGAATCACAAAACAAATATTACACAAAGTACACTTACACTCATACAAACACTACACTATCTTTATTTTTCATATTTATTTTGTTTTCGGTAAAATACAAAGGATTAAAGTTGCGAGATCTCGGGTGTTTGAAAAAAATCCACAAAAATCCATTTTCCCATTGACTTACATGGACATACGGGAAAAGACCCTCATATACCTACATCTAACTAATAACATTATCACAAACATACACTCATCGATGCATACAAACAATATACACCACATGACATACACAAAATATTTATTTATTACAAAAAGAACACAATTTAGTTACTTTTTCACACAAGCTCATGACGTCACTCACTTTACGAGGAAAACCAGTCTTAGAAAAAAAAATTAGAAATCTTTACAGCCTCCATTGACTTCTATTGGGAAGACGTGCTCGTGCACGTGAAACCCTCATTTCCCTAACGCACGCAAATAGCGTAGACTGAAAAACTCCAAATACCAGCGCTAGAAAATACATGATTTCATGCGTTAGACACAGCTATGATAAATAGATCAAGAAATGACTATTTCCCTATGGTGGACTTATGGTTTTTAATTATTAAATATTCACAACACCATAAATTTGTTTCACACTTTTAGATTACATCAACTACAAATCCACATCACTAGTAACACATTATTATTTCAATAAAATTACATTTAAAATTAAAATAAAATTCAATACACATTTCTGGATTCACAAACACTACACAATGGGAAACACCTCTCATTTACCTTTATTATTGCATTTCAGTTATTCAACTCATATGCTTGCAGCAACTGCATATTTACATAGGCTTAACACATAATCACTCATGGATGCACATATATTACTTTTAACATTCACTCATACATGTGCATTCAAATGATGGTGGACAAACACATTACATTCTCTACAGGAATCACAAAACACAACATATGGATTTGACGGTACTTGTAACATCATTATTCCATCACAATAAACCATTAGGAATTACCTACAAAAAATACATCATTACACCAGATTACAGATGTCACTTTATGGGAAGGAACAACAATGCCAGACCGCTATATAGAAGTCAGCATATGTGGGACACAATCACAATATATACGTACATGTACATAACACGCATCACCCATCACGCAACCACAAAGCACACATTTAGATTTTATTCAGCACACAATAACAATGTAGCACAATACAACAACACAATGAGGATTTCACAACTACATAGGCAGGTTAATAATATCATGACGTCATTAGAAGATTCAACCATACACATCACAGATTCACCACTGTACCGCCCCTTTAGGAACTTTAACACTCAATACTACAATACAACATATACGTAAACCACACTTTTGAACAGCATTATTATGGAGATTTCAATGGGACAATTAAGAAATATTGTCAGATCGCAAATCAATTATATATACAATACTACAGATGGCAGCCGGAAGTTATTCAGTATTAGTGCCATTTTTATGGCACGCATACAATATTGTCAGATCTAAAATCACTTATATATACAATACTACAGATGACAGCCGGAAGTTATTCAGTATTAGTGCCATTTTAATGGGACGCATACAATATTGACATCTCGGCAATCACTTATATATACAATACTACAGATGACAGCCGGAAGTTATTCAGTATTAGTGCCATTTGAAAGGGACGCATACAATATTGACAGCTCGGCAATCACTTATATATACAATACTACAGATGGCAGACGGAAAGTTTGGAATTATTATTGCGATTTGAAAGGGACGCATACAATATTGACTGCTCGGCAATCACTTATATATACAATACTACAGATGGCAGACGGGAAGTTCGGAATTATTATTGTGATTTGAATGGGACGCATACAATATTGACAGCTCGGCAATCACTTATATATACAATACTACAGATGACAGCCGGAAGTTATTCAGTATTAGTGCCATTTGAATGGGACGCATACAATATTGACAGCTCGGCAATCACTTATATATACAATACTACAGATGACAGCCGGAAGTTATTCAGTATTAGTGCCATTTGAAAGGGACGCATACAATATTGACAGCTCGGCAATCACTTATATACACAATACTACAGATGGCAGACGGGAAGTTCGGAATTATTATTGCGATTTGAATGGGACGCATACAATATTGACAGCTCGGCAATCACTTATATATACAATACTACAGATGGCAGACGGGAAGTTCAGAATTATTATTGCGATTTGAATGGGACGCATACAATATTGACTGCTCTGCAATCACTTATATATACAATACTACAGATGGCAGACGGGAAGTTCAGAATTATTATTGCGATTTGAATGGTACGCATACAATATTGACAGCTCGGCAATCACTTATATATACAATACTACAGATGACAGCCGGAAGTTATTCAGTATTATTGCGATTTTAAAGGGACGCATACAATATTGACAGCTCGGCAATCACTTATATATATAATACTACAGATGGCAGATGTTACTTTATCGTTTACAAACAATGTTGCAGCAACATTGATCGATCACATTCGATGCACATTATACACAACTATGCACTTTCATTCATGTTAGCCTGGACGTGTGCTTGTTACTATAAGATCGCGTTTAATAAATATTGATTACGCATATGAACAAACATTACAAACATGCACTGTATGTGTGATATTTGACACTTTCACATTGAGATTTATTGGCGGAAAACAACATTTCAGCCAAAAAAATACAACGCCCACTTTGAAAGCATTCGCGCCGCTCACATACAAACAAGTGAATACAATTAGCAATCATTACAAACTCAATACCATTGGACTAATCGTACTATAAATCCCCCAAACAACATGGCCAATGCATCACTTGTGATCCACATCAGATCAAGTGCTTACCTTGTTACGCTGTTTTGAAAGATGGATGACGATGACATGGTAGACGCTGCTGGTGCTGCTATTGGCGAACTAGCTGTTGGTCGAATCAGGCAGCCTCGGCGGCTCAGACCGAGACGAAGGGGTCGTCTGGTTCGAGGTCCTCGTGTCTACAGGGTGAGACCCACCTTGGAAAACATGAGCGACTTTGAGGTTTTTGATAAGTATCGGCTCGATCGCGAACAGCTCATTGGCCTTTACGATCTTCTTAAACCTCATTTGGAGCCACGTATACAAATAAGGACTGCTGTTCCCCCCATGAGTAAGATGCTAAGCTGTCTATACGTCCTGGCCTCCGGGAGTTTTCAATCCGGAGAACTGTACATGCATGGCCTGGCTCAAGGTACATTCTCTGTGGTGTTTGATAACTTTCTGGACGCCATGGTACGTATCAGTAAGCAATACATAGGATTCCCACAGAATGATGGTGATTGGAGGCGCCTGAAGCGGGAATTCTTTGATATTGCTCAATTGCCCAATGTCTTGGGAGCCATAGATTGTACCCACATTGCGCTGCGTGCTCCAATTGATGACTTGCCCTTCAGAAATCGCAAACATTTTCATAGCCTCAACGTGCAGTATGTTTGTGACGCACGGATGAGGATTATGCATGTGTATGCGAATTTTGGAGGGGCTTGTCATGATGCCCGCATCCTCTCTCTGTCGTCCCTGTGGAGCCAGATTGAGGAAAGACAAATGCCCCCTGGTTATCTCGTTGGTGAGTATTTGTGCTCAACATGGTTAATTATTTTGACAATTGGCCCTGTATTTTTTAACTGTTAGCGTCATGTTCAGCTATAGGATTAAATTTAACCATTTGTTATTTACCGACGCTAATGTCTAGTTTTATTTAAATGCAGATATGTAGCATGTCTTACCTTAAGTGTTCAGAGAGAGAATGCAATGTAACCATGTAGTTAGCATTTTACACAAGGTTTGTTTTCAGAACAATACGCATATGTAGCATGTCTTAGCTGAAATGGGAAGATATTATCTCATGCAATTTAACCCTGTCATTGTCTCTTTCTGCTAATGTCTAGTTTTATTTAAATTCAGATATGTAGCATGTCTTACCTTAAGTGTTCAGATAGAGAATGCAATGTAACCATGTAGTTAGCATTTTACACAAGGTTTTTTTTCAGAACAATACGCATATGTAGCATGTCTTAGCTGAAATGGGAAGATATTATCTCATGCAATTTAACCCTGTCATTGTCTCTTTCTGCTAATGTCTAGTTTTATTTAAATGCAGATATGTAGCATGTCTTACCTTAAGTGTTCAGAGAGAGAATGCAATGTAACCATGTAGTTAGCATTTTACACAAGGTTTTTTTCAGAACAATACGCATATGTAGCATGTCTTAGCTGAAATGGGAAGATATTATCTCATGCAATTTAACCCTGTCATTGTCTCTTTCTGCTAATGTCTAGTTTTATTTAAATGCAGATATGTAGCATGTCTTACCTTAAGTGTTCAGAGAGAGAATGCAATGTAACCATGTAGTTAGCATTTTACACAAGGTTTTTTTTCAGAACAATACGCATATGTAGCATGTCTTAGCTGAAATAGGAAGATATTATCTCATGCAATTTAACCCTGTCATTGTCTCTTTCTGCTAATGTCTAGTTTTATTTAAATGCAGATATGTAGCATGTCTTACCTTAAGTGTTCAGATAGAGAATGCAATGTAACCATGTAGTTAGCATTTTACACAAGGTTTGTTTTCAGAACAATACGCATATGTAGCATGTCTTAGGTGAAATGGGAAGCTATTATCTCATGCAATTTAACCCTGTCATTGTCTCTTTCTGCTAATGTCTAGTTTTATTTAAATGCAGATATGTAGCATGTCTTACCTTAAGTGTTCAGATAGAGAATGCAATGTAACCATGTAGTTAGCATTTTACACAAGGTTTTTTTTCAGAACAATACGCATATGTAGCATGTCTTAGCTGAAATGGGAAGATACAGAATAATATAGAAATTTATTTTTTGGATGTTTCTGACAACTTTTAATATGGATTATCGTTTTTAAAAATAAAAATTTATACAACAATATACTAGTTTGAATTATGTTCTGTTCAAAATTTATAGGTGATTCTGGGTACATGAGCCGGCCTTGGCTCATTACCCCCTTGCGTAGCCCGACTGATGTGTCTGAGGAGCGCTACAATAGGGCTCATAAGAGAACCAGGGCGGTGGTTGAAAGGATGTTCGGGCTCCTGAAGATGAGATTCAGGTGCCTGGACCGTTCTGGAGGAGCACTCCAGTACAACCCAAAGAAGGTGGCTAAGATCGTTGTAGCCTGTAGCGTCCTGCATAATATTGCACAGCGGGCTGGGATGCTGCAGGCCGTCCCGGTGGACAGAGACCTCCTCAGAGATGAGGAGGATGATCCTGTTCTAGAGGGGGAATTCCAGGACGAGGGACTTGATGTCAGAGCAGACGTCATCAACCGCCACTTTAGACGGTAAAGAATAGAAGTTACACTGGAGTATTTTCAATAGATGTGAACTCTATGGAAATGACAAGTAGAGAATTGTGCAAACATGTTAGTATTGATCAAATGTTAGAATAATTTTTAATTTTCATAATATAGGTGATGCTCTGGGCATTGGGTCCTATAGCGAGTCTTTGCCACCTGGTTTTTAAAGAGGACATCAGATGGTAAGTAGAAATGTATGGACTGTTGCTGGCATGATTTGTACACAAATACATCATATGGCATACATTTTCAAAAATAGATTTTTGTTTACACATTACTTAAAATGTACATAATCAGAAAGGGATACTCTAGAATGACTATGGTTCAATGTCACACAGAGGTTTTTTCTGCTCAATATGACTCATCTTCACACTTGATAGAAAATAACACAGGTTCATACACAGGCTTAGTAAGCTAGTGACAGATATTTATTATGAAATGGGGGGTGGGAGAGGGGTACAGAACTGATTCACACACTTGTATGAATTTTTTGGATAAAATTTCTTACATTAGGGAGATGACTTAATCTAAAGACTGAAAGGGAACAATTTGAAGCCTGACAGTGAAGATTGCCCAGACTGACAGTGGGGAAAAAGCCAAGATTGAAATTGAAGTATACCAATGGGATCATGTCTGGCATTATCTTTCAATTCTGCTGACCTTGAAAACCATACAAAGACATGTTCACATGGTAAGTGCAAACTATTTGATAGAATAAGGCTGTGGAGACATACTATTGGAGACACTTAGATGATTTTCTATTTTGTAGATGGTATTTCCCAGTCCTCTATTTAATGAACTGATGAATAAGACACCTATTGAAGATCAACTGTTTACCCCTGAATTGACTTTCAAAGACCATGCATTGTCCAGGTTGGTGTACCAATGCATGCTAGTGAAGACTGTAGAATATTAGTAGCTTACATACATTAGTCATATTTAGTTGTTAATTAGATATTTATGGATCACAATCAGACACTTAGATGATTGTACTTTTTTAGATGGTATTTCCCAGTCCTCTATTTAATGAACTGATGAATAAGACACCTATTGAAGATCAACTGTTTACCCCTGAATTGACTTTCAAAGACCATGCATTATCCAGGTTGGTGCATGCTAGTTAAGAATCACATGAAGAATGTTGATTATTGTTAGCTTACATACATTAGTCATACTTATTTCATCATTAGATATTTAGGGATCACAATCAGAAAAAGGAATACATATTATAGTTGATATAGAGGTATTTGAATGGACATGAAATATTAGATTTATGTTCAGCATACATATATTGTTGAAATGTGATATACATTATTATGTATAATTTGAATTTTGGATATTTAAATTGAATTTTTAATCAACAATATAATGGTGTATGTATTTCATTAATTTTAAATCAATTTAATGATTATCTTTAAAAAATGTTGATCAAAGATAGAGCATAGACACCATATGATTTTAAATGTATTTTATGAATATTTGACAACGTGTGTATTAACTTTGTTCCATTTTTATTATTTGTCATTTCAGATTGGCATCTGATGACTTCCAGGAATATTTAATTATTTTCTATTAAATATATTTTTACATGTTAATACTAAACATTTTATTATTAAATACATTATTTTGAACAGATTCTACTAAATATCAATATAATCTGTAAATAAATAAAACTTGGACTCCCATGACTGGTAGTTGGCTATTTGACAAGCACATGCATAAGATAAAATAATGCATTAATATTAGAAAATAAAATGCTTCCGAGAATATTAAAATATATTTTATAACATTAATTGGGGAGTCAGATTCTTCAATGCTTTTATATTGAAAATGTATATATTAAAATTATTTAGGATATGTAGTAAAATTTTAATTGTTTTAACATTTAATAAGGTGAAGTGGTTCAATTACATGAAAGTGACAGTGTTGTTGAATGTAAAAATAATTGTATAAGATCATGTATCTTCCTTAGGTATCTCAAAACATTATTTGAAAAATTATTTAAATTATTACATTTATAAATGGTAGGTCATTTAACTTGATATTTTTCAAAAATTAGTTATTGGATGCCAGGTTAATCTATGTAATTTTCTAGTGGAGTCATTTAACTATACTTAGTAATATTATGTATTTATTACAATCTTACCTCTTGGGTTAGACATCAAATATCTATATAGAATGTAAATTCCCCTTTTGTTTATTTTGTCAATGTTAAATCAAAATACAAAATGTTTGGGTCCTTAAAGGGACATTCACAAAGTATATTTTGTATAGATGTTAAAAAATATCATACAAGAATTTAAACATATTTAGAAAGTACTATAGAATTACATTCAGTCTTTAAATATACTTGTTAAAATAAAAAAAACAATGCACATATCTTAGTCAATGATATAAGGCATCTATATGCAAACCAGCATCAAAATAGCCTATGTAGAGATGTATTTAATCCAAGAATATATATAATTACAATATAATGATTGAATAACAAAACATATTAAGTTGTTCAAAATATAAGAATATTATACAAAATGCATACATAACATATAGCTTAATGTCCCTCTACGCTGAAGGCTAAAAAAGACCTCATTTAATAAATATATTTCAGTCAGTGTGTAAAACAATCTAGAAGTTAATCTAAATTTGCTTTACTCATATGTTAGACTCATTTAGCAAAAGGAAGGTGCCTAGGTTTATGATATTTTAAGCATTATTGTGAAATGTTTATTTAAAGGGACATGAACTCAAAATATACTTAAAGGTAGACAGTTAAAAAATTAATGATTTATACATTCTGAATGAGTATTCTATTTGAATCAACTTTAAAACTTGTCTCATATTATGAATGCTCATTGTGATGTTGCTATCATTACTTTAAAAATAAGGCAGTAAATAGCTAATTTATTTGCTTCAATACTCTGGACAGAACTTGATTGTTTGGAATAATTGATGCAACAATCGTCAAGGACAACCCAGGTTTTTATTAAACAATTGTCCGTAATATAAAATATCATTATTGATTTGCAAAGAAACATAACAAGATAACTGTTAACATTTGATAATCGGATTAAATAATAAAGTTGATTAACATTTCATGCTCAATCACCAATGCTAAATTTGTTTGGACAGTGTCCCTTTAAGAGATTTAAAGAGTGTATTTACTTATCTTGCTATCTTGACATACTTTGCTTGAAAAGCATATCGAGATCGGCTCAGTAGATGAAGATTGGTGGATGCACAGAGATGCCTTATGTGATTGTCTCAACCATGTGCATTTAAATTTCTTCTGTTGAGGATATATAAATACTAAGGGAAAATGATTCACATTTTAAAGTCTAAACAATCTTCTATCTCTACAGATCATTTGATACAATTGTTTGTAATGTCTCTTTAAAACTAAAGACGCCATTGCACAATAACATATATGAGCACTTCAGACAAATACAAGCTCGAGGTTTATTTGCGAATAACAAAGCTGTAGTTTAATATTTATAAACAGATTATCCAAGTTACTGACATTCTAACCTGAATTTTAACATTAATAAATATTGCGTGGGAAACGCATCTTGAAACACCAGATTAGCATCTTTAAACATTAGAGTCTAATGTCACGCAATAGCACACAATCAATGTGCATTATAAAGACATTTAATAGAGCAATGTCAATACTTCACAATAAATGTATTTAAAGAACAATAAAGACATACAATATGAAATGTGTATTTGTATTAAAGAAACAGACCGTTATTAAACCGAGAAATGTCTACAACATTAATAATGTGACAGTATTAGATTTTAAAGAGTATTTAATCATTAATATTTAACGGATCACGGATATTAAATCTGCGTCACACATATCCGCATGACAGGCCCATGAGTTACAAATAAGTCTACATGAAAAATTAAGTAACAGCACCACCAAGCGGTATGTGTAAGGAAGTTACTAAGATATGAAACATTAAGGAACGGCCAATCAGAGTTCATCACACAAACACAACTTGAGTCAGGATGGTCTCACAGACATTATAACAATATTTCTAACTTTATCCAATCAGATGTACAGATAAATTGTCCCATGGTGCATCTCATGTTTACTTCACCATATAAAAGTCCATTACACGTTGCCATCTTTGTCAGTTCTCTAATGCCTGCAGGCAGTGTTATATATTAATATTATTATAATATATTTAGTAGCCAACCGAGCAGGCATGTCAGTTCCCAGGTTCACCAAGGAGGAGAGCGCTGCACTGGTCCACGCCGTCAAGGACTTTTATCCCCAGCTGTTTGGGAACAAGAGGAGGTTGACAGATGCGCCTGTTAAGAAGGCCCTCTGGGAGTCTATCACCAATGCGGTTAGATTGGTGTGTGACGTCCAGAGGACCCAGGATCAGATCATGAGGAGATTCGGAGATATGAGGTTGCGTTTATCGAAAAAAGTAAACCTCATAAGGGACTGGGTACAAGCCCATAAAAGAGGGGGCCAAAGAAAGGCCCCGCGGAAACTGTACCTACTCCCTTATGAGGTGACTTTATGCGAGCTCCTCAATCTCCGGGTCCCCAAAAGATTTAGATCCTCGCCATCCTCGGCCTCCTCTTCTTCCCTCCCAGCTGCGGGATCTGAAAGTCCTGACGCGGGGGACAGGGCAGATGCTTCTCCGTCCGGTGGCCTGGGAGGAGATGATAGAGAATCTGAACCAGGTAATTATCCAACTTAAAATAATATCTTTTTTTTTTTTTTTTTTTTTTTTTTATAATCAAAAAATGTGTATATAGTCAGATACTAAACCTATACAGATCTCACAACATACACTACATATGATGTTTAGATATCTGATTTTAGATTATTGACACATGAAATAGGAATGATGTTTCTTGCGCTCTACAGAATATGCGTCACAGAGCGGAAATGTAATTTCTCATCCACGTTAACATGGGTTTGCGGAAAGTGGCATTGCTTTATACATGTTGTTCAAATGACGGATGCGTAATTCCGCTTGGAATCATTGCGCAATGATCGCGAAAATGGCATTTCTCATCCACGTTAACATGGGTTTGCGGAAAGTGGCATTGCTTTATACATGTTGTTCAAATGACGGATGCGTAATTCCGCTTGGAATCATTGCGCAATGATCGCGAAAATGGCATTTCTCATCCACGTTAACATGGGTTTGCGGAAAGTGGCATTGCTTTATACATGTTGTTCAAATGACGGATGCGTAATTCCGCTTGGAATCATTGCGCAATGATCGCGAAAATGGCATTTCTCAACCACGTTAACATGGGTTTGCGGAAAGTGGCATTGCTTTATACATGTTGTTAAAAATTAAATGGGAATTCTTAGATTAGTGAAGAATACAGTATTCTTATTTTAAATATTATAGCTAATAAAAAACGAATAATACAAAAAAATTATAACATATGGCCATCAATTGATGATTATGTAATAACAAGCAGATATTCTTAAAGATACAGTAAACAACACAACTGATTGAAAATAAGAGTCCAGGATATATTTATAATTAATTTAATTGAGGAAACAATTAACTCATGGGACTACCAAAGGATTAATATTTTTCAATTGATTTGTTATTAATGTAAATTTTTTAAACATGGCATGATTAGTATTAATGATATGCAATCCTCATTTAATATATTACAGATATGGATGTGGCTGCTGGATCCTCAAGCCAGGGCTTGTCACAGTATGGTATGTCTCTTTTTAATTGACATTTGTCTTAGAAACATGGACTGAACATTACATACTAAATACACATTGTTCAATATTTATATGTAATGTCTATTTAATAGATGAAAATTAAATAATTATTCGGATATCCTTAAATAACATATTAGATTTTAATTGCATGCTCAATACCATTCATGACATCAACATATGGAGTAGATAATTCATTAACAACAACATTGTGGAATCAATTTAATTTTAGATTAAAGGGATACTGAGCTACAATTATTAATATTGTCATTCAGATACAGTATGCAATATTAATAAACATAAAAATATAATACTATCATCATATGTGACATATTCTATTGCTAAATGTATTTTAAAATAAAGAAAGTACGTTTATGTGCATCTAAATTTTGGTTGACCAACCTGGGTTTTTATTGATGATTGGTGGATACCTTCAACAAACAATATTTATTGAATCCAATATTCCTTATCTGCCTTTAAGATTAATATCGAGCAACATTCTAATTATAATAGGAGTCAATGTTAAATCATTTTTAACAGTTTGAACATAGAAATAAATTATTTAAATTAATCATGTCAGTGTCCCTTTAAGACAAAATAGATTCATTCATCTTTACATTCTTTTTATTAAAAACTATTGATATATAAATCACATTCTCTGTTGGAGTTACTTTATAGATATCTGCATACTCTAACAGCACCATGATTACATATTTGTAATAATCAATTTTGTTTTGTATTGTGATAAATATGTGTTGTGTCCTAAACAAGATTACTGTACATTGCAAAAATGGCTCGATGTGACACATGTGTTTGTTTAGATTTGTCAACAGATGCTCCTCAATATGTGGTTTGTGTGTATTCTTGTAACTTCTTAAGGACATATGACGGAATTATTCCGTCATAAAACAATTGAGCAAAGTGAAAGCTGTGTCCTTAAAGGGTTAAGAACATTGATCATTGGGTATATTTAGATATGCAATAGCAGCATCTGAGATGAATTTGATGTCTAATGTAGTCTGACATTAAACATATGTTCAATACAGATATTTTTACAGAATCCCCTTGATTCAATCAAGCATTTTCTGGTGTAATGACTGCTCTATTCTTCACATTTTAAAGTTGATTAATGTTAAAATTCTAGACAGATGTGATTTAGTGATATCCCAAATGTGTTTAATAATATATATCTATATCATTCATAGAGAGAGTTGGTGTCGTGAGCCCACAGGAATCCATCAGTGACATAGAGCCGCCTTTGCGGTCTCCTGGTAAGTCCATTGACTCATTTATATGTAATTGAAGGTGTATTGCTAATCAATATTATGATCATGATTCTGATGAAGCATAACATTATAAAAATTCAAAATATTTATCTTCTGATTATATATTAATTTATTTTTCATATTGAACGATTAATAATTTCAACTTTATTAGTCTACACATTTGTTATTCATAAGATGTATAACATATGTTTGTTTCCATTTGATTTTTTGACAACAGTCATCAAGTGATACACACATGAGAAATCTTAAATGTTCTATGTACTATGCTTTTATGAATTTAACATTAATACAAACAATACATTAAAATTCAGATTCATTGACAATAACAAATCTATTGTCATTTGTATGCTCCATCAAAATGATGTAAATCATAACTTTGTGTGTGTATATCTTTAATGCAACATTGATGTGCGTATTTGAGCAACAGTAACATATGTTATAATATCTGATCTTAACGTGTACACAACATGTTATGTTTTACAGAGATTGATGTCACATGTGGGACGGAGGAGGAAGAGGCTGCCTTGGAGTCTGATGGTATGTGAAATATATCTATCATGTTTCCAACATGTTTCTTTTTTGGAAATCATTTTATTGAAGACATTAAAAGTCTACAGCTTTTGCCCTTTAAAAAGGAATATTATTTGTCTGTTCAAATACACTACTGCCCCCTTTCTATATCAGGCAGCATGAAATTCTGCTTGTATATTTATTTTTAAAAATTTATAATTCATGCCATCATTATGTCACATGCATATTCCATGCCAAAACACAATAATAAGGTTCAAATTGTACAGACAGTCATTGATATTCATCTGAGTGCCTATATACATACCATATCCTCATTTCATAATTGTTTAAAAATTCAAACACACTTCGAAGTATATTGAAAACATAATCAATTTGAAATGCGTTGATTTGATGTCAGGATGTATGAGATGTTAATATATTTTCTTTACATTTTCAGATGGATCCACCACTTCTGGTCATCTGGTTTCCGCCCCTGCCCAGTCACAGACCCCTCCCCATGCACACACCCATGACCATGGCCACACCCCTGCACAGACCCAGAGCCCTTCCCATGACCAAACTCATGACCATGCCCAGACCACTGCCAGCCCTTCCCATATTTCATATCCTGTCCCTCCCACAAAACGCCCATACACCCCCCTTCGCCGCTCTCCCCGTATTCTGGCCCGTACAGCTGCCCAGACCCAAACTCCCCACTCCCCAGCTGTACGGCCTACCCCGGAGCGGCAGCTCACCCCTCCCCAAGCCATTCACATCCCTCCCCAAGCCAATCCCATCCCTCCCCCCTGTCTCAACCTTCATTGTCCTGGGTGTCAGATTGTCCTTCCCAGGCACAGCTGTAAGTATCATTATAAATACACTTTATAAGATACTTAAAGGTACAGTGAAGTTAAATTGGTTAAATTGTGATTCAAATCCAGCATGCAATGTTAATCAAATTTATAATTTAATACTCTTATGAATTATTCGTCATTCTCTTGATATATTTTTTGAAAAAAAGTAATTCCTATAATTAGTTTAAACAATAAAATAAATCTGGCCATCATTTCTTTATTGTTGGATGAATGTATCCATCAACCAGCATGCACAAACAAAGTTGATAAACAAATATTGGCTTCCATAAAAAGCAACATTCTTGCATTCAAAATATAGCTTGAGAATTAAAACATATAATGAATATGTGTAATTTATAAAGATTTGTCATGTCATGCTCTATCTGAATCAGTCCATTAAATATTTAGGTTCAGTGTCCCTTTAATTGGATATCACTACATATACCAAACACCACTACTTGGATCCAAAATTTTATGTACAAATGTGGATACATTATCTCTTGTCTAACCCAGTGGGAATGTAATTTCTTCTGGTTGCTATGTTTACACAGCTTGTCCTCAATGCAAAAATGTTTAAGGATAGGTGTGCCTACCACAGTCTAAATTTAATTTTTAAATTGTTGATGTAAGTACAATGTAAATCCTTTAACAAGGTTTGATACACTCAAGCTGTATAAGTGGATCATCTAAAACCAATTAAAGGGGACAACATGTTTGAGTAACATGTCCCTTTAATGATTTCTGTCTGTCTGAATAACCTAATTCATGTGTAAAGAATAAATGTAAACTAATTTATGTAAAGAATTATTTGTCTTTATGATGACAATGTATGTATTAAAATTTTTTAGTCTGTTGTGTAATTATCCTTAATATTTAATTTTATTTTATTTTAGGCTGTGACTCAGCATGGCTCATGCTAGAAGGGATAGCAAGAGTAGAGCAGGCCGTGTTGAGGAACGCAGCTGTCCTGAGAGGGATGAACGACACCAAGCAGGCCCAGCTCCGGGTTCAGGACTTGACTCTGCGTGAAATTATGCGATTACGTTCAAGGCCTGAATCTGGAGCTGGACATGCACAGGACAATGAAGAGGATGACCAGTAAGTGGAGGATCTGGATATGCTCCATGGTAGCAGATAAGAATCCTCCGTCCACATGTTGAATTTGTATTTTTATTGTTGCCATTTGGCCTTTTTTCTGTTTATTGTTGTGCCTGTTGCACTCTTTTACCTTGTCATATGTCTCCAATGGGGCTATGCTGGCCCTTGGCAACTCTCTTCATGGACTGTGATGCACTGTGTTACCTTGCCATGTGTCTCCAATGGGGCTATGCTGGCCCTTGGAAACTCTCTTCATGGACTGTGATGCACTGTGTTACCTTGCCATGTGTCTCCAGTGGGGCTATGCTGGCCCTTGGCAACTCTCTTCATGGACTGTGATGCACTGTGTTACCTTGTCATATGTCTCCAATGGGGCTATGCTGGCCCTTGGCAACTCTCTTCATGGACTGTGATGCACTGTGTTACCTTGTCATATGTCTCCAATGGGGGTATGCTGGCCCTTGGCAACTCTCTTCATGGACTGTGATGCACTGTGTTACCTTTTCATATGTCTCCAATGGGGCTATGCTGGCCCTTGGCAACTCTCTTCATGGACTGTGATGCACTGTGTTACCTTGCCATGTGTCTCCAATGGGGCTATGCTGGCCCTTGGCAACTCTCTTAATGGACTGTGATGCACTGTGTTACCTTGCCATGTGTCTCCAATGGGGCTATGCTGGCTCTTGGCAACTCTCTTCATGGACTGTGATGCACTGTGTTACCTTGCCATGTGTCTCCAATGGGGCTATGCTGGCCCTTGGCAACTCTCTTAATGGACTGTGATGCACTGTGTTACCTTGCCATGTGTCTCCAATGGGGCTATGCTGGCCCTTGGCAACTCTCTTCATGGACTGTGATGCACTGTGTTACCTTGTCATATGTCTCCAATGGGGCTATGCTGGCCCTTGGCAACTCTCTTCATGGACTGTGATGCACTGTGTTACCTTGCCATGTGTCTCCAATGGGGCTATGCTGGCCCTTGGCAACTCTCTTAATGGACTGTGATGCACTGTGTTACCTTGCCATGTGTCTCCAATGGGGCTATGCTGGCTCTTGGCAACTCTCTTCATGGACTGTGATGCACTGTGTTACCTTGCCATGTGTCTCCAATGGGGCTATGCTGGCCCTTGGCAACTCTCTTCATGGACTGTGATGCACTGTGTTACCTTGCCATGTGTCTCCAATGGGGCTATGCTGGCCCTTGGCAACTCTCTTCATGGACTGTGATGCACTGTGTTACCTTGTCATATGTCTCCAATGGGGCTATGCTGGCCCTTGGCAACTCTCTGCATGGACTGTGATGCACTGTGTTACCTTGCCATGTGTCTCCAATGGGGCTATGCTGGCCCTTGGCAACTCTCTTCATGGACTGTGATGCACTGTGTTACCTTGCCATGTGTCTCCAATGGGGCTATGCTGGCCCTTGGCAACTCTCTTCATGGACTGTGATGCACTGTGTTACCTTGTCATATGTCTCCAATGGGGCTATGCTGGCCCTTGGCAACTCTCTTCATGGACTGTGATGCACTGTGTTACCTTGTCATATGTCTCCAATGGGGCTATGCTGGCCCTTGGCAACTCTCTTCATGGACTGTGATGCACTGTGTTACCTTGTCATATGGCTCATATATTCCTTATTTTTACAAGATTATTTATAAACGTTGTGTATGTTTTCTTACATACTAATAAAATACATTTTATTTCACAAATCTTTGTCCTCATTCTTCCTGTTATTTTTTTAAAGCTCTAGTTTATGTTGTTGATCCTTAAAGGGACCTACCAAATATATTTGTTATACTGAAATCATATATGTAAGACAATAGTAAATGACTTTAAGATTAACATCTCCAATGTAATCTTATTATTTGTCTTTATATTATTTTCTCTTAGCTCTATCATTGCCTGATTATGATTAGCAGAGTAATTTCTTTATATATGTATATATAGATTGGTATTTGTGTATATATGTATATTTAAATGTTCAGATCCATGTGTGTATTTATAAAGTCTGCATGAAATGATGCACCTTTACCAAATGATCTGAGTATTGATACAATGATATAATCCCTGTAAAGTCTTCATTTTATTGAAATAGTATTGACTATGTGTATGCTCTTTTTAAAAACAAAATAATGTCCCTTTAAGTGATGTTGATCACAATTGTTAATGAATGTATTTCCATTTGTAAAGCGTTTTTGTCCTTTTTACAAGAACAAGGACATATAATTTTATTAATAAACAATCTTATTGTAATGTTGACAGCACCTGTATTTCATTTTCAAATCTATATTAGTGTAAAAGTGTAACCAAATAAATCTCTGTGTGTAATGCAAATAATTTAGATGATGAATATTAGTTAACTAATATGTTAACAAAATACATCTCCTCCCATATATGGCTATAGGTAGGCTGACAATAATTAAACTTGAATAAATGACACGTTTAATCAATACATGTATAACTATTGTTATTCAACAACAATCCAAACATATCTTAAAACATCAATGGCATATGTATTTCTCATGTGTATCTTTTAAATGTTAAAGATATACACCATAGCTATAGTTCAAGGGACAGTCAAGTCCGAAAAGATGATTCAGGATTTGTTGTCATTCCTAGATAGCAATCTACACACATACTAGTTCCTAAAATATAAATACGTTTCTTAGTGATATGCCAAGATGTCACTGAGTCCTTGTATTGTCTGCGGTTTTTCAGCGATCTCGGATGCGCCATGTTGCTTAAGACGTCACCTGCCAGGCTGTCCAATGATTCCTTGTATTGACTGACGTTCTTACGTGATCAGGAATATGCCTTTTATTGGATTGCGTTTTGACGCGATCAAGGATGCGCCTTTTTTTTGGGGCGTTCTTACGTGATCAATAATGTGACTTTCATTGGATGGCGTTCTTACGTGATCAAGGAAGCGCCATGTTAAGACGGCACATGTAAAGGTAAAAAAACGTCTGATTGGATTACGTAGTCCCGCAATATTTGTGCACGTTAAAAACGTTTGTGACTGCATCCAATTTTAAAAAGCTTGCGAATATGTATTATTTGCATCATGTTACATTGTTGACCCGTAGCTGATAAAGACCACCACATTCTCTTTTGCTGTATGTCTGGTTGAATCAACGAACGAAAGAAAAATGTTTTCATGCATAGGATATTTCTAGGCAAGTGCAAATCTCTACAGTCCATGTTTAATATGTTTGTCAACAATATGTTCCTTTTTCTGAAAAAATTAATGTTGTGTTTAATGTTGAATATATCTAATTAATAAATATGCGCTATTGTGTTTGAATAAAGTAATCAATATGCATTTATCTTTATCATATGCTAAATATATGATGCCGACTTCTTCTAAATGTAATTTCGTTGTATATTTTATTAAAGGTTCATTAGACACTCACATTATAAATCAAAAGCTTGGATTTTGTCTCTAGTTAGATAGTCCATTGTTTAACCAATACGTTTATTTTTTCTTCTGTTCTAAGAAAATGTAAGTAATTTTCTTACTCCTCGCAAAGCCTCTGAGTTTCATGTGAGTACCATCTCCAGCTTTCTCCAGTTTGTGTAAAGGGTCTTTTCATATGTTAATGATGGGGTATTGTGTTGTTTTACGGTTGTAATGGGGGTTCATCTATATTTTCAATATAGCTAACCCTATTTTATTTTCAAGTGTTTGAAGCTTTTTAATATTGATATCAGTATATGTTAATCTTGTTGTTTGTAGTAGTGTCTATTACATACAGTTATGTTAAAAATATAGGATACTGTCCCTTGAATGCAAATGTTGTTTTTTGTATCATGTATGAGATCCACATAGTTTAATCTTCAAATATATTATTGTTAGCATATTTTCACCCCCCCCCCACTCCTAAAAGGACTTTAAACCATATTCATTGTTAAAAAAAAATGTCTTTACAATAAAATATTAACACAATAATGTCTCTTAAAGAAAATAGACTTTATTTAACACGTCAATATAAATGTGATTTCAATATTTTTTTTTTACAAAGTACATGTAGATATACCAACAAGCTTAAAATATGTGTTAGCATATGTAATGTTGTTAAAGGGACAGTTTAGAAAAAATATAATGTTTTTCCTTATTCTAAAAGTCAATTATGTAATATCAAGGATATCAAATGTTTCTCAACAATTGAACATTTGTCTGGGTTTATTTAAATTTGCTATCTAAACCTATGAGGTTGGTGTGCTCATTTCTTCGATCTTGAAGAGTGCTTGTAATCATTATACAATTTGAGCACTAGAGGGCATTTTGATAGCATTTGTATATGTAAAACCTTGTGCTCATACAGCATATTATTGACCATGTATTGATCATTGATATCTAAAATGTTGTTATGTATGAACAACAAATAAGTGGTCATTTTTCATAGTCATAGATACAAGGGTAAGCACATAAGTCACACATGTATTTCTCCATGTTTTGTTGTTTCAAACTTTATAATGCGTAATACAGTGTTTTCTTTGTAATCAATAATTTTCTGACTGTCCCTTTAAGCTGTGTTATTGGCATTCAAACAGTAATATGCCATCATGGATAATTGTTATGGTAATTTAGTTAGCGATTCGGGAAACAGTTTGGACATCACATCACAGAAACCAATCAATATCATGAACAAGGATAGGTATGTGATGATGTGGTTTTCACACACTTATAACCCACACTCTGCAAACAATCTGCCTCCATGGACCCGGTCCCATAGAAGTCGATTATATACAGAGTGTGGTCCACAAGTGTATGAAAACCACATCATCACATACCTATCCATTACACATTAAATTAAAAAAAGCAGTGAAGATGAAAAAAATACTTACTTCCTCTTCCTTCCCCTCTTCCCACGGGGCTGAGGCTCTGGGAGAGGCAACTGCCGACTCCGAAGAGTCCTCCTTGGAGCTGTTGTGGGAGGAGTGGAAGGAAGAGTACTGGGACGACCAAGGTGAGGAGTAGATGGCTGGGGAGGAGAAGATGGATGAGGAGGAGAAGATGGCTGAGGAGGATGAGTAGATGGCTGAGGAGGAGGAGGAGTAGATGGCTGAGGAGGAGGAGTAGATGGCTGAGGAGGATGAGATGGGCTGGCAGGAGGAGATGGCCCAGCAGCAAGAGGCCCAGCAACAGGAGGCACAGCAACAGGAGGTAGACCAGCATGCGCCTCTTGATGAAGCTGAAATATTCTGGTTTGGCCTTCTTCTATTCGATTCAGTATGTTGATGATTTCATTTTGTCCTTGAATAATTTGATTTTGGCCATCAAGTATTCTGTGTCGTCCTTCTATATTTTCTATCCGGGAGGTACGCATCTGGTCTATGTACTCCAGTAGAACCCGCACCTCCGCTATTTCCTCTTGTTGTGCTTGTTGAACCCGTGCACGGCGGGGTGCCCGTGCACGGCGGAGTGCGGGTCTTTGAGGGACCTCGGGTTCTGCGGGTTCCTCCTGTGCTTCCGGGGCCTCTTCATCAGCTCCCGTGCGCTGTTCGTCACGGGGGGCCTCTTCCCTCCGAAGTGGAAATTCCTCACCACCACTCTCATCCCGGGGAGATGCAGGAGGCTGTGCTGCCTCGTCCCCAGACTCTGTATATAAAAAAATAAAAAAAATAATAAAGAAATGTATATATTAGCATATTTGCAAATAAAGGTTTAAATGACTTAGCTTACGATACAATTACAAATGCAGAATCATTAATCCACTTTGAAATCTAACAAACAATCAATACTATTTCCGCTTTTTCTAAACCGTGTTTGTGATATCTGTGGTCAATGTGAATGTTTTTGCGTTTGTTTTCAGTCTGTTTAAATGCACACCTAACCTATAGCCTAGATACTGATGTAACCGCAAAGTAATAGAATGCGTGTAAACAACGTTATAGCATTAATCTGATCCTTAACACATGAAACCCAATGTTTTCTCTTTCATGATTTAGAAGCATACATTTTTTATCAACTTTCGAATGTACTTTTCTTATCTAATTCGCTTAATTCTCTGGATATTCTTTGCTGAAAAGCATATCTAAATATGCTTATAAGATGCTGATTGTTAGCTGAATATAGCTGCCTCCTGTGATTGTTTCACCGTGTGCATGGCTATTTCTTCATTAAAATATATCTCAAGAATGAATCAAATTAGGTAATATAAGTACATTTGAATGTTTTGTCAAATTGTATTCGCTACCTCAATCATGAAAGTAAATGTTTGCGTATAGTGTCCCTTGAAATACATTTGTATGTGAAATTATTGTTCAATGAGCTTACCGTCAGATGAGAGTGGCAGGTTCCCGGTATCGATTCCTCCGATACCGACTACTTCCACCTCGGAGATGCTGGGCCGCAACATTTCCTCCCATCGGCAGTACTCCATTTCAATGGCAGGGCCGCCACCGGTCCCTGCGGCATGTCGGGCCTCCAGACTTAACTTTTTTTTCAGTTCAAGTTTACAGTCCCGGTATCGATGTTTGATAGAATCCATATCTCGGTTCCGGCCACCCACTGCATTGACTGCATTCCTGATCTCGTTGCAGAGCCTCCTCCTGTCAGTCGGGGTGGTCTTTTGGTGCTGCAGCATCCTATGCCTGGCCATATAGGCCTCTACGAGGGCCTCCTTCTCCTCCATCGTAAACCTCGCCTCCCTAGTCGCCTTGGCCTTCCCCTGTGACGATGCCCTCTGTTTCCCGGACTGTGAAGCCCTACTCTGACCGCCACTGGGCCCAGCCACTTGGTCATCTTGAACCAAGTGGCTGGGTCCACCCACCGCTTCCACCCCCGCTTCCTGCCCCCCTTCCTGCCCCCCTTCCTGCCCTGTTCCTCTCCCCCTCCCTCTACTCCCCCCTCTACCTGTCCCCTGCCTGGCCTCCATCTCTTCCCTAAACTAAACCCCAAATAATCAAACAAAAAGTGAGTGTGATGAAATTAAAGGGGGTCAAAATAAAGAACTAAAAAGACAAAAAAGGTGCTTAAAGTGTGAGAGGGATGTAAAAAACAAAGAGGGTAAGGAGTATTTAAATAAACGAAAAGAATAAGACTAAAAGGAGGATATGTAAACTAAATGTAACTAGGGGATGGGTATGGGATGGGTATGGGGTATGGGATAAGAGTAAATGGGATGAAAGGGAATGGGACTACAAGGAATGGGGTATGGAGTGTAGTATGAGGGGGTAGGGGGTATGGAGTGTATGTAGTGTTATTGATAAGTGTATGTATGTATTGAATGTGTTTGCGTGTAAATGTGTTAAGTGTACAGAAAAATCACTCGCTCGCTAACTCACACTACTTCTAATTCTCACTAACAAACACTCCCACTAACGCTCACTAACTACCACTAACTGACGCTCCCACTAACAACTCTCACTAATAACTCCCACTAACTCACTCACGCTCCCACTAACAGACTCTCTCCCACTCCCACTAACTCCCACTAACTCACTCACTCTCTCACGCTAACACTACCAACTGACTCTCTCACGCTAACACTAACTCACTCTCAAAAATTCTCAAACTCTCTATTCTTAAACCTCCAATCTCCAAAGACCCAACAGCAACACAGTCAAAGAAGCCATGCTTGTGTGGTGCTTATATACCCTGTGTAAATGTTTAATGATGTACCAATTTCCGTTGTAAATTGTGTTCAGGTGTGCTTTATTAGCAATTAATATTAGTGCAATGTGTATTAGTTGTGTGAATTTGCGCATGCTCATTTTGAGTTGGTATTTGTGGAATGTGAAGAATGCGATGATGTCATAGTGGTCGTTTTCTCTAACATTGTCCAATAGTATTCTTTTTAAATGTGATTTTGCGATGGTGTGTTCTTCGTGAAGTGTTGTATATGTATGTTTGTCATAATATATAGTGATATTGAATGCGATTTTGTTTCGAGTGTATGTATATCATTTTTAATCCTTGTTGTTATTTTGCGATTTTCCGCATCTTAAAGTATATGCGTATTCCCCGTATAAAATTTTATTAAAACATCCCCCGCTTGTGAATGTGTAATGCTTGTGTGCTTTGTTGATTGATTGTTGTGACATTTGCGGCGTGTTATTGTTGTGCATGATGTGGTATGCGTCATATGACCGAGCTGTACGTATTCTCGCGAGATCGAGTGTTAGGTGAAAAAAGCAATTTTTTGCCTTTCCCATTGATCTCTATGGGAGACTGTCTAACGCGGGCAGTATTACGCGTGTGACATACACGCGTTAGGAGCATCGTTAGATGGTCTTATTTTAACTCTAAATACCGGAGTCAAACAATGACGTGCGTTAGACATAAACACGCGTGGCGTTAACAGCCCTTTTACCGCCGAACTCCAAATCTAGCCGTTAGTTTTTTCCCGCCAAAATTGTTTTCAAAATTCTGCCGCTCTGCAATTCTGAGGCAAATTTCTTCCTTATAAATTGTTAAAAAAAAATTTAATCTATAAAATGTTATATAATTAAAGTTACTTCTGCTCTTATTAAGCCTCATCTTTACCTTTGTTGGCTAAGACTGCATTCACTATGTTAATCTATAGGTCCAGGCTTCAATTCCTGCCTCTCCTCATAAATAAAGCTTAATATTTTATTTTTTATGTTTTTTCTTTTATTTTGTTAAGTAAAAGGTTTTGCTTTTTATTTTTTATTTTATTTTACATTTAGATCAAAGCTATACATTTTTCTACAATTGCTAAAAACTATGGAGTCTGCCGACCCTATCATTGACCCTATCACAACCTCCTCCCTTCTTCAAGGGCTAGGATTTGTTATCAATTCCCAGAAGTCGGCCTTGATTCCCTCTCAGAAGGTAGAGTTTCTAGGTTTCCTCCTAGACTCCTCTTCAGGTCTTCTAATTCTCCCTCAGGAGAAAATCGACAAGATCGAATTAGAGATTCGAGAGGTGCTGGCATCTCCCATGGTCTCTATCCGTAAGCTTTCCAGAATCATCGGTCTCCTCGGCTCTTTCATTCAGGTGATTTTTCCAGCCCCTCTGCATTACCGGGCCATGCAGAGACTGAAGATTAAGTCCTTCAGAGAATGCTGATCGTATCATCAGATGATTTGTTGAATGAGGAAGTCCGTGCAGAGATATCCTGGTGGCTCCTTCACATGGAGTCTTGGAATGGCAAAGCTAGTTTCGGATCCTCGCCAGAGTTTGTACTCTCCTCGGATGCCAGTCTTCTGGACTGGGGAGTGTCCTTCGACACCTCTGTGACGGGGGTCTTGGTCCCCTCTGGAAGAGACATTACACATCAACTGTTTAGAGCTTCTGGTGGGCTGTTTTGCCATTCGCTCTTTCTCCAAACAATTTACGGATTGCTGCATACTCCTCCATATGGACAACATATCAGTGGTCCAATACATCAATCGCTTAGGAGCTATGAAATCCAAGATGCTATCAGATATTGCCTCAGAGCTTTTCAGGTTCTGTACCTCCCGCAACATTTCTCTCCAGGCTCAATATATCCCTGGAGTTTCCAATACTGTTGTGGACTGGTTCTCTCATTTTTGGAGAGACTCCAGCGATTGGCGTCTTCTGCACCCTGTTTTTCTGAAAATTCAGAGAGTGTTTGGTCCCTTTTCGGTGGACCTTTTTGCCTCTCGCATCAATCATCAGTTACCTCGTTATTTAAGCTGGCTTCCAGACCCCTGGAGCGAGTCTTTGGATGCGTTCCTGCAGATTTGGCCTCAGTCTGGAGCTTACGCATTCCCCACTCCTCTCTCATCACAAGGACCCTCTGGTCGGCCAGGAGGTTCAAATGTTCCCTGACAGTGATTACCCCCTTTTGGCCGATGCAACCTTGGTTTCCCCTCCTTCTGGAAATGGTGGTATCTCCACCTCTTCTTCTGCCCAATCGGCCCGACATCTTTTCAGACCCGAAAGGCGAGCCTCATCCTCTCAGCTTGGCAGATTTCAGGGGATCCTGGTCTTCCGAAGGCCTTTCTAGAGACACTCAACTTCTCCTTCGAGAATCTTGGGCCCCTGGCCCAATAATGCTGTCCTTTCTTAGGAATTGGCCTACCAATGCAGAACTTTCCCTTAAACAATTATTGGCCATGTTGCTCTGCCTTGTTTCCTTTGGAAGGATTTTGGATATCCGTGTGCTGGATGTAGAAGGCGTTTCCTTTTCCCCTGAGGGCGTCACTTTCTCTGTTTCTAGACGCACAAAATCTATGTCGTCTTCCATCTTCTATCCCTATTTCCCTGAGGACCCTCAGCTCTGTGTGGCTCTCTGTTTGAAATCCTATATTTCTAAGACAATTTCCTCCCGTCCCCCTTCTGAGGTTCAATTGCTTATCTCCAATGTTTCCCCCTTTCTTCCCGTCTCCTCCCCCACGTTAGCCAGATGGGTTTGATGGCTTATGTCATCTGCAGGTATTTATCTTTTTTGGGGGGCCCATTCTGTTCGGGGTGCGGCTGCATCCAAGCTTCTTTTAGCAGGCAGTAACCTACAAGACATCCTTAAAGCCGCAGATTGGTCTTCTTCAACCACTTTTTTCTCATTTTAACTTTAAACCCATTCTTCATGCTTCTGGGTCATTGCTTTTATTGTGTTAAAAATGCAAAATATGAAGCCTCCTGTCTTGACATAAAATTCAAATTATTATAACCTTGGTGTCTAAATAATCTTGATTTTATTAAAGACAGGAGGCGAGTATTTTCCCGCCCTTTCTTCTTTTTTTCCTCTCCCTGTATAGATTGTAAAAAAAAAAAAAAGTTAATTTTTTCAGGGAACTGGTATTGAAATGTTTATAGTTTCATGGTTATGTTTTCTTATGAGTTCTGTATTTAAGAGAATAATTATTATTGCCATTTTTTTTTCTTCTTTGCAGTTGAATTCAGTGGAATTGGCTTTTTCGTCCATCTTTGGGGTCTCTGCTGTGATAACCCACAAAGTTTTGCATTCCTTTCTCTGCAGGATGTTGTTGATGTTCGCTCCCTTCTAGTCTTTCAAAAGATTCATCTAAGAAAAGAGGAAGGACTTAGATTGTTTTAGACAGTTTATTACTATGCTGTATCCTGATTGGTTGTATACTGTTGCTATGTTACTTTTTTCTTCTGTATAGTTTTTTCTTTGCTGCTGTTTTTTGAATTCAGTAAAGAACTATGCAAAATATTCGCCTCCTGTCTTAAATAAAATTAAGATTATTTAGACACCAAGGTTATAATAATCTGAATTATGACTGCACTAGATGTGGATTGGTTGGTATAATTATTCGAGCATGCATTTTACATGAAGTTGAGCTCAGAGAAGACAACTGTGGCGCTAATGTTTTAATCAGGAGATTTTTTGCCACTTCCATATTGACTGTCCTAGCAGAGACTTTGATGTCTCTTTCACAAATTTATCTTATAGCCTAGTAGTCTGCTACCCTTGACATTTCGGCAATTCCCTGTTATTTAAATGTAAACTTGCTGTAAATAACTACATTTCACCTAAACCATTAACAAGTCGAAAAAAATCTTGATTTAATCAGGTATTTTTGGTAATATTTTCCTAAGAAAATTGAATCAACCTTTGCTGTTTTTTTTTTTGGTAAACTTGAAATTAGTATGTCTTAAAGAGACATGTAACACCCTTTAATTAGAAGACTTTTGAAACTAGTTAAACTTTATCTAGAGGAGCCAATCTGAACTTGTTATTGGATTAAAAATTGCAAAATTTGCCATGTTTTGCATTACATTAGTAAAAGCTGCTGAGGTCAATTAGTACAGTAATCAAACAGCGACTGGCTTGGGAAAACTGAAGTATAAACTTCCCATTACAAGAAAAGTAGACACCATAAATAATACAAATATAATATAAAGTCTTTTTTAACAATGTATAATTGAACATTTCATATTACAACCTCAAAATGTTTCATGTTACACTTTTCTGCATTTTTATCTATTATTTAGTAATATATTTTAACTCTAAGGCAAAATTAAGCTTCTACATAGACATTTTTAAAACAGTCTTACACTGTGTTTTGCAAAGAAGCTAATGCTCTCATAGGGAAAAGTTTGTTGAAAAAGAAAAGAATTCTTTCATTACAAGGGCCATTAAGCAACATGCTTGGTTTGGTTTCTGTTCTAAATAAAGACATTATAGTTGGTGCTGCTCTACTACCTCACAAAATAACTATATTGTGTTGTAGTTAACTAGCATAACTTTCTTATAATCCTCTTAGATTTAACTGTTCTTGCCAGACTTATTTAAACCATAGAAGTTTTTTTTTAACATTTATCTTTCTTTTGTTAAATGAACAGCAAAGTCAAATTTAAACATTCTTGATTCAGAGAGAATACACAGTTCTAAAAACACTTTACAAAGTTTTTCTATTATCAAATTTGCTCTCTTGGTATTCTTTGTTGAAGAGCAAACCTAGGTGGGCTCATAGGACCTCAGGAGCATGTACATGTCTTCAGCACACTGCCATAGAGTATGGAAGAGACATGCACCCTCCTGAGGTCCTATGAGCCCACCTAGGACTTTACTGTACCTTTAACACACAACTAACTACTGTATTGTTCAATAATAATATATTTGCTTTTGTGCTTTTATTATAGTAATACTTAGAACAATAATGTTTATATAATTAATTTAATAATATTTAACAGCTTATATAAAATAATGGTATATGTATTTGTATGCATATACCATTGCTTTTTTTAAAAGCTGTTAAATATTAATTTAAAAAAAGATAATGATTGTGATTACTTATGATACTTTATTTTATCCATGGTATATACCAGCAGTTACATATTCCATTGCAAAGGATCTCCATACAAATTAAGGCCTAGATTTAGAGTTCGGCGGTAAAAGGGCTGTTAACGCTCCGCGGGTTTTTTTCTGGCCGCACCATAAATTTAACTCTGGTATCGAGAGTTCAAACAAATGCTGCGTTAGGCTCCAAAAAAGGAGCGTAGAGCATTTTTACCGCAAATGCAACTCTCGATACCAGAGTTGCTTACGGACGCGGCCGGCCTCAAAAACGTGCTCGTGCACGATTCTCCCATAGGAAACAATGGGGCTGTTTGAGCTGAAAAAAAACCTAACACCTTGAAAAAAGCAGCGTTCAGCTCCTAACGCAGCCCCATTGTTTGCTATGCGGTAACCCTTCCTACGTCTGCACTTAACACTCTAACATGTACCCCGAGTCTAAACACCCCTAACCTTACACTTATTAACCCCTATTCTGCCGCCCCCGCTATCGCTGACCCCTGCATTACACTTTTAACCCCTAATCTGCCGCTCCGTAAACCGCCGCCACCTACGTTATCCTTATGTACCCCTAATCTGCTGCCCTAACATCGCCGACCCCTATGTTATATTTATTAACCCCTAATCTGCCCCCCACAACGTCGCCGACACCTACCTACACTTATTAACCCCTAATCTGCCGACCGGACCTGAGCGCTACTATAATAAAGTTATTAACCCCTAATCCGCCTCACTAACCCTATCATAAATAGTATTAACCCCTAATCTGCCCTCCCTAACATCGCCGACACCTACCTTCAATTATTAACCCCTAATCTGCCGACCGGAGCTCACCGCTATTCTAATAAATGTATTAACCCCTAAAGCTAAGTCTAACCCTAACACTAACACCCCCCTAAGTTAAATATAATTTTTATCTAACGAAATAAATTAACTCTTATTAAATAAATGATTCCTATTTAAAGCTAAATACTTACCTGTAAAATAAATCATAATATAGCTACAATATAAATTACATTTATATTATAGCTATTTTAGGATTAATATTTATTTTACAGGTAACTTTGTATTTATTTTAACCAGGTACAATAGCTATTAAATAGTTAAGAACTATTTAATAGTTACCTAGTTAAAATAATTACAAATTTACCTGTAAAATAAATCCTAACCTAAGATATAATTAAACCTAACACTACCCTATCAATAAAATAATTAAATAAACTACCTACAATTACCTACAATTAACCTAACACTACACTATCAATAAATTAATTAAACACAATTGCTACAAATAAATACAATTAAATAAACTATCTAAAGTACAAAAAATAAAAAAGAACTAAGTTACAGAAAATAAAAAAATATTTACAAACATAAGAAAAATATTACAACAATTTTAAACTAATTACACCTACTCTAAGCCCCCTAATAAAATAACAAAGACCCCCAAAATAAAAAATTCCTTACCCTATTCTAAATTTAAAAAGTTACAAGCTCTTTTACCTTACCAGCCCTGAACAGGGCCCTTTGCGGGGCATGCCCCAAGAATTTCAGCTCTTTTGCCTGTAAAAAAAAACATACAATACCCCCCCCCCAACATTACAACCCACCACCCACATACCCCTAATCTAACCCAAACCCCCCTTAAATAAACCTAACACTAAGCCCCTGATGATCTTCCTACCTTGTCTTCACCATGCCAGGTTCACCGATCCGTCCTGGCTCCAAGATCTTCATCCAACCCAAGCAGGGGCTAGACATCCACTGAAGAAGTCCAGAAGAGGGTCCAAAGTCTTCCTCCTATCCGGCAAGAAGAGGACATCCGGACCGGCAAACATCTTCTCCAAGCGGCATCTTCTATGTTCTTCCATCCGATGACGACCGGCTCCATCTTGAAGACCTCCAGCGCGGATCCATCCTCTTCTTCCGACGACTAGACGACGAATGACGGTTCCTTTAAGGGACGTCATCCAAGATGGCGTCCCTCGAATTCCGATTGGCTGATAGGATTCTATCAGCCAATCGGAATTAAGGTAGGAATTTTCTGATTGGCTGATGGAATCAGCCAATCAGAATCAAGATCAATCCGATTGGCTGATCCAATCAGCCAATCAGATTGAGCTCGCATTCTATTGGCTGATCGGAACAGCCAATAGAATGCGAGCTCAATCTGATTGGCTGATTGGATCAGCCAATCGGATTGATCTTGATTCTGATTGGCTGATTCCATCAGCCAATCAGAAAATTCCTACCTTAATTCCGATTGGCTGATAGAATCCTATCAGCCAATCGGAATTCGAGGGACGCCATCTTGGATGACGTCCCTTAAAGGAACCGTCATTCGTCGTCTAGTCGTCGGAAGAAGAGGATGGATCCGCGCTGGAGGTCTTCAAGATGGAGCCGGTCGTCATCGGATGGAAGAACATAGAAGATGCCGCTTGGAGAAGATGTTTGCCGGTCCGGATGTCCTCTTCTTGCCGGATAGGAGGAAGACTTTGGACCCTCTTCTGGACTTCTTCAGTGGATGTCTAGCCCCTGCTTGGGTTGGATGAAGATCTTGGAGCCAGGACGGATCGGTGAACCTGGCATGGTGAAGACAAGGTAGGAAGATCATCAGGGGCTTAGTGTTAGGTTTATTTAAGGGGGGTTTGGGTTAGATTAGGGGTATGTGGGTGGTGGGTTGTAATGTTGGGGGGGGGGTATTGTATGTTTTTTTTTTACAGGCAAAAGAGCTGAAATTCTTGGGGCATGCCCCGCAAAGGGCCCTGTTCAGGGCTGGTAAGGTAAAAGAGCTTGTAACTTTTTAAATTTAGAATAGGGTAAGGAATTTTTTATTTTGGGGGTCTTTGTTATTTTATTAGGGGGCTTAGAGTAGGTGTAATTAGTTTAAAATTGTTGTAATATTTTTCTTATGTTTGTAAATATTTTTTTATTTTCTGTAACTTAGTTCTTTTTTATTTTTTGTACTTTAGATAGTTTATTTAATTGTATTTATTTGTAGCAATTGTGTTTAATTAATTTATTGATAGTGTAGTGTTAGGTTAATTGTAGGTAATTGTAGGTAGTTTATTTAATTATTTTATTGATAGGGTAGTGTTAGGTTTAATTATATCTTAGGTTAGGATTTATTTTACAGGTAAATTTGTAATTATTTTAACTAGGTAACTATTAAATAGTTCTTAACTATTTAATAGCTATTGTACCTGGTTAAAATAAATACAAAGTTACCTGTAAAATAAATATTAATCCTAAAATAGCTATAATATAAATGTAATTTATATTGTAGCTATATTATGATTTATTTTACAGGTAAGTATTTAGCTTTAAATAGGAATCATTTATTTAATAAGAGTTAATTTATTTCGTTAGATAAAAATTATATTTAACTTAGGGGGGTGTTAGTGTTAGGGTTAGACTTAGCTTTAGGGGTTAATACATTTATTAGAATAGCGGTGAGCTCCGGTCGGCAGATTAGGGGTTAATAATTGAAGGTAGGTGTCGGCGATGTTAGGGAGGGCAGATTAGGGGTTAATACTATTTATGATAGGGTTAGTGAGGCGGATTAGGGGTTAATAACTTTATTATAGTAGCGCTCAGGTCCGCTCGGCAGATTAGGGGTTAATAAGTGTAGGCAGGTGTCGGCGACGTTGTGGGGGGCAGATTAGGGGTTAATAAATATAACATAGGGGTCGGCGATGTTAGGGGCAGAAGATTAGGGGTACATAGGGATAACGTAGGTGGCGGCGATTTGCGGTCGGAAGATTAGGGGTTAATTATTTTAAGTAGCTTGCGGCGACGTTGTGGGGGGCAAGTTAGGGGTTAATAGATATAATACAGGGGTCGGCGGTGTTAGGGGCAGCAGATTAGGGGTACATAAGTATAACGTAGGTGGCGGTCGGCAGATTAGGGGTTAAAATTTTTAATCGAGTGGCGGCGATGTGGGGGGACCTCGGTTTAGGGGTACATAGGTAGTTTATGGGTGTTAGTGTACTTTAGGGTACAGTAGTTAAGAGCTTTATAAACCGGCGTTAGCCAGAAAGCTCTTAACTCCTGCTATTTTCAGGCGGCTGGAATCTTGTCGTTAGAGCTCTAACGCTCACTGCAGAAACGACTCTAAATACCGGCGTTAGGAAGATCCCATTGAAAAGATAGGCTACGCAAATGGCGTAGGGGGATCTGCGGTATGGAAAAGTCGCGGCTGTAAAGTGAGCGTTAGACCCTTTAATCACTGACTCTAAATACCAGCGGTAGCCCAAAACCAGCGTTAGGAGCCTCTAACGCTGGTTTTGACGGCTACCGCCGAACTCTAAATCTAGCCGTAAATTATTTAAAAGCATTAAAACGCCCTTTTGTTAGCAACTTTTGAAGACTTTAGCAGTCCAGGGCATAACCCACTAAATACTCTTGAGTGAGCTTGGATTGTTCCCTTTGCAATTAATCTTTTCTTCTTGTGACTGTATTTTTTTTTTATTTTTTTTTGTAGATTTTAATTAGATATGATGATATTTAGCAAGTCTTTCAAATACAATGAACATTCTGCTGGCACTAAAAGTCTGCCATTTTCTTTTTTTAACAACATTGCATATGGTGTATCAACAGTGGTACTATATTAACAGAAAAGTTACCTGTATGTAACGTTGTACTGCTTTACACATGCTTGATAAAACAGTCGTGCTAACAAAGGGCTTGTTTCCATTAAGGTGGAAGAGTGGGGAAACTGGTGAAAAACATTTATCTCCATTTAAGTCTATGGAGATTTTTTAAGTTACAACCATTTTTCATACTTTACTACAAACAAGCCCCCAAAAAACAAGTGGCATTACTGTATTCTGTATTTTATTTATTATTTTTGATAAATTCATATTTAATTTGACACTTGGAGAGCCTGGAGCTTTCTATGATGATGTATACCTGAGTTAGAATAGAGATTCTGAATTCCTAGTGTGTAATGACAGTAATATTCTGGTATCTTTTACTAGTATATACCATCAGAATAAGAAGATTGGGATCAATATTTGCTATTTGTGTTCTGTTTTTAGTGCTTTCTACATTTTAAGTCTATGGTGCCAAATTATCAAGCTCCGAATGGAGCTTGATGCCCATGTTTCCACGCGAGCATTCAGGCTCGCCGGAAACAGCAGTTATGATGCAGCTGTCTTAAGACCGCTGCTCCATAACTGGTCTGCTGCCTCTGAGGCTGCGGTCTGCAATCCACCCGATCCTATATGATCGAGCTGATTGACATTAAGCAATTACCAAAAAGATGAGTGAATATCCTCAAAACTAGAGGATAAATAAAGCAGAAATATATAATTAATGTCCAAATGTTGGTAAAATAAATGTCCTCTAAAAAGTGAATGTCCTCATTAGTGTCCTGTATGTCCAAATTGGAAATCCTATATGGTGACTCCTGGTGGAAAGTGTTAATTAATCCCAATGAAGAAAAACATTTTATATATATATATATATATATATATATATATATATATATATATATATATATATATATATATATATATATATATCCGATGTGTAAAAAATAAAAGGATGATAAAAATAAAAATGAAAATAATTTGATTAAAAAATAGGATACAAATTAATGATCCAAAAAATGTGATCAAAAAGTGATAGACTAATAATCCAATAATCGATAACTGTGAAAACGAAAAATAACAATGTGCAATATTGCTAAAAAGTGCTAGAACAAATATTAAATTAGCTTACCCTAATTATAGACTGGAGCAGTGACTCTAAAGATTGACGCATTTCAGCCCACACCTGGGCCTTTCTCAAGATGTCTACTGCTGATATTCATCAAACTTAAATAGCCTATGAGGGCCAATCAGAGTCGAGACTTTTCCCGCCTCAGTATTGCCCATTCCTGGTACCATTAAATCTAAATTGCCATTAAATAAAATGGTGACCCTTCAAACTGATGGTATTGCTTCCAGTATCATACGTATTTACAGAGGTCATTTCCCTGAAATCATTATATCCCCAAAGAAACATAAAAGTAAAGTAGCCTCTTACTTCGGTGGCCAAAAGGGGGGCAAAAATACAATTTTGTGTATTAACAAATCTGAATTATTGAATCTCCAAATTTTCACGGACGATCGTCAACTTCCGGTATTAATATTACATAACTTCCGGTAGACACGTCACTTCCTGTTGTGATCTTTGTCGATCTTTAGAGTCACTGCTCAAGTCTATAATTAGGGTAAGCTAATTTCCTATTATTTCTAACACTTTTTAGCAATAATGCACATTGTTATTTTTTGTTTTCACAGGTATTGATTATTGGATTATTAGTCTCACTTTTTGATCACATTTTTTGGATCATTAATTTGTATACTATTTTTTAATCAAATTATTTTTATTTTTATCATCCTTTTACTTTTTACACATCGTATATATATATATATATATATATATATATATATATATATATATATATATATATATATACAAAACATGGGTTGGGTCAGCACTCTCAGGCCGGACCGGGTACACATCTTATGACCCTGCAACATGCACATCCCTGGGTGCAAACCAGCACTCTCAGGAAGCTGCACTGTCACCAGAGCCACAGGCAGTTAACCCCAGACAGGCCTGGGTGCAAGGCCCAAACAGGGAAAATTACAAAAAAATTATACATTAATATAACACACAGAAAAAGTCCAGCACTCACTCACAAGCTCTCAACTATGATAAAAAGCAGCAATGGAAGAGTTAGTTACTGCATCTGGCCAAATGGGAAAAGTCCAGGTACCTCGTCAATGTCTCTTCCAAAAAAACCTGGGTCCCTAAACAGCCAAACAATGCAGGCTCACAATCAAACAACTGTGAAAAAAAGCAACTGTGAAAAAATGGAGGGTGCACAGGTTTATGTAATCTCCCCAAACACATACAAAACACGGGTGGGGTCAGCACTCTCAGGCCGGACTAAGTACACATCCCATGACCCTGCAACATGCACAGCCCTGGGTGCAAACCAGCACTCTCTTGTGAGTGAGTGCTGGATTTTTTCTGTGTGTTATATTAATGTATAATTTTTTTGTAATTTTCCCTGTTTGGGCCTTGCACCCAGGCCTGTCTGGGGTTAACTGCCTGTGGCTCTGGTGACAGTGCAGCTTCCTGAGAGTGCTGGTTTGCACCCAGGGCTGTGCATGTTGCAGGGTCATAGGATGTGTACCCGGTCCGGCCTGAGAGTGCTGACCCCACCCGTGTTTTGTATATGTTTGGGGAGATTACATAAGCCTGTGCACCCTCCATTTTTTCACATTTGTTTGATTGTGAGCCTGCATTGTGTGGCTGTTTAGGGACCCAGGTTTTTTTGGAAGAGACATTGACGAGGTAGCTAGGCTTTTCCCATTTGGCTAGATGCAGTAACTAACTCTTCCATTGCTGCTTTTTATCTTAGTTGAGAGCTTGTAAATGAGTGCTGGACTTTTTCTGTGTGTCATATTAATGTATAATTTTTTTGTAATTTTGCCTGTTTGGGCCTTGCACCCAGGCCTGTCTAGGGTTAACTTCCTGTGGCTCTGGTGACAGTGCAGCTTCCTGAGAGTGCTGGTTTGCACCCAGGGCTGTGCATGTTGCAGGGTCATGGGATGTGTACCCGGTCCGGCCTGAGAGTGCTGACCCCACCCGTGTTTTGTATGTGTTTGGGGAGATTACATAAGCCTGTGCACCCTCCATTTTTTCACAGTTGCTTTTTTTCACAGTTGTTTGATTGTGAGCCTGCATTATGTGGCTGTTTAGGGACCCAGGTTTTTTTGGAAGAGACCTTGACGAGGTACCTGGGCTTTTCTCATTTGACCAGATGCGGTAACTAACTCTTCCATTGCTGCTTTTTATCTTAGTTGAGAGCTTGTGAGTGAGTGCTGGACTTTTTCTGTGTGTTATATTAATATATGTATATATATATATATATATATATATATATATATATATATATATATATATATATATATATATATATATATATTCTACATTGGTATTAATGAACACTTTTCCACCAGGAGTCACCATATAGGATTTCCAATTTGAACATACAGGACACTAATGAGGACATTCACTTTTTAGAGGACATTTATTTTACCAACTTTAGACATTAATTATTTATTTCTGCTTTATTTATCCTCTAGTTTTTAGGATATTCACTCATCTTTTTGGTAATTTCTTACTGTTTACATTGTTTTTATTCTAGTATTTTTATTTGTTTAGGGTACCCTAGTAATAAATGTAACATATGTATTTCCTTTGATATTTTAACATTCTTATTTATTCCAAAGTTTAAGGGACTGTAAAGACCTTGTAATCACAAGATTATTCTGAAGTCTTTCTATAAATTAACATATGTTTTTGAATGCATAACAATGTTAGTTGAAATTATTTTGTAATAGCTAAACTTCACCCACCATTTACATTCCATGGAATGCAGAACTCTGACCCTCCAACATGTAGCACAATGGTGGATATGTGCAGTAGCTCATGTATTTCTGTCCATGACTGGCTACAGCAAAGCTGCTAAGATAAAAATAAATGAATAGGATGCATAAAGCATTCTGTGAAGGAGAAAAGGGACCAAACAGCACTATGGGATGACTATAAGCAAAGTTGTTAATAAGATACACACGATTGGAATGGTCATAACAAGGGGGGCCTATAATGTTCTTCGGAGATCGTTAATATTTTCTCCCCTCGCGGTGTAAAAAAGTGGAATTTTACGCTGACCTTGGTCTTCCCCATCTGATTTGGTTCTACCCACTAACTGACTAAATATTGGAAAATGATTTTGCATTGGTTAAAATCCAAATGCATAGAGGTAGCATTGATCAAGGAACTGGTTATCTTTCTCAGTATACCACCCTGATTACAGAAGTTTGAGAGGTTTATAGACACAGTTATCTCACCAGCAAGGATATTTCAATCTTTGCTTATTAAAACAACACCCACTCTGCATGCACTCAAGCAGGCAATATTACAGCAGACCACAATTGAGTTATTTGACACAACAGGGAATCTGAACTCTAGAGCAGACTTATTTATGACAAAGTGGGACTGTTATCTTCCAAGTCTACCAAATTGTCTCCAAGTAAACTTCTCATTCACTTAAATAACTCAAACTATAGCCTACAGACAAAACTGAGAGGACAGGAATAGACTAGTGGCTTGTTTGCTGAGTTGGGGGACCTGACTTGTCCAAACTGAGCATGTTGGATCCTGGGGAGGTGGACACACCCACTGGAGGAAAATATTCCAAGATACAACTTTGCATGTTTAATGTTTTGTTCTGACTTGACCCTGTATTAGTGGCTCACATTGTATTGTTTGTTCATGGTTTTATTTTGATTTGAGAAAAACTGACAGCTGGCAAGAACTTTTTCTAATAATAGATGTGAATCTCCTTTCTGAACTGTGAGCATAGATTATTGACTGTCTATGAGCAATCATTTATTTTGATCATTGCTTGTTGGTTAATTTTATTTTTTTGTATTGTTAGCTGTAATAAATAAACAGTTAAAGGGACAGTCTACTTGAATTTGTAATTGTTTAAAATGATATATAATCCCTGTTTTACCCAATCCCCAGTTTTGCATAACCAACATTGTTATATTTACCTCTGTGGTTAGCTTGTATCTAAGCCTCTGCAGACTGCCCTTATCTCAGTTCTTTTGACATATTTGCATTTTAGCCAATCGGTGCTGACTCATAAATAACTCCATGGGAAGGAGCACAGTGCTATCCAGATGGCACACCTGAACTAGCAATCTCTAGCTGTGAAAAACTGCCAAGATGCTCTGAAATAAGAGGCGGCCTTTAATAGCTTAGAAATCAGTTCATGAGCCTACCTAGATTTAGCTTTCAACAAAGAATACATAGAAAACAAAGCAAGTTTGATGATAAAAGTAAATTGGAAAGTTGTTTAAAATTGAATGCCCTATCTGAATCATGAAAGTTTAATTTTGAATAGACTGTCCTTTAAAAAAAAAAAAAAAAGAGTGGAACTTGTAAATCTGTGGATTATATAAAATAACGAAATAGCATGCAGATTTAGTTTGAGCAACTTTTGAAAGGCATCCAAGACCTGAAGCTCACTTATATTTTGTGTAATAAATGGGTAAGTGTGCATAGTATGAGGAGAATGAACAATGTGTCTTTTGATAGGAAGAAAAAGTTTTCTACAATCAGGAAAAGCAAAATTTGTGGTCTCCCTCAAACACTTGAAATAAACTTGGCAAATCGTCAGTCTAGCAAAATGATGGAAGAAGGTCTGGGGACTACTTTGTACAATACCAAGAAATAATACATATCTTAAAACTCAAAATTGTATTTTTCTAATTTAAAGTTGTCAGTGAATATCTCTTGTAAGCAAATTTGCATTAATTGTATATAAAGTAAAGCAATCAAGACTCATTTTATAGCATTTCGTTTCCATATGCATTATAAATCTGTTTTGTAAAATTAAAATAAAACCAAGAAACTCTTTGAAACTATTTCATGGATTACAGATGAATCTGTAATTAAATTAAACATTTGAATTGCTGGTGGTCTTGTGGTCTGACCAACCATGTCCCAAAATCTTAAAAGCTGAATTTAAATTTAAATTTGCTCAGTGGTACTTGTGTTATTTCAAGTAAATGTTATTTGCTTTCTAGAAGAACATTTTACAGTTTATATAATCCTAGGTCTGCAGTTAATGTGTCCCCTACAGGCAGACTTTTTCTAAATTAGAGAGAAATTCAATTACTGAATTCCTGATGACTTATAAGGACAGAATACAATTGTATTAAGATGTTTAAACATTGTTTGTCTTAAATGTGCAAAATAGCATTTTTCTACATTATCAAAAGGTAAACATCATTACATTTTAAAGGAAGGGGAAAATATCTGAGCTATGTAAATGATTTTCAAGTTTTCAGGTTTTGGGAGAAATAAATATATATAAAGGATCATAACAGCCGATGCAAATTTAAAATGCCACTTTTTTTGTCTGGTGATCGTAAATAGCAAATACAATAAGTTGCTTTTAAAGTGAAATGTTCAAATATTTCTGGTTCTTTTAATGAATAACTTGCAAAAGTTTAGATTTTATATTTCTTTTCATACATTATCAGATCTTTTGTAATAGACCACTGTTTAATTAAAAATGTAAAATAATATTTTTCCTTAAACATAAAATATATACGGCTAGATTTAGAGTTTTGTCGGTAACGACCCGCGTAGCTAACGCTGGCTTTTTTTCCCCCGCACCTTTTAAATACAGCTGGTATTTAGAGTTCACAGAAGGGCTGCGTTAGGCTCCAAAAAGGGAGCGTAGAGCATAATTTACCGCCACTGCAACTTTCAATACCAGCGGTGCTTACGGACGCGGCCAGCTTCAAAAAGGTGCTCGTGCACAATTCCCCCATAGGAAACAATGGGGCAGTTTGAGCTGAAAAAAAAAACACCTGCAAAAAAGCAGCGTTCAGCACCTAACACTCTAACATGAACCCCGAGTCTAAACACCCCTAACCTTACACTTATTAACCCCTAATCTGCCGCCCCCGCTATCGCTGACACCTGCATATTTTTTTTAAACCCCTAATCTGCCGCTCCGTACACCGCCGCAACCTACATTATCCCTATGTACCCCTAATCTGCTGCCCCTAACACCGCGACCCCTATATTATATTTATTAACCCCTAATCTGCCGCCCCCAACGTCGCCGCCACCTACCTACACTTATTAACCCCTAATCTGCCGACCGGACTTCACCGCTACTCTAATAAATGTATTAACCCCTAAAGCTAAGTCTAACCCTAACACTAACACCCCCCTAAGTTAAATATAATTTAAATCTAATGAAATAAATTAACTCTTATTAAATAAATTATTCCTATGTAAAGCTAAATACTTACCTGTAAAATAAACCCTAATATAGCTACAATATAAATTATAATTATATTGTAGCTATTTTTAGGATTAATATTTATTTTACAGGCAACTTTGTATTTATTTTAACCAGGTACAATAGCTATTAAATAGTTAATAACTATTTATTAGCTACCTAGTTAAAATAATTACAAAATTACCTGTAAAATAAATCCTAACCTAACTTACAATTAAACCTAACACTACACTATCAATAAATTAATTAAATAAAATACCTACAATTTCTACAATTAAACCTAACACTACACTATCAATAAATTAATTAAATACAATACCTACAAATAAATACAATTAAATAAACTAACTTAAGTACAAAAAATAAAAAAAGAACTAAGTTACAAAAAATAAAAAAAATATTTACAAACATTAGAAAAATATTACAACAATTTTAAGCTAATTACACCTACTCTAAGCCCCCTAATAAAATAACAAAGCCCCCCAAAATAAAAAAATGCCCTACCCTATTGTAAAATACAAATAGAAAAGCTCTTTTACCTTACCAGCCCTTAAAAGGCCTTTTGCAGGGCATGCCCCAAAGAATTCAGCTCTTTTGCCTGAAAAAAACATAGAATACCACCCCCAACATTACAACCCACCACCCACATACCCCTAATCTAACTCAAACCCCCCTTAAATAAACCTAACACTAAGCCCCTGAAGATCTTCCTACCTTATCTTCACCACGCCGGGTATCACCGATCGGTCCAGGCTCCGAAATCTTCATCCAAGCCCAAGCGGGGGCTCACATTCTATTGTGAACGGAACAGCCAATAGAATGCAAGCTCAATCTGATTGGCTGATTGGATCAGCCAATCGGATTGAACTTGAATCTGATTGGCTGATTCCATCAAGATTCAAGTTTGAGCTTGCATTCTATTGGCTGATCGGAACAGCCAATAGAATGCGAGCTCAATCTGATTGGTTGATTGGATCAGCCAATCCGATTGAACTTGAATCTGATTGGCTGATTCCATCAGCCAATCAGAATTTTCCTACCTTAATTCCGATTGGCTGATAGAATCCTATCAGCCAATCGGAATTCGAGGGACGCCATCTTGGATGACGTCCCTTAAAGGAACCTTCATTCTGTGTTAGGACATCGGAAGAAGAGGATGGATCCGCGCCAGAGGTCTTGAAGATGGAGCTGCTCGTCGTCGGATGGAAGAAGATAGACGATGCACTTGGATGAAGATGTCTTCCGGTCCGGATCTCCTCTTCTGCCCGGATAGGATGAAGACTTCTGCCCGATGATGGACTTCTTCAACCGCCGCTTGGATCAAGACTTCAGCCGGAGGATGGACGTCTTCAGCCCCCGCTTGGGCTTGGATGAAGATTTTGAGCCTGGACCGATCGGTGATACCCGGCGTGGTGAAGATAAGGTAGGAAGATCTTCAGGGGATTAGTGTTAGGTTTATTTAAGGGGGTTTGGGTTAGATAAGGGGTATGTGGGTGGTGGGTTAAAATTTTGGGGGGTATTGTATGTTTTTTTTCAGGCAAAAGAGCTGAATTCTTTGGGGCATGCCCTGCAAAAGGCCTTTTAAGGGCTGGTAAGGTAAAAGAGCTTTTCTATTTGTATTTTAGAATAGGGTAGGGCATTTTTTTATTTTGGGGGGCTTTGTTATTTTTTAGGGGGCTTAGAGTAGGTGTAATTAGCTTAAAATTGTTGTAATATTTTTCTAATGTTTGTAAATATTTTTTTATTTTTTGTAACTTAGTTCTTTTTTTTTTTTGTACTTAAGTTAGTTTATTTAATTGTATTTATTTGTAGGTATTGTATTTAATTAATTTATTGATAGTGTAGTGTTAGGTTTAATTGTAGATAATTGTAGGTATTTTATTTAATTTATTTATTGATAGTGTAGTGTTAGGTTTAATTGTAACTTAGGTTAGGATTTATTTTACAGGTACTTTTGTAACTATTTTAACTAGGTAACTATTAAATAGTTATTAACTATTTAATAGCTATTGTACCTGGTTAAAATAAATACAAAGTTGCCTGTAAAATATATATTAATCCTAAAATAGCTACAATATAATTATAATTTATATTGTAGCTATATTAGGGTTTATTTTACAGGTAAGTATTTAGATTTAAATAGGAATAATTTATTTAATAAGATTTATTTTATTTCGTTATATTTAAATTATATTTAAATTAGGGGGGTGTTAGTGTTAGGGTTAGACTTAGCTTTAGGGGTTAATACATTTATTAGAGTAGCGGTGAGGTCCGGTCGGCAGATTAGGGGTTAATAATTGTAGGTAGGTGGAGGCGACGTTGGGGGCGGCAGATTAGGGGTTAATAAATATAATATAGGGGTCGGCGGTGTTAGGGGCAGCAGATTAGGGGTACATAGGGATAACGTAGGTGGCGGCGGTGTGGGGTCGGCAGATTAGGGGTTAAAACATTTTAATAGAGTGGCGGCGATGTGGGGGGACCTCGGTTTAGGGTTACATAGGTAGTTTATGGGTGTTAGTGTACTTTAGAGCACTGTAGTTAAGAGCTTTATGAACCGGCGTTAGCCCAGAAAGCTCTTAACTCCTGGCTTTTTGCTGCGGCTGGAGTTTTGTCGTTAGATTTCTAACGCTCACTTCAGCCACAACTCTAAATACCGGCGTTAGAAAGATCCCATTGAAAAGATAGGATACGCAAATGGCGTAGGGGGATCTGCAGTATGGAAAAGTTGCGGCTGGAAAGTGAGCGTTAGGCCCTTTCCTGACTGACTCTAAATACCAGCGGTAGCCCAAAACCAGCGTTAGGAGCCCCTAACGCTGGTTTTGACGGCTAACGCCAAACTCTAAATCTAGGCGATATTTTTGTTTTAAAGCTCTTTAGTTTATATTATACAAACTTTCTTTAGTAAAGGAAGAACGGGAAGAATTATTACATATATCGTCTCATATCAGTAATTTGCTGTATAAAAGAAACAGATAATCACTGAAGATTAAGTTATCATATTCTATATATCTATAGTATTAGAACATCTTATAACAGAAAATTGTAACTATTAACTGAGGAAGTTCATGTTCAAATTAAAGAAAATATTTCTGAGTCATATTGCTCTAAAATATAACTGTCAGAAATACATTTAAATACAAAATTAATTAAAGCAGTCTTGGATGATTGATTATTTAAATAATTTATAAACATGTTTATAGAAGACAAAAATAATTAAAACGACTGGAAGGTTTGTGGATAGCAGGGATATGTTGCAAAATCAAGTCACAATTATCAAGAACAGTGAATGTTTGAAATATGCTGTTTGCAAACTTCAAGTATATAGCGTAACCTTTCATCTGCAGTTAACGAGACATGGTCGCCATCCGCTCAGTGCCTTAACTAGCCCACCTCTGCAGTTAAAGGCCCAAACAAGGTGGCTGAGGTTTCTGCATTGCCTCAGCTATCCGGTAAAGCTAAAGGCATTACTACTCATGGGTGTGGTGATGTAATCAACCTAAAGACCAGGAAGTGGATAGAAGAGCTTAAGGGAGCTGGATGGGGATTTCAGATCCTTAAGCCTTAGAAACCCCCAAGATCCACCATTTGAAAGGCAATCACCTGCTTTTGGGTAAATTGGGGTTATATATTTCATCCATTTAAAAAAAAAAAAATGCACACATATTTTTTTCAATAAGAGGGTTTATATGCACATATAACAGCCCATAAAGAAAGACCTAGAGACCCCCAAGACCTCTTATTTTAAATACTAAAATCCCCTCTTTAACATAAAGCCCCTCTAAAGGTTCTAATAGCCAGGTGATCACTACAGAAATAATGATCACTTTTTTGTGAATAAATGTTCATTTATTTCAGTAGAGGGTTTATTATTATTATTATTATTATTATTATTTAATAACATAAGGACTGGTGAGGCTAGAGAGGCTGAAGATGCTCTAGGGAGCCTAAAAATCGATATTGGACTTGTGCTACACCACTTGTAATCAAGGCGTATAACGGTTAATGCCTTCTTCTTTTTTCAAAAGTTTACAAAAAGACACGCTAACACTATTGTTTACAACCTTATTTATTAACATTTTAATAACTTCCAATAAATATAAACTTTTTTTTACACTTTTTATGGTACAGTTCTCACATGTCATGATATACGTAAAATTATGGTATAGTGTGAATCTGCTGGATCTGCTGGAAAAAAAATTGTGTCGTTTTCTCACTGAAAATGGACAACAGTAAGGGTTAACTATGAGTAACATCTAGAAACATCAAAACAGTTCAACATAGAGGTGAAAATGCCTAAGCAGTTGAAGGGTTAAATTGCATTGCTACTTAATGCTGTATTAAGTACATTTTAGGGGCCTATGGCCTGTCAGTACTTGAAAGGCCAAACATGTTTTTTATGGCAATTATTATTTATTCACAATGGCTGTTGACCAGGGCCAAACTGATCTATTAGGCAATCAGTCACTGACAGATGACCCATGGTTAATGGGGACCTACATGGGCTTAATATCTATCCTACATATTGATGTGAAAAAGAAACACAAACTAACAGTGACCAGTAAAACATGGTCAATGTCAATGCAGATGTGGTGACATTGCTCTCATGAAGCTTTGATTTGGCCTTGCAAGTATCTAGCTGAAAGAAGACTGGGGGTGGTGTGAAGGAAAGCCATCACATTTATTTTTTATTTTTACTGGGGTGCTCCATGAGCTGTTAGATCCACTTTACTGATTACCCCCACTAACTGCCTACACTGCTACAATTGTTACAATCCTTCCTCAATCTGAAGTATCCACACTCCTTTCACATAAGACTTATGTAATATAATACTGACAGAGGTAGACTATGTATAACATTTATTATTTATTCAAAAACATTAAAAACACAGCAAGCAATCAGAATACATGTTCCAAAGGGGGAAAAAGTTCTGCATACTATTGTGTTTCATGTGGGACCACTGTTTAATTACTCACCACATTTCCAGAATTCATCTAGTTTAAAGGGACAGTCTAGTCCAGAATAAACTTTCATGATTCAGATAGAGAATGTAGTTTTAAACAATTTTCCAATTTACTTTCATCACCAATTTTGCTTTGTTCTCTTGGTATTCTTAGTTGAAAGCTAAACTTAGAAGGTTCATATGCTAATTTCTAAGCCCTTGAAGGCCGCCTCTTCTCTCAGGGAATTTTGACAGTTTTTCACCACTAGAGGGTGCGAGTCCACGTGTGTCATATAGATAACACTATGTGCTCGCATGTGGAGTTCAGGTGAGCCAGCTCTGATTGGCTAAAATTAATGTCTGTCAAAAAAACTGAAATAAAGGGGCAGTTTGCAGAGGCTTAGATACAAGGTAATCACAGAGGTAAAAAGTGTATTTATATAACTGTGATGGTTGTGCAAAACTAGGGAATGGTTAATAAATGGATGATCTATTTTTTAAACAATTACAATTCTGGTGTAGACTGTCCCTTTAATAAGAATGGAAAAAACACATCTGGTACACATGCGTATAAAAATAAATAGGGCACATATCCTAAATCCAGTTCTATGTCTACAGAAGCCTTCTTGCCACTATGTTTCATTATATCTAGGGTATGCAGTTTCATAGATGCACTGTTCAACTGTTCGTATTATTTAATTTCATTAAAACACCAACAACATTGTGTGTCATATCATTGTAATATATACTATAGACACAATATATGTGTATATGCAAATGGTTTACATACTGTTTTGACTCCTCCAAAAGCTCAGCTGAAGACATATAGGGGCAGATTAAGAGTGGCGCGTTAACAGTTACATAAAAGCAATAAGGAGTTTATTTTGGCTGTTTGTGCGCATAAGGTTTTGCATTCGTATTACAAGTTGAAATGAAATGTGGTCACTTGAGCGCAATTGAAATGAATGGGCATCAAGTTAGCATGACCTCAGAGCTCTGATTAACTGTTTCACGAAACAAAAAGTTTCATAAAACATATAAAAAATAAATTGCAAAGTACAGTTACGCTCATAATAACAACATCTAATAAAAATTATTAAAAAAAAATATTTCACTAAAAAATAAAATGAAAACTCAAAGATATGAGGTTTAAGGTGTTAGATAAAAAAGAAGGCAAAGGGCTTTAACATTGAGATACACACATATAAATGTCTAAAGATGTGTGTATATATATATATATATATATATATATATATATATACACTAAAGGTACAATATAAATGGTCTATATACTTGTCAAACTGACTATGTGATATATTTATTAAAATGCCCATGTGGATTAATCTATATAGGGGAAACCAGTCAAAAAATAAAGGATAGACTTACTCAACATAAATATACCATACGTAAAGGCATATTAGATTTACCAATCTCTGCACACTTTAAAGAAAAAAATCATAATGTAAACCAATTACGATTCCAAATACTAGAACAGATTCCAATACAGAGAAGCGGTCAGAATAGGAAAAATAAATTAAAACAACGGGAATTAATATGGATCAATAAACTAGATAGTATGCACCCTAAGGGATTGAACAAAGATTATAATTTACTTTTGTTCCTTTAAACCAGTGTCCTGGATATAATAATCTATATGTCTTTTTCTCTCTTTCTATCAATTTAGATCAAGATTTACATAAGAAATAAGAAACAAACTGCTAGATTTGGAGTTTTGCTGCCAAGGGGTGCATTAGCTATGCGTGTTTTTTCCCCCCCGCACCTTTTAAATAATGCTGGTATTGAGAGTTCTCTGAAGAGCTGCGTTAGGCTCCAAAAAGGGAGCGTAAAGGCATATTTACCGCCACTTCAACTCTCAATACCAGCGTTACTTATGGTAGCGGCTAGCTGGAAAAATGTGCTTGTGCACGATTCCCCCATAGGAAACAATGGGGCAGTTTGGGCTGAAAAAAAAAACCTATCACCTGCAAAAAAGCAGTGTTCAGCTTCTAACGAAGCCCCATTGTTTCCTATGGGGAAACAGTTTCTAAGTCTGCACCTAACACTCTAACATTTACCCCGAGTCTAAACACCCCTAACCTTACACTTATTAACCCCTAATCTGCCACCCCCACTAGCGCTGACCCCTGCATATTATTATTAACCCCTAATCTGCCGCTCCGGACACCGCCGCAACCTACATTATACCTATGTACCCCTAATCTGCAGCCCACAACATCGCCGACCCCTATATTATATTTATTAACCCCTATTCTGCCCCCCCCCAATGTCGCCGCTACCTTACCTACACTTATTAACCCCTAATCTGCCGACCGGACTTCGCCGCCACTATAATAAATGTATTAACCCCTAAACCGCCTCACTCCCGCCTTGCAAACCCTATAATAAATTTTATTAACCCCTAATCTGCCCTCCCTAACATCTGTGACACCTAACTTCAAGTATTAATCCCTAATCTGCGGACCAGACCTCGCCGCTACTCTAATAAATGTATTAACCCCTAAAGCCTAACCCTAACCCTACCACCCCCCTTAGTTAAATATAATTTTATTCTAACGAAATAAATTATATTTTATTTAAAAAATTAATCCTATTTAAAGCTAAATACTTACCTGTAAAATAAACCCTAATATAGCTACAATATAACTAATAATTACATTGTAGCTATTTTAGGATTTATATTTATTTTACAAACAACTTTGTATTTATTTTAACCCGGTACAATAGCTATTAAATAGTTTTTTACTATTTAATAGCTACCTAGTTAAAATAATTACAAAATTACCTCCAGTTTTTTTTTTGTAATTTAGTTTAGTTGATTTAATTGTAGGTAATTGTAGGTAGTTTAGTTAATTAATTTATTGATAGTGTAGTGTTAGGTTTAATTGTAACTTAGGTTAGGATTTATTTTACAGGTAATTTTGTAATTATTTTAACTAGGTAGCTATTAAATAGTAAATAACTATTTAATAGCTATTGTACCTAGTTAAAATAAATACAAAGTTGCCTGTACAATAAATATAAATCCTAAAATAGCTACAATGTAATTATTATTTATATTGTAGCTATATTAGGGTTTATTTTACAGGTAAGTATTTAGCTTTAAATAGGATTAATTTTTTTAATAAGAAATAATTTATTTCGTTAGATAAAAATTATATGTAACTTAGGGGGGTGTTAGGGTTAGGGTTAGACTTAGCTTTAGGGGTTAATACATTTATTAGAGTAGCGGCGAGGTCCGGTCGGCAGATTAGGGGTTAATACTTGAAGTTAGGTGTCGCCTATTTTAGGGAGGGCAGATTAGGGGTTAATACTATTTATTATAGGGTTTTTGGGGTGGGAGTGAGGCGGTTTAGGGGTTAATACATTTATTATAGTGGCGGCGAGGTCCGGTCGGCAGATTAGGGGTTAATAAGTGTAGGTAAGGTAGCGGCGACGTTGGGGGGGGCAGATTAGGGGTTAATAAATATAATGTAGGTGTTGGTGATGTTAGGGGCAGCAGATTAGGGGTACATAGGGATAATGTAGGTGGCGGCGGTGTGCGGTCGGCAGATTAGGGGTTAAAAAAATTTATTAGAGTGGCGGCTATGTGGGGGGCCTCATAAAGCTCTTAACTCCTGACTTTTTTCTGGGGCTGGAGTCTTGTCGGTAGAGGGTCTACTGCTCACTTCAGCCAAGACTCTAAATACCGGCGTTAGGAAGATCCCATTGAAAAGATAGGATATGCAATTGGCGTAAGGGGATCTGCGGTATGGAAAAGTCGCGGCTGGAAAGTGAGCATTAGACCCTTTCCTGGTTGACTCTAAATACCAGCGGGCGGTAAAAAGCAGTGTTAGGACCCCTTAACGCTGGTTTTGACGGCTAACGCAGAACTCTAAATCTAGGCGAAAGGAAGCTAATATTCTACAAATGTAATTGTTTATGTACAATCAGGCTATAAAAACAATGCTGTATTAAAATGTATTTTTTTAAAAAAAAATTCCAGTCAAAACAACCTTAGCAGTTTGGGACAAATTCATTACTTTAAGATAAACATTGTCTCTTTATATACTAGCTTTAGTTGCAAACTAGTTTTGCTCTCCTTAACATCCATCATAAAAGATAAGCACTTCTTAAAGGATTAATAATTATTTGTTGGTTTAAATTAACCAAATTGGATAAAATTAAAATCACTATTTTTATACATATATTATTTTATGTATTAACAAATAATTAATACACAATTGGTTGAAATAAGATATAAATATATTTTTTTTAAAAACACAGTGTACATCTATTAGAATATATAAATATAATGTTACACTGTTTTATAAATGTTGTACAAAGAAAATGTTACACTGTTTTATAAATGTTATACAAAGAAAGCATGAAAGTATTGAATGTTACAGATAACACTGTCTCTTTAAAACTTAATTAATGGCATGTTTTGCACCTGTGTTTTTGTTACACTCATAGCCTATAAAAAGTAGGCCTTAACTATCGGCTAGATTAAGAGTTTTGCCGGTAACGACCCGCGTAGCTAACGCTGGCTTTTTTTTGGCCGCACCTTTTAAATACCGCTGGTATTTAGAGTTAACAGAATGGCTGGGTTTTCAGTGCGTTAGGCTCCAAAAAGGGAGCGTAGAGCATAATTTACCACCACTGCAACTCTCGATACCAGCGCTGCATACGGACGCGGCCAGCTTCAAAAACGTGCTCGTGCACGATATCCCCATAGGAAACAATGGGGCATTTTGAGCTGAAAAAAAACTTAACACCTGCAAAAAAGCAGCATTCAGCTCATAACGCAGCCCCATTGTTTCCTATGGGGAAACACTTCCTAAGTCTGCACCTAACACCCTAACATGAACCCCGAGTCTAAACACCCCTAACCTTACACTTATTAACCCCTAATCTGCCGCCCCCGCTATCGCTGACACCTGCATATTTTTTTAACCCCTAATCTGCCGCTCCGTACACCGCCAACCCCTATATTATATTTATTAACCCCTAATCTGCCGCCCCCAACGTCGCCTCCACCTACCTACAATTATTAACCCCTAATCTGCCGACCGGACCACACCGCTACTATAATAAATGTATTAACCCCTAAAGCTAAGTCTAACCCTAACACTAACACCCCCCTAACTTAAATATAATTTAAATCTAACGAAATAAATTAACTCTTATTAAATAAATTATTCCTATTTAAATCTAATTACTTACCTGTAAAATAAACCCTAATATAGCTACAATATAAATTATAATGATATTGTAGCTATTTTAGGATTAATATTTATTTTACAGGCAACTTTGTATTTATTTTAACCAGGTACCATAGCTATTAAATAGTTAATAACTATTTAATAGTTACCTAGTTAAAATAATTACAAAAGTACCTGTAAAATAAATCCTAACCTAAGTTACAATTAAACCTAACACTACACTATCAATAAATTAATTAAATACAATACCTACAAATAAATACAATGAAATAAACTAACTAAAGTACAAAAAATAAAAAAGAACTAAGTTACAAAAAATAAAAAAATATTTACAAACATTAGAAAAATATTACAACAATTTTTAACTAATTACACCTACTCTAAGCCCCCTAACAAAATAACAAAGACCCCCAAATTAAAAAAATGCCCTACCCTATTCTAAAATTAAAATAGAAAAGCTCTTTTACCTTACCAGCCCTGAAAAGGGCCCTTTGCGGGGCATGCCCCAAAGAATTCAGCTCTTTTGCCTGTAAAAAAAACCATACAATACCCCCCCCAAAATTACAACCCACCACCCACATACCCCTAATCTAACCCAAACCCCCCTTAAACAAACCTAACACTAAGCCCCTGAAGATCTCCCTACCTTGTCTTCACCACGCCGGGTTCACCGATCGATCCAGAAGAGCCTCCGATGTCTTGATCCAAGCCCAAGCAGGGGGACTGAAGATGTCCATGATCCGACTGAAGTCTTCATCCAAGTGGGAGCTGAAGAGGTCCATGATAGGGCTGAAGTCTTCTATCAAGCGGCATCTTCAATCTTCTTTCTTCCGGATCCATGGTCATCCCGCCGACGCGGAACATCCATCTTCACCGACGACTTCCCGACGAATGACGGTTCTTTTAAGGGACGTCATCCAAGATGGCGTCCCTCGAATTCCAATTGGCTGATAGGATTCTATCAGCCAATCGGAATTAAGGTAGGAATATTCTGATTGGCTGATGGAATCAGCCAATCAGATTCAAGTTCAATCCGATTGGCTGTTCCGATCAGCCAATAGAATGCAAGCTCAATCTGATTGGCTGATTGGATCAGCCAATCGGATTGAACTTGAATCTGATTGGCTGATTCCATCAGCCAATCAGAATTTTCCTACCTTAATTCCGATTGGCTGATAGAATCAGCCAATCGGAATTCGAGGGACGCCATCTTGGATGACGTCCCTTAAAGGAACCGTCATTCGTCGGGAAGTCGTCGGTGAAGATGGATGTTCCGCATCGGCGGGATGACCATGGATCCGGAAGAAAGAGGATTGAAGATGCCGCTTGATAGAAGACTTCAGCCTGATCATGGACCTCTTCAGCTCCCGCTTGGATGAAGACTTCAGTCGGATCATGGACATCTTCAGCCCCCCGCTTGGGCTTGGATCAAGACATCGGAGGCTCTTCTGGATCGATCGGTGAACCCGGCGTGGTGAAGACAAGGTAGGGAAATCTTCAGGGGCTTAGTATTAGGTTTATTTAAGGGGGGTTTGGGTTAGATTAGGGGTATGTGGGTGGTGGGTTGTAATGTTGGGGGGGGTATTGTATGGGTTTTTTTTTACAGGCAAAAGAGCTGAATTCTTTGGGGCATGCCCCGCAAAGGGCCCTTTTCAGGGCTGGTAAGGTAAAAGAGCTTTTCTATTTTAATTTTAGAATAGGGTAGGGCATTTTTTTATTTTGGGGGTCTTTGTTATTTTATTAGGGGGCTTAGAGTAGGTGTAATTAACTTAAAATTGTTGTAATATTTTTCTAATGTTTGTAAATTATTTCTTGTAACTTAGTTCTTTTTTATTTTTTGTACTTTAGTTAGTTTATTTAATTGTATTTATTTGTAGGTATTTGTATGTAATTAATTTATTGATAGTGTAGTGTTAGGTGTATTTGTAACTTAGGTTAGGATTTATTTTACAGGTAATTTTGTAATTATTTTAACTAGGTAACTATTAAATAGTTATTAACTATTTAATAGCTATTGTACCTGGTTAAAATAAATACAAAGTTGCCTGTAAAATAAATATTAATCCTAAAATAGCTACAATATAATTATAATTTATATTGTAGATATATTAGGGTTTATTTTACAGGTAAGTATTTAGCTTTAAATAGGAATAATTTATTTAATAAGAGTTAATTTATTTCGTTAAATTTAAATTATATTTAACTTAGGGGGGTGTTAGGGTTAGGGTTAGACTTAGCTTTAGGGGTTAATAAATTTATTAGAGTAGCGGTGAGGTCCGTTCGGCAGATTAGGGGTTAATGCTTGAAGTTAGGTGGCGGCGATGTTAGGGAGGGAAGATTAGGGGTTAATACTATTTATTATAGGGTTATTGAGGCGGGAGTGAGGCGGATTAGGGATTAATACATTTTTTATAGTAGCGGTGAGCTCCGGTCGGCAGATTAGGGGTTAATAATTGTAGGTAGGTGTCGGCGACGTTGAGGGGGGCAGATTAGGGGTTAATAAATATAATATAGGGGTCGGCGGTGTTAGGGGCAGCAGATTAGGGGTACATAAGTATAACGTAGCTGGCGGCAGTGTGCGGTCGGCAGATTAGGGGTTAAAAAAATTTAATAGAGTGGCGGCGATGTGGGGGGGGCCTCGGTTTAGGGGTGCATAGGTAGTTTATGGGTGTTAGTGTACTTTAGAGCACAGTAGTTAAGAGGTTTATGAACCGGCGTTAGCCCAGAAAGCTCTTAACTACTGACTTTTTTCTGCGGCTGGAGTTTTGTCGTTAGATTTCTAACGCTCACTTCAGCCACAACTCTAAATACCAGCGTTAGAAAGATCCTATTGAAAGGATAGGATACGCAATTGGCGTAGGGGGATCTGCGGTATGGAAAAGTCGCGGCTGCAAAGTAAGCGTTAGACCCTTTCCTGACTGACTCTAAATACCAGCGGTAGCCCAAAACCAGCGTTAGGAGCCTCTAACGCTGGTTTTGACGGCTACCGCCAAACTCTAAATCTAGCCGTATGTGTTTAATCACTTGGCTTGAGAAAGGGCAAATGCCTGAAACGTCGCATATGTCTTACTGCTTGTAATAAAATCACAAAAAAGAAATTTGGAGTGCTGCAGCTTATTCGCAGCTTATTCTATATATATATATATATATATATATATATATATATATATATATATATATATATACATACACTAGCTCACAAAACTGAGTACACCCCTCATATTTTTGTAAATATTTTACTATATCTTTTCATGTGACAACACTGAAGAAATTACACTTTGCTACGATGTAAAGTAATGAGTGTACAGCCTGTATAACAGTGTAAATTTGCAGTTCCCTCGAAATAACTCAACTCACAGCAATTCATGTCTAAACCACTGGCAACTAAAGTTAGTACACCCCTAAGTGGAAATGTCCAAATTGGGCCCAAAGTTTCAATATTTTGTGTGGCCACCATTATTTTCCAGCACTGCCTTAACCATCTTGGGCATGGAGTTCACCAGAGCTTCACAGGTTGCCACTGGAGTCCTCTTCTACTCCTCCATGACGATATCACGGAGCTGGTGGATGTAAGAGACCTTGCGCTCCCCCACCTTCCATTTGAGGATGCCCCGCAGATGCTCAATAGGGTTTAGGTCTGGAGACATGCTTGGCCAGTCCATCACCTTTACCCTCAGCTTCTTTAGCAAGGCAGTGGTTGTCTTGGAGGTGCGCTTGGGGTTCTTTTCATGTTGGAATACTGCCCTGTGGCCCAGTCTCCAAAGGGAGGGGACCATGCTCTGCTTCAGTATGTCAAAGTACATGTTGACATTGATGGTTCCCTCAATTAACTGTAGCTCCCCTGTGCCAGCAGCACTCATGCAGTCCCAGACCATGACACTTCCACCACCATGCTTGACTGTAGGTTTGTCTTTGTACTCCTCACCTGGTTGCCGCCACACACACTTGACACCATCTGAACCAAATAACTTTATCTTGGTCTCATCGGACCACAGGACATGGTTCCAGTAATCCATGTCCTTAGTCTGCATGTCTTCAGCAAACTGTTTGCAGGCTTTCTTGTGCATCATCTTTAGAAGAGGCTTCCTTCTGGGACGACAGCCATGCAGACAAATTTGATGCAGTGTGCGGCATATGGTCTGAGCACTGACAGGCTGACTTCTGCAGCAATGCTGGCAGCACTCATATGTCTATTTCCCAAAGACAACCTCTGGATATGATGCTGAGCACGTGCACTCAACTTCTTTGGTCGACCATGGCGAGGCCTGTTTTCAGTGGAACCTGTTGAAACCGCTGTATGGTCTTGCCCACCATGCTGCAGCTCAATTTCAGGGTCTTATATCTTCTTATAGCCAAGGCGATCTTTATGTAGAGCAACAATTCTTTTTTTTCAGATCCTCAGAGAGTTCTTTGCCATAAGGAGCCATGTTGAACTCTCAGTGACCAGTATGAGAGAGTGTGAGAGCGATAACACGAAATTTAAAACACCTGCTCCTCATTTACACCTGAGACCTTGTAACACTAACAAGTTACATGACACCGGGGAGGGAAAATGGCTAATTGGGCCCAATTTGGACATTTCCACTTATGGGTGTACTCACTTTTGTTGCCAACGGTTTAGGCATTAATGGCTTTGTGTTCAGTTATTTTGAGGGGACAGCATATTTACACTGTTATACAGGCTGTACACTCACTACTTTACATTGTAGCAAAGTGTCATTTCTTCAGTGCTGTCACATAAAAAGATATAATAAAATATTTACAAAAATGTAAGGGGTGTACTCACTTTTGTGAGATACTATATATATATATATATATATATATATGTGTCTAGATATGTGTACATGTGTATATACGTATGTATTTAGAGACATATACACATATAAACACATAAATAAAGAAAGGATATCTGGTCTGGAAGTGATGCTTCAAAGAACTCATTTATTCAGTAGTTATCAAGTCATCAAATTATTATTTATTATTATTATTATCATCAGGTATTTGTAGAGCGCCAACAGATTCCGCAGCGCCATGAACATAGGTGGTATACAAAATAACATTTACAGGGGTCTGCCGAGAGTTACACAGTTGTAGTCGACTCTTATGAATGTGAACTACAAACAGCTGGGCTCATAGGCTTACATGCTATGGGGTTTAAAGGGTTAGCAGTGGAAATAGGAAGGTTAGTGTAGGTTGTATGCATCGCTGAATAGTAGAGTCTTCAGGGAGCGCTTGAAGATTTCAAAACTAAGGTACAGTCTTGTGGAGCGAGGCAGAGAGTTTGGTAAAATGAAAGCCAGTCTGGAAAAATCTTGTAAACAGGAATGTGAGAAGATAACAAGAGAGGAGGAGAGTAGGAGATCATGAGCGGAGTGAAGGGAACGGGAGGGAGAGTATTTGGAGACAAGGTTTGAGGTGTAGGGGGGAGCAGTGCAGTTGAGGACTTTGTGTCAGAGTGAGAATTTTGTGTTTAATCTTGGAGGCAAGAGGAAGCCAATTAAGGGACTGGCAGAGAGGTGCAAAAGATGAAGAGCGATGTGTAAGGAAGATGAGCCTGGGAGAGGCATTCATTATGGATTGTAAAGGAGCTAGGTGGCAGCTAGGGAGACCAGAGAGGATGGAGTTGCAGTAGTCGAGTCGGGAAAGGATGAGAGAGTGGATTCAAATCTTAGTTGTGTCTTGTGTAAGGAAATTCTAATTTTAGAGATGTTTTTTTTAAGGTGGAAGTGGCAGGCTTTAGCCAAGGACTGAATGTAAGGAATAAAAGATAGATCTGAGTCAAGTGTGACCTCAAGACATCGGGCATGTGGGGTTGGGGTATTGATGGAGTCATCAACAGTAATAGAGAAATGGGGGGTGGAGATTTTGGAAGAAGGGGGGAAAATAAGGAGCTCAGTTTTGGAGAGATTTAGCTTGAGGTAGTGAGAGGACATCCAAGATGAGATATGAGAGAGACAGTTAGTGACACAGGTTAGCAAGGATGGAGATAGTTCTGGTGCAGAGAGGTAGATTTGGGTGTCATCAGCATACAAATGATAATGAAACCCATGGGACTTTATTAAGGAACCTAATGAGGACCTGTAGATTGCGGTACCCCAACAGAAAGAGGTAACAGGCAGAGGATGCCGCAGAGAAGTGTAGACTAAAGGTATGGTTAGACAGATAGGAAGAGAATCACGAGAGAGAGCTGTGTCACAGATGCCAAAGGAATAGAGGGTTTGGAGCAAAAGAGGGTGGTCGACAATATCAAAAGTTGCAGACAGATCAAGGAGGATAAGTAGAGAGAAGTGGCCTTTGGATTTTGAAAGCAATTAATTATCAGTATTTTCATTGGTCGATTGAGTAAATATATACTACCTGTAACCTGAGCCAAGGCAGCCTCTGATGAAGAGCATGCTCAGGCCTTTTCCTGCACAGGACAGATGATTTGATGACTTTATAACTACTGAATAAACGAGTTCTTTGAAGCATTACTTCCAGACCAGCTATTCGTTCTTTTTTATTATTGTATTGAGCGAATGGGAATACAGCAATATAGCTGGCCTGGTCTTCACACAATCACATTGGATCCCAGGACATTACATATACGGACTTCTGTCCCTCCCTTCCTTCCCAAGCTTTTAACCAATTACCACTTCCATACGAGGGGAAGTACCATGAGACCCTGAAGCCTGTTGGTGGACACTCCCACTCAGACATCAGAGGACTTCCTGAGTGGAGGGATCTGCGGAGAGGCGTCTGAAGGGTTTACTCACCCGATCAGAATGCACAGAAGCTGACCTGTAGATATGTGCATGATCGAAAAATTAGTTTCGATTCGGTTCGGATTGATTCAGATTTTTTAGAATTTCGTTTTGGATCGATTCGAATACGGCAAAATTTGAATGAATTTGTTTCGGATTTATTCGGATTCTAATAAATTCGGCTGAATTCGGTTCGATTCGGTTTGGTTCGGTTCCGAAATTCGGAATTTTGGTATGTGTTAGGTGGTATATGCTGTGTATTAGACTAGTATTATGTTCTGTATACCCATAGCAGAGTGATATAACCTAAAACCTAATATACTGTACAATACTAGTGTAATACACGGCCATCCGAATCTACCGAATAAAGTCAGTAGTTAAGAGATTTATGGGCTAACACCGGAATATAAAGCTTTTAACTACAGTGCTACAAAGTACACTAACACCCATAAACTACCTATGAACCACTAAACCGAGGCCCCCCCACATCGCAAACACTATCATAAAATTATTTAACCCCTAATCTGCCAACCGGACACCGGCGCCACCTACATTATAGCTATGAACCCCTAATCTGCTGTCCCTAACATCGCCGACACCTACATTATAGTTATTAACCCCTAATCTGCCCCCCCAACATCGCCGCAACCTAACTACAAGTATTAACCCCTAATCTGCCGACCGGACATCGCCGCCACTATAATAAATGTATTAACCCCTAAACCGCAGCACTCCCACCTCGCAAACACTATAATAAATGTTATTAACCCCTAATCTGCCCCACCAACGTCGCCGCAACCTAACTACAAGTATTAACCCCTAATCTGCTGACCGGACCTCGCCTCCACTATAATAAATGTATTAACCCCTAAATCGCTGCACTCCCGCCTCGCAAACACTATAATACATTTTATTAACCCCTAATCTGCCCCCCCAACATCGCTGCAACCTAACTACAAGTATTAACCCCTAATCTGCCGATCGGACCTCGCCGCCACTATAATAAATGTATTAACCCCTAAACCCCCGCACTCCCACCTCGCAAACACTATAATACATTTTATTAACCCTTAATCTGCCCTCCCTAACATCGCCGCCACCTACCTACAATAATTAACCCCTAATCTCCCACCCCCAACGTCGCCGCTACTATAATAAAGTTATTACCCCTAAACCTAAGTCTAACCCTAACCCTAACACCCCCCCTAACATAAATATAATTTAAATAAAACAAAATAAATTTACTATAATTAAATAAATTAATCCTATTTAAAACTAAATACTTACCTAGAAAATAAACCCTAATATAGCTACAATATAACTAATAGTTACATTGTAGCTATTTTAGGATTTATATTTATTTTACAGGCAACTTTGTATTTATTTTAACTAGGTACAATAGCTATTAAATAGTTATTAACTATTTAATAGCTACCTAGTTAAAATAATTACAAAATTACCTGTAAAATAAATATAAATCCTAAAATAGCTACAATGTAACTAAAACTTTTAGGTTACAATGTAACTAACATTTTTAGGTTACAATGTAACCTAAAAATCTGATTGGCTGATTGAATCAGCCAATCAGATTGAAGTTCAATCCGATTGGCTGATCCAATCAGCCAATCAGATTGACCTTGCATTCTATTGGCTGTTCCGATCAGCCAATAGAATGCAAGGTCAATCTGATTGGCTGATTGGATCAGCCAATTAGATTGAACTTCAATCTGATTGGCTGATTGAATCAGCCAATCAGATTTTTCCTACCTTAATTCCGATTGGCTGGTAGAATCCTATCAGCCAATCGTAATTCAAGGGACGCCATCTTGGATGACGTCACTTAAAGGTACCGTCATTTAGTCGTCGGAGCAAGAAAGAAGAGGATGCTCCGCGTCTGATGTCTTCAGGATGCTGCCGCTCCGCTCCGGATGGATGAAGATAGAAGATGCCACCTGGATGAATACTTCTGATGGATGGAAGACCTCTTCTTGCCCCATTTGGATGAAGACTTCTGCCAGTCTGGATGTCCTCTTCTGCCCCATTGGATGAAGACTTCGGCCGGGCTGGGTGAACACGACTCAAGGTAGGGAGATCTTCAGGGGGGTAGTGTTAGGTTTATTTAAGGGGGGTTTGGGTTAGAGTAGGGGTATGTGGGTGGTGGGTTGTAATGTTGGGGGGTGGTATTGTGTGTTTTTTTACAGGCAAAAGAGCTGATTACTTTGGGGCATGCTCCGCAAAAAGCCCTTTTAAGGGCTGGTAAGGTAATAGAGCTGTTAACTTTTGTAATTTAGATTAGGGTAGGGAATTTTTTTTATTTTGGGGGGCTTTGTTATTTTATTAGGGGGCTTAGAGTAGGTGTAATTAGCTTAAAATTCTTGTAATCATTTTTTATTTTTTGTAATTTAGTGTTTGGGTTTTTTTGTACTTTAGTTTAGTTTATTTAATTGTAGGTACTTGTAGTTAATTTATTTAATTTATTTAATGATAGTGTAGTGTTAGGTTTAATTGTAACTTAGGTTAGGATTTATTTTACAGGTAATTTTGTAATTATTTAAATTAGGTAGCTATTAAATAGTTATTAACTATTTAATAGCTATTGTACCTACTTAAAATAAATACAAATTTGCCTGTAAAATAAATATAAATCCTAAAATAGCTACAATGTAACTAATAGTTATATTGTAGCTATATTAGGGTTTATTTTACAGGTAAGTATTTAGTTTTAAATAGGATTAATTCATTTGATTAATTTAATGATAGTGTAGTGTTAGGTGTAATTGTAACTTAGGTTAGGATTTAGTTTACAGGTAAATTTGTATTTATTTTAACTAGGAAGTTATTAAATAGTTAATAACTATTTAATAACTATTGTACCTAGTTAAAATAAATACAAAGTTGCCTGTAAAATAAATATAAATCCTAAAATAGCTGCAATGTAACTATTAGTTATATTGTAGCTATATTAGGGTTTATTTTACAGGTAAGTATTTAGTTTTAAATAGGATTAATTTATTTAATTATAGTACATTTATTTCGTTTTATTTAAATTATATTTAAGTTAGGGGGTGTTAGGGTTAGGGTTAGAATTAGGTTTAGGGGTTAATAACTTTATTATAGTAGCGGCGACGTTGGGGGCGGGAGATTAGGGGTTAATAATTGTAGGTAGGTGGTGGCGATGTTAGGGAGGGCAGATTAGGGGTTAATACAATTTATTATAGTATTTGTGAGGTGGGAGTGCGGCGGTTTAGGGGTTAATACATTTATTAATCGTGACGGCGATGTCCGGTTGGCCGGATATCGCTACAATGTAACTAATAGTTATATTGTAGCTATATTAGGGTTTATTTTACAGGTAAGTATTTCGTTTTAAATAGGATTAATTTATTTAATTAATTTAATGATAGTGTAGTGTTAGGTGTAATTGTAACTTAGGTTAGGATTTATTTTACAGGTAAATTTGTATTTATTTTAACTAGGAAGTTATTAAATAGTTAATAACTATTTAATAACTATTGTACCTAGTTAAAATAAATACAAAGTTGCCTGTAAAAGAAAAATAAATCCTAAAATAGCTACAATGTAACTATTAGTTATATTGTAGCTATATTAGGGTTTATTTTACAGGTAAGTATTTAGTTTTAAATAGGATTAATTTATTTAATTATAGTAAATTTATTTCATTTTATTTAAATTATATTTAAGTTAGGGGGGTATTAGGGTTGGTTTAGGGGTTAATAACTTTATTATAGTAGCAGCGATGTTGGGGGCGGGATATTAGGGGTTAATAATTGTAGGTAGGTGGTGGCGATGTTAGGGAGGGCAGATTAGGGGTTAATACAATTTATTATAGTGTTTGTGAGGTGGGACGGCGGCGGTTTAGGTGTTAATACATTTATTAATCGTGGCAGCGATGTCCGGTTGGCAGATTAGGGGTTAATACTTGTAGTTAGGTTGCGGTAACGTTGGGGGGGGCATATTAGGGGTTAATGAAATTTATTATAGTGTTTGCGAGGCAAGAGTGTGGCGGTTTAGTGGTTAATACATTTATTATAGTGGCGGCGAGGTCCGGTCGGCAGATTAGGGGTTAATACTTGTAGTTAGGTTGCAGCGACGTTGGGGGGGAGATTAGGGGTTAATAAAATTTATTATAGTGTTTGCAAGGCGGGAGTGCGGCGGTTTAGAGGTTAATACATTTATTATAGTGGCGGCGAGGTCTGGTCGGCAGATTAGGGGTTAATACTTGTAGTTAGGTTGCGACGATGTTGGGGGGGCAGATTAGGGGTTAATAAATATTATGTAGGTGTCGGCGATGTTGGGGGCAGCAGATTAGGGGTTCATAGGGATAATGTAGGTGGCGGCGGTGTCCGGAGCGACAGATTAGGGGTTAATAGTATAATGCAGGTGTCAGCAATAGCGGGGGCGGCAGATTAGGGGTTAATAAGTGTTAGATTAGGGGTGTTTAGACTCGGGGTTCATGTTAGGGTGTTAGGTGTAGACTTAGTGTTTCCCCATAGGAAACAATGGGGCTGCGTTAAGAGCTGAACGCTGCTTTTTTGCAGGTGTTTTTTTCAGCCGAAACTGCCCCATTGTTTCCTATGGGGGAATGCCGAATTCACCGAGCTAATTCGGATTTATTCGGTAGATTCAGCAGCTAATTTGGATTCATTCGGTAGATTCGGAAGTATTTTAATTCGGAAATTCGAATCGATCCGAATCTCAGAATTTTCCGAATTTCCGAATCAATCCCAAATGAATCGCACATGTCTACTGACCTGTCCTTCACTATTTCCCCTACGAGAGGAAGGCAGAAGGTATAAACCTATTGCTTACTTGACAGCCTTTAATTGGTTACATTTCCAGGATTGACCTATGTGTATCCTATGAACTGTCTTTAAATACGCCAAATAATACTACACCTGGGAACAGACTTTTGGGAGACGGGATAATATTTTGACTTTTGTGTCCATTTGGACCTTAGTGGGCAATACTTTTTCTCCTTACCAACACAAGGATTACTCATTATCTACTTACTCTTATTGGTTACTGCTCACACCCTGGGACTTTATATTGTTTAAGGAACTATTGTGTTTTATTGTTTGAAACCTATAAACACGTAAATACATAAGTACACACATATAGACATATATATAAGTGCATTGGAGCCCTTTCCAGTTAAGGGACATTCTTAACCAGAATTGTTATTGTTTTAAAAGATAGATAATCCCTTTATTACCCATTCCCTAGTTTTGCATAACCAACACAGTTATATTAATACCCTTTTTACCTATGTGATTATCTTGTATCTAGGCATCTGCAAACTGCCCCATATTTCAGTTATTTTGACAGGCTTACATTTTAGCCAATCAGTGCTGGATCCTTGGAACTTCACATGCGTAAGCACAGTGTTATCTAAATGAAACACATGAACTAACACCCTCTAGTGGTGAAAAACTGTCAAAATGCACTGAGATTAGTGGCGGCCTTCAAGGGCTTAGAAATTAGCATATGAACATCCTAGGTTTAGCTTTTAACTAAGAATACAAAGAGAACAAAGCAAAATTGGTGATAAAAGTAAATTGGAAAATTGTTTAAAATTACATGCCCTATTTGAATCATGAAAGTTTATTTTGGACTAGACTGTCCCTTTAAGTAGATGAAAACATGTAAAGTATCATAGGATATATTTACTATAAATATTTCACATTCCAATGTTCTGCACATAGCAGAAAATGCTCTATGCATTTCTAAATAGATATTCATATATATATCTGTATATATCTATATATAATCATATATGTAGGTATAAATATATATAGTACCAAAATACCATCATATATGTTTAGAAATATGTATTTATGAATAAATAAAACATACTCTGCTATGTGCAGAACATTGGAATGTGAACTTGAGAATATGCGATCAGGTTTGCACACGAGTAGGGTGTTAGGATTGTTTGATCCACAACAAGAAGAGAAGGAGCACCACCACAAGGTAGGGTAAAAACAAGCCCTTTATTTCAAACATAAATAAAAATGTTCAATGGGTCAGAACAAATTGCCACCTTGTCAGTGGAAATGGAGAGAGGAACTCACTCCTCAGTACTGCTTCTGACGCGTTTCGGCTTGTGTAGCCGTAACCATAGCTGTTAGGATTGTTCCTCCACTTTTTTTGCTCCATTGACTTGTATGGGAGAATTTGTTATTGTGCATGCAATATTCTAAGTTCGGCTTTTTATGCTCGTCGGGTTAGCACACAAGTGAAAAAAGTTTACTTTTAACTCATAACACAAGATCAACATGATGTGCACAAAAAAAATTACTTCTAGCGCAGTTAATGCTCGAGTGTGAGTGTTAATTAGCACTCCACTTTTATTTGTGCACTGAGAGAGGATATACTTAATATACCATCATAACAGACTCAACTTTAATTTGGGATATTTGTTAAATCTGTTCAGCACATCTTTTTTCCTGCTCATTTCTTTCAAATCTGTTTTGGTTTAGGTCTATTTGTAAGGCATTGTCTGCAGTAGTTTTCATTCTTAGTCAAATGCTCTGACCAATAAGGTCCCATGTATCTTCTGAGAGCTCCAGATCTTTTTGAGAGCAGAGCTGCTTAAAGGGTCATGATACCAAATTTTTTTTCTTTCATGATTTAGAAAGAGCATGTCATTTTAAACAACTTTCTAATTTACTTCTATTATCTAATTTGCTTCATTCTCTTGATATCACTTGCTGAAAAGCATATCTAGATATGCTCAGTAGCTGCTGATTGGCTGCTGCACATAAAGGCCTTGTGTGATTGGCTCACACATGTACATTGCTATTTCTTCAACAAAGGATATCTAAAGAATTGAGCAAATTAGATAATAGAAGTAAATTGGAAAGTTGTTTAAAATTGCATGCCCTATCTGAATCATGAAAGTTTAATTTTGACTAGACTGTCCCTTTAAGATTGTATTTTCTCTTTAAAACTGTCATGGGGCCAGGGGTGCCCCCTTACCTGGTAGCCAATGGTTAAGGTGGAGGGTGACATCGCAAGTTTCTCCTATGGCTGTGATGGCACTTGACAGTGCAGTTGCCCCTGCGTGCATGCATGTGCATGTGCATGAGGAGCCTCTCAGGTGCTTTCCACAAGCAAGAGGGATCTCAGTTACAAGCCTCTCTCATTCCTACCTTCCCATTGGTTACTAGATATCTGATGCTTCCTGTTGCCTTGGATACAGGGGCGTTCCTGGGTCCTGTTAGGTTTAAATTCCGGTCTGAGCCCTGGCTTGTTGCTGAGTTATTCTGCCAGCTTATCTGCATACTAGCGTTCATATCTACTCCTGTTCCTGTTCCCTTTTTGGATTTCCTGGTTTTGACTTTTGGCCTGACTCTCGTTTATGATACCTTCTGCCTGTACTGACCTATATTACTCTGAAGACACCTTTTTGGATCTTCCCTATTTGTACCTTGCCTTGGATTTATTTGCTCTTTGCCATCGGGTTTCACCTCCTGCAGACAGGGTAGCCTTGCTCCCTGGCAAAACCTCCCTGTTTAATATTTCAAATTACTCAGGGTTTATATTCAACTATCAGCTTTACTAAAGGAGACATAGGGGCATATTTATCAAAGTGCAAGCGGACATAATACAATGTAGCGTATCATGTCCGCTCGCACTTCGATAAATGCCGACAGCATACGCTGTCGGCATTTATCATTGCACCAGCAGTTCACCAGAACTGCTTGTGCAATACCACCCCCTGCAGATTTGCTGTCAATCAACCGCTAACAGGGGGTGTCAATTAACCCGATTGTATTCGATCGGGTTGATTTCTGTCTGCGGCCTCAGAGCAGGCAGACAACTTATGGAGCAGTGGTCCAGCTCACCAGAAACAAGGGGCATCAAGCTCCATTCAGAGCTTGATAATTCGGCCCCATAGTATGCATCTTTCTTAAAAAGACACTAACTTTTTTTCTGAAAATAAGTACAGATCTTTGTTATTTTAATAAATCTCTGAAGATTTAAGGGATAGCATAAACAAGCCCCTCTGGCAAGGAAACATTTCTATTTCCATTCTGAAACTAGAAATACAAAGCAGCTTTTAATCTAATTTGTTTTCTATTCAATCTGCATTAATTCATTTTAAAATAAAATATTTGCCTTCTAACTGTCTTTCTTTTGAAGCAAAAACCTCAGTATACATCAGTATATGGAGAAGGCAGAAGTATTTATTAGACAAGCGGCAGTACTTATTAGACATATAACAAGAATCATATTAACTTTTTTAACAGGTTCCTGCTATAGCCTCTGTCTCATTACCTTCCTTTTAAACAATAATGTGCATTTTTCTAGTGTTGGAGCTGTGTTGCATTTTATATGGCTTTTAAATAAGTGAACAAGCCTTAAACACATATGTAAGCCCTTAGATTGGTTATAAGAACACAAGACAGATACATTATTCTGCCCTATCAAGTTAAAATGAATTACACAACTAGTAATTATAGTTAATTTTAATTGCATAAATCCTACATTATTTAAATTGATTATACAGTACAGTATTTAAAATGTATAACAGTTTGAATGAGACTGTACATCTTTCATTAATACATTTTAAAAAGCATAGATATCATAACCACATATGAGTCATGCTTAAGATGCAACATTGAGATATACTGATAGCTTTAAAGAAAGTACTAAAAGATTACTGCGGAAGAACTGCTTCAAGTGTTTTATATAATAGTAAACATCATTAAAGGTGTACAACCTTAATAGATACCCATAGGCATCACATAAATGATAAATTAATGATTTTGCATCTTTTCATGATATGTTCATGATGTTAGTACAGATATGTAAAGAAGACACTACAAACATACAAAAAATATCCTGTTATCTACTTCATCTATCTAACATCTTTTTAAAATAATTTTGATTAGATGTTAGGCTGCCTTACTAGGTCATGTCTTTGCTTTGCCCAGCTCCACAGTTTTAAAACTCTTTAGATGGTCTCTGAAATCAGTTTCTCTCAAACATTATTTCTCCATGATAAAGCCACAACCTTTATCATGTTTCTGTTGTCCTCAAATGTCATTTGATTACTTTCACTGTATGTCAGCAATCCTATATAATAAAAGGCCAGGTAATGTTTGTCAGATGCAGTCATGCGCAGTAAAGACTGCGCAAGGACAAACATACCTGGCCTTGAGCAGCAGAGAAAGTGTTTTTCAGAAGCTGCTGTGGAGGGGGCATGGCCGGGTGGGAGCGGGGTGTGACGGGGCGTGCTGTGATGGGAGCGTGACCTAGTGGACATGACGTAGTGGGGGCGTGGCCGAGTGGGTGTGCCTTGAGGGGCCGGGCGGGGGAGAAAGCAACAGAAGGGAGAGAGCAAAACAGAGGGGAGAAAGCAAAAGAGAGGAGGGGGTGAGTGAGAGCAAAATAGAAGAGGGGGAGAGAGAGAGCAAAAGAGAGGAGGGAGAGAGAGCAAAAGATAGGAGGGAGAGAGAGCAAAAGAGAGGGGAGAAAGAGAGAGAGCAAAAAAGAGGGGGGAGAGAGATAGCAAAAGAGAGGAGAGAGAGCAAAAGAAAGGGGGGCGAGAGAGAGAGTGAGAGCAAAAGAGAGGGGGAGAGAGAGAGCAAAGGAGAGGGGGACAGAGAGCAAAACAGAGGAGAGAGCAAAAGAGAGAGGGGAGAGAGAGAGCAAAAGAGAGGGGGGAGAGAGCAAAAGAGAAAGAGAGAGTGAGCAAAAGAGAGGGAGAGAGCAAAAGAGAGGGAGAGAGTGAGCAGAAGAGGGGAAATAGAGAGCAAAAGAGGGGAGAGAGAGCAAAAAAGAGGGGAGAGAGCAAAAAAAGAGGGGAGAGAGCAAAAGTGAGAGTGGAGAGAAAGAGAGCAAAAGAGAGGCGGATAGAGAAAGATAGAAAAAGAGAGGGGGAGAGAGAAAGAGAGGGGGAGAGAGAGAGCAAAAGAAGGGGAGAGAGCGTGCAAAAGAGAGGGGGGAGAGGGAGAGTGCAAAAAAAAGGGGGGAGAGAGAGAGAGAGAGCAAGGGGTGGGACCGCAGTACTTAAAAAAATTGGCCTGTATACACAGGATTTAGGACTAGTATAGCTATAAAGCACAAAGTTTAGTGCATATGTAAAGTCACAGGAATCTTCGGGCACTGAAATGCTCACAAAAGGTATTACCTAAAACATAGGATTTGTTTCTCCTTACTCATATATATCACTGCTGACAAAATCCTGACTACAGTGGACTGCCAGATATTACAATATACAAGAGTGTAAATTGGTAGGTTTACTGCTCTAACTCCGGTTGTTCCTCTCTTTAATTGAGGTCAGCTTAAAACAACCATATGTCCCCATGATGAGTTTCAACTTCTTCAGTCCATATCTTCCTTTATGGGGCTCAGTAGTCTCCAGTATTTCATGGATGAATAATGTCAATATTCAGTAAACATAAGAAAAACAAACATCTTTCTTTAATTAATAAAGCAACATATGTTTATAGCTCCAATTTTAATTGATAATTGTTTTGCAAAATTATAGAAAAAAAACATGTTAAATGCTGAGTTATTCTAAATATATTACAAATAATTTAAACATACCTTAAGAACAAATTAATTTTCATTTTTTACAAGTCACAAAACATATTGTAGTTTGCATACTGGAAATGAAAAACACATTATATGAATAAATTATCCATAACATTAAAACATCAGATTATATTTTCCAACACTACATGCTACAGGGCACACATTATGTAAGCTGAGCTCAGGTTTGTTCCCAAATCAATGCTGTCTTTGTACCGAAGCTTGAAAGCTGATATGAGGATTTTTATTTAAGAAAAAGGCATGCCCTTGCAGCAAAATATGCATTCCAGATGGTCTCTGCATGTCACATAGTGTAGTGGAAAATCACGCTGTATAGTTCATATTGATTTATTTTAGTAAATAATAATAAGCAGACACGAAATAAAGGAAGTGTCAACAATTTAGTGGCAATGATTATAATAAAGCAAGTAACAAAACAAAGTGTATAACTGTTTCACAAACATTGCCAAAGATGTCTGTATTTGCAATGGTGACGTTATTTTCAAAAACTACCACAAATGTATTAGATATATTAAATAAATGTAATGCAGATTACAATGAGGTTTTTGTACAGTTTAAGTCAAACCTGTAACATCTCAATATATTGAACAGGTTTTTGGCAGCTTTCTGACTGACTTGTTCTATGCTGCCTAGAAAGGCTAAAAAACAAAATGTGTAAGCTAGGTTTTAAAAATGCTGCAAATTGCGTAAACCGGATATTTGATCTGCAGGTTACGGAATTTACTTTTTGGCCTCACAAGGACCATGGAACAAGCACAAATTTTGCAAAAAGCAAGATGCATTTAATACCGTTTTAAGACTCCAAACCAAATTCCAATATACCAGAAAACACTTTCACATTGTAAATGGTAGTAAAGAGTTAACAGTATCCTTTGTGCCAGACGCAAGAAGGACACTGCTAGCTGTTTTGTTTTTTTAGTCTAGAAGATGCAACAGAAACGCGTTGCTTCCTCTCACCAGTGACTTTTGTTTTATAAAAATACATTTTCTTTTCTTGTTTTATTTCTTAATAATCATATTCTTCACAGCTTATTTAACCAGATGAAGGGTCACAGGAAGAGCTTTGCGCACTTGTGTTGTTAAACTGCCTATATAAGACAATGAAGGAGGCTATTATTTAAGAAGCCATTTCTGTTTGTAGTGGATGCTACTGTATGGACTTCTTCCTATCCTATTACAGTTATTGTGAGCTAACATTGCTCAAGTTTAATCAATAACACTTCTACTTTTGCTTTCATATTAAAAGTTATATTTAAAGGGACATGAAACCCAACATTTTTCTTTCATGATTCAGACAGAGCATGCACCTTTAAACAACTTTCCAATTTACTTTTATTATCTAAGCTGCTTCATTCTCTTGATATCATTTGTTTAAAAGCATATCTAGATATGCCCAGTAGCTGCTGATTGGTGGCTGCACATAGATGCCTCATGTGATTGGCTCAGTCATGTGCCTTGCTATTTCTTCAACAAAGGATATCTAAAGAATAAAGCTAGTTAGATAATAGAAGCGAATTGGAAAGTTGTTTAAATTTGTATTCTCTACCTGAATCATGAAAGAAAAATGTTGGGTTTCATGTCCCTTTAAGCAATCAAGCTAAATCCCTCAAATAAAAGGCTTTTATGGGGGGCACGGTGAAAAACTTATGTCAGCTATAGTTTGAGCATTAAGCTGATGGTGCACAAAGCCTCCTCTGAAGTAGTTGAGTTCTTCACTTAGATTCATACTATAGTATATATATATAAACACACACACATGTGCATTCATACACATATAGGGGCCAATTTACCTAGGGCCGAATGGCCCCTGATGCCCCTGTTTCCGTGCGAGCCTTCGGGGTCGCCAGAAACAGCAGTTTTGAAGCAGCAGTCTTAAGACCACTGTTCCTTAACTGGTCCGCCGCCTCTGAGGCTGTGGACATCAATCCGCCCGATAATATACGATTGAGTTGATTGACACTCGCTGCTAGTGGCTGGTTGGCCACAAATCTGCAGGGGGTGGCATTGCACAAGCAGTTCACCAAAACTGCTTGTTCAATGTTAAATGCCGACAGAGTATGCTGTCGGCATTCAGCAATGTCTGTCGGACAGTGTATAATGTGGGACAGACATTGATAAATCAACCCCATACTGTGTAAATATATATATAAACACACACACGTGTATACTCACACACATATACTGTGTAAATATATATATATATATATACAAACACACACACGTGTATACATACACACACATATACTGTGTAAATATATATATCCTATATAATAAAAGGCCAAGTGTGTTTGTCCGAAGCTGTCATGCGCAGTAGACAGCACAGCACGAGGACAAACACACCTGGCCTTTGAGAGTCCCTAAGTCTCTGCTCTGCAGTGCGAGCAGAAGTGTGCGTGACCGAGCGTGGCCGGGGGCGTGGCCGAGCGTGAAGGGGCGTGGCTGAGCGTGAGGGCCGTGAGGGGGCGTGGCCGAGCGTGAAGGGGCTGGGCGAGACGGGCCGTGAAAGGCTGTGCATTTTTAGAGCTCAAAACAGCTCAAAAGAGGTGAGAGAGGGGGTAGGGAAAAGATAAGAAAGGTGAGAGAGAGATCAAGAGGGGAGAGAGAGATCAAGAGGGGAGATAAAAAGAGCACAAGAGAGGGAGCAAAAGAGAGGGGGAGAGACAGCAAAAGAGAGTGGAGGGAGAGCAAAAGAAAGGGGACAGAGAGATCAAAAGAAAGGGGGGGGAAGAGAAAGAGAGGGGGAGAGAGAGAGGGGGAGGAGAGAGAGAGAGGGGGAGGAGAGAGAGAGAGAGGGGGTGGAGAGAGAGAGAGGGGAGGAGAGAGAGAGAGAGAGAGTGAGAGAGAGAGGGGGAGGAGGCGAGAGAGAAAGTGGGCGAGAGAGAGAGAGAGGGGGAGGGGGGAGTGAGAGAGAGAGGGGAGGGGGGGTGAGAGAGAGAGGGGAGGGAGAGAGAGAGGGGAGGGAGAGAGAGAGGGCAGGGGGAGAGAGAGAGGGCAGGGGGAGAGAGAGAGGGGAGGGGGAGAGAGAGAGGGGAGGGAGAGGGGAGGGGGGAGTGAGAGAGAGAGGGGAGGGGGAGAGAGAGAGGGGAGGGGGAGTGAGAGAGAGGAGGGAGAGAGAGAGGGGAGAGAGAGAGAGAGGGGAGGGAGAGAGAGAGGGGAGGGAGAGAGAGGGGATGGAGAGAGAGAGGGGAGGGAGAGAGAGAGAGGGGAGGGAGAGAGAGAGAGGGGAGGGAGAGAGAGAGGGGGAGAGAGAGGGGGGGAGATAGAGAGGGGAGAGAGAGAGGAGAGAGAGGGGGGGAGAGAGAGAGGGGGAGAGAGAGAGGGGGAGAGAGAGAGGGGAGAAAGAGAGAGAGGGGGAGAGAGAGAGGGGGGGAGAGAGAGGGGGGGAGAGAGAGAGAGGGGGAGAGAGAGAGAGAGAGATGGGGGAGAGAGAGAGATAGAGGGGAGAGAGAAAGATAGAGGCGAGAGAGAGAGAGGGGGAGAGAGAGAGAGGGGGAGAGAGAGATAGAGGGGAGAGAGAGAGATAGAGGGGAGAGAGAGAGATTGAGGGGAGAGAGAGAGAGAGAGATAGAGGGGAGATAGAGGGGAGAGAGAGGGGGAGAGAGAGAGAGAGGGGGAGAGAGAGAGAGAGAGAGAGAGAGAGAGGGGGAGAGAGACAGGTGAGTGAAGGCGCAAAAGAGAGGAGGGAGAGAGAGCGCAAAAGAGAGGGGTGAGAGAGAGAGCGCAAAAGAGAGGGGTGAGAGAGAGAGCACAAAAGAGAGGGGGAGAGAGAGCGCAAAAGAGAGGGGGAGAGAGGAGTGCAAAAGAGGGGGGGGAAGAGAGAGCGCAAAAGCGGGGGGGAGAGAGAGAGCGCAAAAGAGGGGGGGATAGAGAGAGCACAAAAGAGGGGGGGAGAGAGAGCGCAAAAGAGAGGGGGAGAGATAGCACAAAAGAGAGGGGGGAGAGAGAGCGCAAAAGAGGGGGGGATAGAGAGAGCGCAAAAGAGGGGGGGAGAGAGAGCGCAAAAGAGAGGGGGAGAGATAGCACAAAAGAGAGGGGGGATAGAGAGCTCAAAAGAGAGGGGAGAGAGAGAGCGCAAAAGAGAGGGGGAGAGAGAGCTCAAAAGAGAGGGAGAGAGAGGAGCGCAAAAGAGAGGGGGGAGAGAGGTCTCAAAAGAGAGGGGGAGAGAAAGCGCAAAAGAGAGGGGGGAGAGAGCGCAAAAGAGAGGGGCAGGGAGAGAGCGCAAGGGGTGGGACCGCTGTACCCTGCAAAAAATGGCCCGTGTGAACGGGCTTTAGGACTAGTATATATATATATATATATATATATATATATATATATATAAACACACACACGTGTATACATACACACACATATACACCTTTGAGCCCTTCTTAGTTCCACACTTTGTCATATACCATATCACTTTAATTCCTTTTTAAAACATTTTGTTTCCATTAAAGGGATATGAAACCCAATTTTTTTTCTTTCATGCTTCAGATAGAGCATGCAATTTTAAACAACTTTCTAATTTACTTCTAGGTTCAAACTTGTTTTGTTCTCTTTGTATTTTTTGTTGAAAAGCAGGGGCAATTCGCTCCAGAGCCGGACCATTTCTGGAGCGCTATATGGCAGCGGTTTTGCAAAAATGTTATCCATTTACAAAAGCACTAGATGGCAGCCCTGTTTGCCACCACATAGTGCTCCAGATGCCTACCTAGGTATCTCTTTAACAGAATATCATGGAAACAAAGCAAATTTTGTAATAAAAGTAAATTGGAATTTTTTTTAAAATGGTATGCTCTGTCTGAATCACAAAATAAAAATTTTGAGTTTCATATCCCTTTAATAAATCTTTATATTATATGTTAAAATTATAAATATAACTGGAATACTTTTTTCTTTATAATTTATGTGTTTTGATATGCAAACTATCAAGGGATAATATTTCACTTCAGGTCTCCAAAAGTACAACTTTTGTAGCTGTATTTTGTGTTGTTGTAATATAATAATATGTAATAATAACTCCTTGCACTCTCTATCATAAGTAGATGGAGCACTAAAAAATGTCAGCAAGAGTCTCTGCTTAATCTATTTTATCTTCCACTTGTAATACCAGATTGTGTTCTGTCTGACAGTCGTTTGGTCAGAAACAGATCCTGAAACAATAAATCATAGACCTGGCTCCTACAAAACATCATAATCAAAGCAAGATGAGGATTGACCAGAACAAAAGCTTCAAAGTCAGGATTAAAAAATCTGACTGCTATATATATATATATATATATATATATATATATATATATATATACACGTCCTAAAGCCCGTTCACACGGGTCATTTTTTGCAGTACAGCAGTACCACCCCTTGCTCTCTCTCTCTCCCCTCTCTTTTGTGCTCTCTCCCCATCTCTTTTGCGCGCTCTATCTCTCGTGCCACCTCTCTTTTGCTCTCTCTCACCCCCTCTCTTTTGCTCTTTCTCTCCCCCTCTCTTTTGCGCACTCTCTCTCGCTCCACCTCTCGTTTGCTCTCTCCCCCCTCTCTTTTGCTCTTTTTTCTCCCCCTCTCTTTTGCGCTCTCTCCCCCTCTCTTTTGTGCTCTCTCTCTGTCTTTTGCACTCTCTCTCGCTCCACCTCTCTTTTGCTCTCTCTCCCCCCTCTCTTTTGCTTTCTCTCCCCCCTCTCTTTTGTCTCTCTCCCCCCTCTCTTTTGCGCTCTCTCTCCCCCTCTCTTTTACGTTCTCTCTCCCCCTCTCTTTTGCGCTGTCTCTCTCCATCCCTCTCTTTTGCGTTCTCTCTCTCTTTTGAGCTCTCTCTCTCTCCCACTCTCTTTTGCGCTCTCTCCCCCCTCTCTTTTGCGCTGTCTCTCTCCATCCCTCTCTTTTGTGCTGTCTCTCTCCATCCCTCTCTTTTGCTCTGTCTTTCTCCATCCCTCTCTTTTGCTCTGTCTCTCTCCTTCCCTCTCTTTTGCTCTGTCTCTCTCCATCCCTCTCTTTTGCTATTTCTCTCCATCCCTCTCTTTTGCTCTCTCTCTCCCCCCTCTCCTTTGCTCTCTCCCCCCCTCTCTTTTGCTCTCTCTCCCCCCTCTCTTTTGCTCTGTCTTTCTCCCCTCTCTCTCTCTCTCCATCCATCTTTTTTTTTTTGGCTCCCTCTCTCCCCCTCTCTATTGCTCTCTCTCCCCCCTCTCTTTTTCTCTCTCTCCCCCCTCTCTTTTGCTCTCTCCCCCCCTCTCTTTTGCTCTCTCTCCCCCATCTCTTTTGCTCTCTCTTCCCTCTATTTTGCTCTTTCCCCTCTCTTTTGCTCTCTCTCCCCCTCTCTTCGGCACTTTCCCCTCTCTTTAGCTCTTTCCTATCTCTTTTTGTCTCTCCCCCTCTCTTTCTATTTCTCTCCCCTCTCTCTTGCGCCAACCGTGCCCAACCACGCCAACATTCCCGCCCGGTCACGCCCACTTTTACAGCAAACAGCAGCATGTCAGGTAAGGTCAGGTGTGTTTGTCCTCGTGCTGTCTCTACTGCGCATGACAGCTTCGGACAAACACACTTGGCCTTTTGTATTATAGGATATATTTTTATATATATGTACTGTTTATATATATATATATATATATATATATATATATATATACAGGTAGCCCTCAGTTTACGCCGGGGTTAGGTTCCAGAAGGAATGGTTGTAAATCGAAACCATTGTAAATTGAAACCCAGTTTATAATGTAAGTCAAAGAGAAGTGAGGGAGTTAGGTTCCAGGCCCCTCTCAAAATTGTAACACCTAAAAATTATTTTTAAAGCTTTGAAATAAAGACTTTAAATGCTAAACAGCATTTTAAACCTAATAAAATAATCACACAACACAGAATATATAATTAAACTAAGTTAAATGAACAAAAACATTTCCTAAACAGCATTATAAACCTAATAAAATAATCACACAACACAGACTTTACTTGCATTTTTCTGCCAACAGTTCTTTCTGTGCATTTCAATCTGGACTGATTAATAGACAGGAAGATCTTGTTCCTTTGAAAACTGCTTGATAGCTCAGGTCTAGTTACACAAATGAATTTCAGCTTGCTTGGCTTGCATATCTTTGCTGCAACACAAGCGGACAGCTCCACCTACTGGCTATTTTAATCAATGAACTGCTTCTCAATGCTTTTCAATAGCAGTCAAAAAAAGTCAAAAAAGGTTGTTATTCTGAAACAGCTTAAATTGAACCGTTGTAAACCGAGGGCCACCTGTGTGTGTATATATATATATATATATATATATATATATATATATATATATATATTTAAAAATATTTGGAACATATTCCCCTGTGTGAAGAACATTGGAATGTGAAATATTTACAGTAAATATAAATATTGCATAAATATGCTTTTACATGTATTTTTCTACTTGACTGCAAAGGGCTCCAATGCACTTATACTCATGTTTATATACAATATGTGTATGTCTATATATGTCTGTAAATAAATATATACACATATAAATACTTAAATAGATATGTACACACATATATATATTTAGACATTTGTAAATATGTATCTCTATGTTAAAGCCCTTTACATGCATTTTTTCCCTTAACACCTGAGACCTCATATAAGCCCTTATAACTTTTTTATGCAATATTTTTTTATATATTTTTTATTAGACAGTGTTATTATGAGTGTAACTGTACTGTACAATGTATTTTTGATGTGTTGTGTGCAATTTTTTAGTCATGCGTAACAGTTGACCAGAGCTCTTAAGTCACACTAACCCAATGCGTGTTACATTCGATTGTGCTCAATCGAACACATTTACTTTCAACTCATAATTTTTTGCGCTACTTCCGACGCGCAGGAATACCCCTTATCATTTGCGTGCAACAGTTAGAGCGCCACTCATAATCTAGCCCTTAACTTGATAGGAATGAACAAGAATATATGAGATATGCAGGACACTAGTTGGATAACCTAAAAAAAAAATGCCTTTAGTTCACTTAGGTCTTCTACCTTCTGGGAAGCATTAATAATCAGAGGATAGCAGAATTCTGAATGAATTATAACACAAGTTGGTAAGGAATACATTATTTATTGCCCACACTCTTATAAACTGTGCCACAGTAAAAGTAGTTTCCTTATTTTAATAGATCTGTACTTAGATTTAATATTGTTTGACATTGACATAGCATCTGTAATGGTTTTAGCTCAGATAAAGGGCAGCAGCTAGGTTGACTCTGTCAACGCATCATTCTGCATCCTAGATGATGACTTTTCTTTGTAAGGGGTTCACAAGTTCATTACTTTTCCACTTTTTTTGCATCTATTTTGACAAATGCAGCACTTTTAGTACCTTTCTTCAATTTTCAGGATCTGTTGTTATTGACATGTATCTCTGCTGTCAATAAAGCCAAATTTTATCATTTGTATAACTTTGCTTATCTCTGCCTTCTGACCTGACTTGCTTTTGCTACTACACCTGAGTTACATGCCTTAATTATTGATCTAATTGACACCTTGCACCCCATTTAATAATGTACAAATGGACAAGGTTCACTTCCGCACACCTGCATCGCAGCCAACGGGCAGTAGTACGCTTCCCAGCATTTAACATGGCACAAGTGGCTGATTGTATAATACCGCCCTCTGCTCACACTAGGCCAATGGTGCGCAGGCAGGTGCTGTCAATCATCCCTGGCAAACTTGTCTGGGTTGATTTTAATCTACCAGCATAGAGCTGGCGTACAGGTTAGGATGAACCCTGATTTTTAACTATCATCTGCAGGCTTGCTCATGCAAGTCTGTACCAATGGCGCTCCAAAGTTGAATACACAGCTTGATAAATGAAGCCCTGCTTGTTGATAATTTTGTCTCTACTCTCAACCCTTACTGTAGTTTCACCCTTGCATTAAAAAGCCAAGACGCTATTATGTAGGTGCTTCTATACTTTTGTTGAAGCCTCTTTTTTTTTTTTTAATTCTGCTGTTAATTTTCCTATTTTTCTGACCCTTCCTTTCCTTTGAGTTGGGAATATTATGTTGATGCAGTAGTGCAAAGCAATGATATTGCTATATACAGTCTCTGCTGCATCTACTCATTTCAGCAGCCATAGGCCTCTATTTATCAAGGTCTGTCGGACCTTTTTTTAAAGACAATCAGCAAAATTACAAGTTTTGCAGTATGGCTATACAGCGGAAAAATTGGCCATTGCGCACAGAATATGCAGGTCTACCGTATTACAAGTCACGCACTCAAAAAATGACTTTTGAGTGCAGGATTTTCATTGCAACCTATGCGGTCCGGCTATTACGCTAGTGTTATAGTCTATACTGCCGCGATTCATTCCGCTATCTGAAACCAGTAGTTATGGATTTTGTGAAACAAAAATGTTTTACAAAACTCATAACTAAAATGTTACAAAGTACACTAACACCCATAAACTACCTATTAACCCCTAAACCACCCTCCGCATCACAAATACTATATTAAACCTATAGTATAACCGCCAGCCCCCCACATGGCTACTACTAAACTAAAACTATTAACCCTTAAACCACCATCCCCCACAACACAATAAACCTAATTACACTATTAACCCCTAAACCACCATCCCCCACAACGCAATAAACCTAATTAAACTATTAACCCCTAAACCCCCATCCCCCCACAACGCAAGTAACTAACGGCTAGATTACGAGTTTTGCGTTATGGTGAAAAGCAGTGTTATCAGGTTATAACGCTGCTTATTCACTACCGTTGCTATTACGAGTCTTGCAGGTTTAGGGGCACCGCACACTTTTTGGCCATAACGCAAATCAACTTATGCAAATTGCGTAAAGACTTTTTCAATGGGATTTTCATAGCGTCGATATTACAAGCTTTTCCTGGGAGGCCAAAAAGTGAGAGGTACACCCTATATTGTCAAGATTCGTAACACATTCTAAAGTCAGTAGTTATGAGTTTTACACTACAAAGCTGTAGCATAAAACTCATAACTAAAGTGATAAAAAGTACACTAACACCCATAAACTACCTATTAACCCCTAAACCAAGGCCCTCTCATATCGCAAACACTAAAATAAAATTATTAACCCCTAATCTGCCGCTAATAGCGCTATCAAAATAAAAAAGCCCCCCCTCCAAAAAACAAACAAAAACCTAGCCTAAACTAAACTACCAATAGCCATTAAAAGGGCCTTTTGCAAGGCATTGCCCCAAAGAAATCAGCTCCTTTACCTGTAAAAAAAATACAAAAAAACCCCAACAGTAAAACCCACTACCCACACAACCAACCCCCCAAATAAAACCCTAACTAAAAAAACCTAAGCTCCCCATTGCTCTGAAAAGGGCATTTGGATGGGCATTGCCCTTAAAAGGGCATTTAGCTCTATTGCTGCCCAAACCCTAATCTAAAACTAAAACCCACCCAATAAACCATTAAAAAATCCTAACACTAACCCCCGAAGATCCACTTACAGTTTTGAAGACCGGACGTCCATCGTCAACAAAGCCGGGAGAAGTCCTCAACGAAGCGGCAAGAAGTCCTCAATGCAGCCGGGAGAAGTCTTAATCCAAGCCGGGAGAAGTGGTCCTCCAGACGGGCAGAAGTCTTCATCCAGACGGCATCTTCTATCTTCATCCATTCGGCGCTGAGCGGGTCAATCTTCAAGACATCTTCTTACAACGACTCCCGACGAATGAAGGTTCTTTTAAGTGACGTCATCCAAGATGGGGTCCCTTAGATTCCGATTGGCTTATAGAATTCTATCAGTCAATCGGGAATTAAGGTTGAAAAAATTCTATTGGCTGATGCAATCAGTCAATAGAATGCAAGTTCAATCCTATTGGCTGATTGCAATCAGCTCAATCCTAAATACAAACTTGCCTGTAAAATAAAAATAAACCCTAAGCTAGCTACAATGTAACTATTAGTTATATTGTAGCTATCTTATGGTTATTTTACAGGTAAGTATTTAGTTTTAAATAGAAATTATTTAGTTATTAATAGTAGGTTTTCTTTAGATTTATTTTAATTATATTTAAGTTAGTGAGTGTTAGGGTTAGGGTGAATAAATTTAGTATAGTGGCGGCGACGTTGGGGGCGGCAGATTAGGGGTTAATAAATGTAGGTACCTGCCGGCGATGTTAGGGGCGGCAGATTAGGGGTTAATAATATTTAACTAATATTTGTGATGCGGTAGTGCGGCGGTTTAGGGGTTAATATGTTTATTATAGTGGCGGCGATGTCCGGAGCAGCAGATTAGGGTTTAATAAGTATAATGTAGGTGTCAGCGTTGTCGGGGGCAGCAGATTAGGTGTTAATAAGTGTAAGATTAGGGGTGTTTAGACTCAGGGTTCATGTTAGGGTGTTAGGTGTAAACATACATTTTGTTTCCCCATAGGAATCAATGGGGCTGCGCTACGGAGCTTTATGCTGCTTTTTTGAGAGCCGGCTCTCCCCATTGATGTCTATGGGGAAATCGTACACGAGCACGTAAAACCAGCTCACCGCTGACTTAAGCAGCACTGGTATTGGAGTGTGGTATGGAGCACAAGTTTGCTCTATGCTCACTTCTTGCCTTTTAACGACGGGTTTATAAAAACCTGTAATACCAGTGCTGTAGGTAAGTGAGCAGTGACAATAACGTGCAAGTTAGCACCGCACAGCTCATAACGCAAAACTTGTAATCTAGCCGTAATTTAATCACTAAGCCCCCTAACCTAACACCCCCTAAATAAACCCCAATTACATCATAAAAAAATAATACGATTAAATTAAAATAAATAAATCTAAAATTACAAAAAATACAAAAGTCTAAAATTACAGAAAAAAATAAACCAAATTATCAAAAATAAAAAAATTAAACCTAATCTAATACCCCTAAAAAAAATAAACCCACCAAAAATAAAAACACCCCCTAATCTAACACTCTAACATAGCCCTTAAAAAACCTAAGATACCCATTGCCCCTAAAGGGGCATTTGTATGAGATTATGGATATTTAGACTCGGGGTTTACATAACTTTCTTTTCCCCATAGATATCAATAGGGATTGCTTTACGGCGATCGCTATTCCGCGATCGCAGGTGTTAGATTTTTTTCTAACACATTCTCTCCATTGATGTCTATGGGGGGAAACGTGCACAAGCACGTCAAGTCAGGCCTTGGGTTTTGTGCGGTATGGAGCTTAACGCACTATACTGCACAACAAAAGAAGGTTTTACCGTAACTTGTAATGGCAGCGCTATGGAGAATGCAATACTGCTCATTTTTTTGCGTTATTTACGCACCCTGTTTAGGGCACAAATTGTAATCTTGGTCATTGAAATTGAGTTTCTGTCAGGATCCCATAAGCTCTGTTCATGACTCTCTTGCTGGTCCCTGCCTGGGATTGAATCAGGGACTCCAGGTTCAGAGTCCAGCTTGCTCTGCCTGTGGCACTGGAGGATGTTTACTTACAGGGATTTGTGGAGGAATATTATCATCAGTATGTGTGTCTGTCAGCTCCACTCTCTCTGGATGCTAGCCAATCAGGGAAGTGATCTCTGACTACATATTGAGCAACCTATGCTTTTACTCCTTGCTTTGTCATTGAAGTCTATCCTGTTCCTGCGTCTTGTTTGCTGCTGGACTTCCTCCTAGTGACATTACCTAAGTTTGGATACTTGCTGCCTGCCTTTGATCCTTGGACTGTCTTGACTTTGTTTCTGCATTTGGTAAAGTTACTACTATTGCTTGGACTTTCCCTGTCACAGTTTCCCAGCTCCAATACCTTATTGCCTGCCTATTTTATTATCCTGTCTCAAGCATTGCCTTTGCTGCTGCTTTGTGTCTTGTATTCAGCACATTGTATTTCCTGTGCTTAGCCCAGAAGCTGGCATTCCCATTGCTTTGCAGAGGAGCAACATTTCCTTTGTTTAGCCCAGAAACTGGCACTCCCAGGGGCATTTATTTTGTTTAGCACAGAAGTGTGTACTACAGTTTGTGGCCCTAAAGTGGGCCTTTCAGTATTTGGCTCTTGTCTGTCTGAACTTGCACATGAACATCAGCTATACTGGTTTGTACAGTTTTCCTCTGTTAACTCTTGTTTTTACCTGTTCCCAAGTATAAACCAAGTATAAACCATTTCAGAATATTACTTGCTATTTGCCTGTGTAACGTTCTCCTAATTTCAGGACATTACTTGCTATTTGCCGGTGTATCTTTCTCCCAATAAACAGGACTGTTGTATATATTTGAGTATCCAATCTTTTGCTATGAAATCTGCCCAGTTCCCTGCTCAACTAAAAAGGTCAGAAACATGACAGTTTCATATCATTTTCACATTATAAAAATATTATAAAAACCATTCTTGGCTCTTGGGACTGTACAGAAACTAATAGAAGGCTTGTTTTGCCCACTGGTCCATAGTTTGCCCACCTCTGTAAAAAAAGGATCATAAAAGTCAAACTTTAAACATAAAGCACAATATTTTATTTTGGATTCAATTATTTTTCACAAAATGTGTTTTAAATTTTTTTCTTTCTTAAGTTTCCATTAGTTTTCCCCATGTGTGCATGTTCTGAGTTTTAATGTGGTGTGAGCAGAGAGCAGGCAGCTTACCACTATATCAGGAAACAGTTATAACCAAAGGTATTACAGAAGAACTGGTAACTTAAAATAAATAAATGTTCTGCCATGGAGAGAAATCATGGAGAGAAATCATGCAAAATCTTTTGTTTAGCTTTATATTGTAATGGAATTGTCTATTCTTCACATCCAGAACACTGAATAGCTACATAAACAGCTCTCAAGCTAACATTTGCCATGACAAATTATGGGCCAGATTAAAAGTGGTGCACTATTTAGCGATTTCACGCACACAGAAACTGCCAAAAGCATACTTTTAGCGCACATATTATGCGGTAACTTGATAATCGTGACCACGTTAAGTTTTTCTTCCCATAGACTTTAACGGAGCGCACAAACTGGGGAAAAAACTAACATTTATCACTTATGCGCTATACCGACACTAGGGATGGAAGAATGTTTCTAAAAATTCAAAATTTAAAACGAATTTTGATACATTCGTCCGTTCGAATCGAATTTCGAATGTTTATATAACATTCTAACATTCTATTTTCAAATTTTTGTTTTCGAATTTTTCAATAAAATTCGAAAATATTCGTTCGAATAATAGAATGTTTAGCTATGTATTCATTCAATTTCGAAATGTAATATTCGAATTTGAATGTGACATTCGAATTTGAAATAGTATTTCTAGTCTACAACTGTGTTAAATAAATGTAATATTCGAATTTGAATGTCACATTCGAATTTTAAATAGTATTTCTAGTCTAATACTGTGTTTAAAATGTGATATTCGATTCAAATGTGATATTCGATTTGAATGTGACATTCGAATTCGAAATAGTATTTCTAGTCTAATACTGTGTTTTATAAATGTAATATTCGAATTCAAATGTGACATTCGATTCGAATGTGATATTCGATTTGAATGTGACATTCGAAATAGTGTTTCTAGTCTACAATTGTGTTTTATAAATGTAATATTCGAATTCGAATGTGATATTCGAATGTAACATTCAAATTCGAATGTGACATTCGAATTTGAATGTGACATTCGAATTCGAATGTGACATTCAAAAACTGTAAATAACATTCAAAAATCGAATTTTTAAGAATATTCGTTCTTATCAACATTCTATTATGTAAATCGAATTTCTACAATAACATTCGTTCTAACATTCGAATTCGGATATAAACACATTCGCCCATCCCTAATCGACACCACATTCAACCTACAGCGCTAACCCGAAGGTAGCTCTGAATATTTTACATTCTAATGCTCTATACATAGAAGAACATTTTCTATTTATTTTAAATAGATATATATATACAGTATATATATATATATATATATATATACAGGTGAAATTAAGCCATAACACATGCAAAGGGTTCCTGAGTCTTTAAATGGTCTCTCAGTCTGGTTCAGTAGGAATCACAATCATGGGAAAGACTGCTGACCTGACAGTTGTGCAGAAAACCATCATTGACACCCTCCATAAGGAGGGAAAACCTCAAAATGTAATTGCAAAAGAAGTTGGATGTTCCCAAAGTGCTGTATCAAAGCACATTAATAGAAAGTTATGTGGAAGGGAAAAGTGTGGAAGAAAAAGGTGCACAAGCAGCAGGGATGACCGCAGGAAAAGGCCATTCAAAATTGTTGGGGACGGGGCGGAGCTAGCTGCCAGATCAAGCAGACGTGTTTTGAAGAGCTCCTGAAGCTAGATAGCAAATAATAGATTTAATCAAAGTCTAACTTACAAGTTACTATATATTAACATAGTATTTGAGATCCTTACTATAGAGTCTCCTATTAAGAATGGATTAATGAGCCTTTACGAAGACTAGGGCAGCTATGTCTCCTGAATGAAGCAGGCCAGAAGCAGTACCGAGTAGTAACTACCTTTATCGTTTAAAGCTGGTCAGCGGATCCCCTCCCCACCTCTCCCGGTCTCTTGATCACACAAGACTGACAAACTGGAACGGTGTTGTCGCTGTGGAGACCATAAGCACCTGTGAAATGGTGAGGACACAGAATAATTTTTATTTTGCTACTAGATGCGGGCAACCAAGATGGCGACAACCGCGTGGGAAGTGAAAATTCTGGGGCTCCTAGATGCTCATTTTCTCGAACTAAAGCAAATGATCGCTACAACCTTTGATTCTATATCTACAAGGAGATCGCCCAGTTTCCAGCTTGAGAAGCGGCAAGCCGCATGTGACAGGATTACAACCGATACTATGGAGCTTGGAGCTAGAGTGTGCGGGGATACAGCACTTACTATAATGGTGGATGCAGGAACTATCACACATCATGATAAAGGCTCTACAACTGTGACAGATGAGGTAATGTCTAGACCTCAAAAAGAGGGGGTTCAGAAAAGTACACAGCTTGTCCCTGCAATTCACGACGCCAGCCTGGCCTGGCTCTATTATTCACATGCCGCGCTACATACCGGTGGCCCCTACAGACTATCCCAGAGACAGGCACTGTACCCGCGCAAAGACACGGGAGGTTTAGGAATACTTCTTCAGCTGTGCCTGACTAACGGGGTCTCTTACTTTACAGACCTGGGAGGGCGGCTTTTCTTACTTGTAGCTTGTGCTGACATTGTCCACGGAGATAACCGCTACAACCTTTGTGAAGTGGGAATCCAGAGAACAGGGGTCGGTTAAACTGTAATCCCCATACTTGGCCATAGTTGAAATCACGGCTAAAATATGAACATACTAGCGCAATTGAACTGCAAACTAATGCAATGCCTAACATCTTTTGTTTCCCTTGTTCCCATTCAGTGTCATATTATCTTATTTTGTGTTTGTTCTATGCTTTGTTCAATTTAACCTTAGGAAACGTTATATTATTACTGCCTTATGTAGAGATTATAGACTTTTATATTGAGAGCAATTTGGAGACTGAGTGATAGGATTTGTCTAGCTGAGTAGTATGCAGTCTTGAATAATACTACTATAGGTGTTAAGATGTATATTTCAAGTCCAGTTATATCACTGCTAGGGTGTGGATTAACATTTATATATATTTATGTTATTGTCTTTATAATGTCCAACCTAATGTATTTCCTACTGAAACCCAGCTCACTGCAGGTCCTCCCTTCATATCCTATTGGGCATTGGGATGCGGGATGTTGCTCTGGGCCGGCTGTCAGTGGCCGAGGCGGCCGGTCGGCATTGTCCTGTGTCGCTTAATTCTTATGTAATGCCTATAAATAGAGTTATATGAATAACAAACTTTTAAGGGATTTGACACAGATAGTTGCATCACTGCATGGGAGAATTGGCGAATTCACGCTCAGGTTTACTATATGGTTATAATGTTTGATGCCTCCACTATATAGGGCGAAGAAGGAGAAGGCGCTTTCCTTTGACTTTTTGAGATATTGAATGGTTTTATAAGGCTAAGCCTATTGATGAGCGATAGTTTAGGGATTGCCTACATCCAGAGCTTTATTGAGTTTCTCCTCACATGTTTTACAGTGCGCTAGCATAGAAATACTCTTCAATACCTTACGAGCCGGGAGGGGTGTTTACTTATTGCTATAACCCATAATTTATATCATGTGGCCCAAGAGTGGTCTCTAAGTAACTATCATCCAGCTTGTCTTTAGTATATCAGTTGGCACATAAGTGGCCGGTTAAATAGTTACCATATATATAGATTTAATTAGAAAAGAGATATTATATATCCATACACGTTGCTTTTGAAGGTGCAAATAGTAGAATTACGTCTAGAGCAGTGTCCCTAACTGAGATGTACTTGAATACTCTAATGCTGGCAATTCTTTGAATAACCATTTTGGTGCTGCAAGATTACCTTCCCATGCTTGCGTTGCTAGCAGACTGCACATGCTCAGGTTGTGGTTAGGTGCAATGATACAGTGCGATAAAGACAGTCTATATCTGTAAATTTTTTGCATAACATGTACACACTATATCTAATAACCCTATTGTTTAGTTTTGGACATTCATTATTGTATGTGTGTATCAAAAATCTGATAAGAGATGTCATATGTCCTTATAGGCTGTTATTGCAGATCCTTATAGAAAAATTGCTGTTGGAACAGTGTTATTAACTGCAATTTATTTAGGTCTTTTATCGCTAGCAGTTCTAAGACGGCACAATTACCCTTGTGCAGCATTGTTTGGGAATCAATTTAGTAATATGCTAATATTACTCCAGGATCATGGCACCATTGGAAGGTATATTTTAATAGTTGGATACTGCACCATATCCTATTCTAGATGATCCGTCTTTTATAAATCCGTTAACTAATATATGCACTATGTATCTACCTTATTAACTGTTTAGTGTTGGACATCCTATATTGTATGTATGTATTTGACAAATATCTCAATAAAAAATCATTAATAATTCTATATAGAGTTCACCCTTAAATAGGTGAACACATAAGCGGTGTTTATCCGCTACTCCTATCATAATGTTATAGGGTGTTCCCATGTATTGAATGGGAATTACCTGTACTGACTTCTTCTATCATGTAAAGACTTAGATAATGAATACACTTTTATTACATACAAAATATCACTCTATAGGAAGTATAGGTTTTCAAGGTTGTTTAATTAGCATAAAGTTTATTTTGTCTCAACATAGGAAACTTAATGTAAAAGAGGTGAATATGACTTATGATTCAAATACTTTGTACTCACATAAAATGTCCCTGACTCTCCCTCTTTATGGTAAATGAGGGTGAGGTGGTATCTGAGATGTTAGATATATTTTGACTAGATAAATAATATGTCATGAGTGAATACATGCTACAATTCTACGAAATATGTATTGTATTTGTCACTTGCATGTTGCTGAAACACCTCAATAAAAAAATCTTGATTAAAAAAAAAAAAAATTGTTGGGGACTTTCACAAGAGCCACCACACACAGACGGATCCTGGACATGGGCTTCAAATGTCATATTCCTCTTGTCAAGCCACTTCTGAACAACAAACAATGTCGGAACCATCTTACCTGGGCTAAAGAAAAACAGACCTGGTCTGTTGCTCAGTGGTCCAAAGTCCTCTTTTCTCATGAGAGCAAATTTTGCATCTCATTAGAAAACCAAGGACCCAGAGTATGGAGGAAGAATGGAGAGGCACACACTGCAAGATGTTTAAAGACCAGTGTGAAGTTTCCACAGTCTGTGTTCATTTGGGGAGCCATGTCATCTGCTGATGTTGGTCCACTGTGCTTCATTAAATCCAGGGTCAACGCAGCTGTCTACCAGGAGATTTTGGAGCACTTCATGCTTCCTTCCGCAGACAAGCTCTATGGGGATGCTGACTTCATTTTCCAGCAGGACTTGGCACCTGCCCACACTGCAAAAAGCACCAAAACCTGGTTCAATGACCGTGGGATTACTGTGCTTGATTGGCCAGCAAACTCGCCTGACCTGAACCCCATAGAGAATCTATGTGGCATTGCCAAAAGAAAGATGAGAGACATGAGACGAAACAATGCAGAAGAGCTGAAGGCTGCTATTGAAGCATCCTTGTCTTCCATAACACCTCAGCAGTGCCACAGGCTGATAGCTTCCATGCCACGCCGCATTGAGGCAGTAATTTCTGCAATGAGTCTATCTCATATATTAGTTTTACCTTTTAAGTTGCATTAGTGAAATAAATGAACTTTTGCACGATATTCTAATTTTTCGAGTTTCACCTGTATATATATATATATATATATATATATATATATATATATATATATATATATATATATATATATAATGTAATATATATGAGTATGTTTGTATTTTATTTTATATTGACTTCTATGGGGGAATATATTAACGACATTGCAATATTTGAAGTTCGGCTTTTTGCGCACATCGGTTTATCGTGCAAGCAAACATTTTTTACTTTCAGCTTGTAATATGAGCGATACTCGATGTGCACAAAAAGCTTACATTTAGCAGAGTTATATAACAGGATAACAAAATGAAAGATGCACCGCATGTGTGTATCAGTCAAGTTAGAATTCTTGATATGGTACAGAACAGTACAGGGTACTCACATTTAGGAAAGACACTATTTTGTGCCATCAGGTGCAGGCTGTGTCTTCAACAGCAGTCCAGTTAAGGTATTATTATTATTTTTATTTATTATCAGGTATTTGTAGAGCGCTAACAGATTCCACAGCACTATGACGTAGGTGGACGTATACAAAATAACATTTACATGGGTTAAGTGGGTAGAGGGCCCTGCTGAGAGTTGCACTGTTGTAGTGGGCTCTTATGAATGTGAACTACAAACAGCTGGGCTCATAGGCTTACATGCTATGGGGTTTAAGGGGATAGCAGTGGAGATAGGAAGGCTAGTGTATGTTGTATGCATCCCTGAATAGTAGAGTCTTCAGGGAGCGGTTGAAGCTTTCAAAACTAGGGGAGAGTCTTGTGGGGAGGTAACAAGAGAGGAAGAGAGTATGAGATCATAAGCGGAGTGAAGGAGATGGGAGGGAGAGTATCTGGAGATCAGAGAAGATGGAGTTGCAGTAGTTGAGGTGGAAAAGGAGGAGAGAGTGGATTAAAATCTTAGTTGTGTCTTGTGTAAGGAAATGTCTAATTTTAGAGATGTTTTTAAGGTGGAAGCATCAGGCTTTAGCCAAGGACTGAATGTGAGGAGTGAAAGAGAGATCTGAGTAAAGTTTCACCCCACGACATCTGGCATGTGAGGTTGGGGTAATGATGGAGTTATAGAGAAACAGTTATAGAGAAATGGGGGGTGGTGATTTTGGAAGAAGGGGGGAAAAATAAGGTGCTCAGTTTTGGAGAGATTTAGCTTGAGGTAGTGAGAGGACATCCAAGATGAGATATGAGAGACACAGTTAGTGACACGGGTTAGCAATAAAGGAGATAGTTCTGGTGCAGAGAGGTAGATTTGGGTGTTGTCGGCATGAAAATGATCATGAAACTCATGTGACTTTATTAAGGAACTTCATGATGATGTGTAGATTGAGAAGAGATCAAAGACAGAGCATTGTGGTACCCCAAAAGAAAGAGGTAACGGAGCAGAGGATGCCCCAGAGAAGTATACACTAAAGGTACAGTTAGACAGATAGGAAGAGAACCAATGGAAGAGCTTTGTCACAGATGCCGAAGGAATGGAGGGTTTGAAGCAAAAAAGAGTGGCCGACAGTATCAAAGGCTGCAGACAGATCAAGGAGGATAAGCAGAGAGAAGTGGCCTTTAGATTTTGCTGTAAGTAGGTCATTGGTAACCTTAACAATTGCTGTCTCTGTGGAGTTTAGAGGGTGCAATTCAGATTGCAGTGGGTCAAGGAGGGAGTCTAATGTAAGGAAATGGGATAGACATGCATATACTAGCTTTTCAAGAAGCTTCGAGCCAAGAGGGAGTAGGGAAATAGGGTGGTAGTTTGATGGGGTGGTTGGATCGAGAGAGGGTTTTTTGAGGATAGGTGTGACCAGTGCATGTTTAAGAGAGGAGGGAAATATACCAGTGCTGAGAGGTTGAAGATCTGTGTGAGTATAGGAGTAAGGGTAGAAGAGAGGGATGGGAGTAGCTGTGAGGGGATGGGGTCAAGGGGACAGGTAGTGAGGTGAGAGGATAGTATAAGGGCAGACACTTCTTTTTCTGTAACAGGGGTACAAGAGCTAAACTTTTGGCTATGTGGGTTTTGGGTGATTGTGAGCTTTTGGGTGAGGGGAGACCAGTAGAATGTTGAGAGCCAATTTAATTTCTGATGGAGTTGATTTTGTTGCTGAAGTAGCTGGCAAAATCTTGAGCTCAGGGAGAAGTTGTAGTGGGAGGTGGGTTGGGCAGAGAAGAGTATTGAATGTAGAGAACAGACATTTTGGGTTTGAAGAAAGAGTAGAGATAATAATAGAGAAGTAATGTTGCTTATATAGATTAGGTACTGAATAGTAAGAGTTCAAGATGAACTTATAGTGCAGAAAGTTAGTTGAACTCAGAGATTTCCTCCAGTGTCACTCAGCAGTACGGGAACATCTGCATAGGTACCATGTCAGAGGAGTATTCCAGGGCTGAGGATGAGTGTATGATTTCTGAGCGATGGTAGGTGGGGCCAGATTGTCAAGGACTGATGTTAGGGAGGAGTTAAAGAGGCAGATAGATTCATGAGGACAGGAAAAGGAGGTGATGGAAGAGAGGAGAGGTTCAAGAGAGCTAGCTAGCTGTTGCTAATCTAATGACTTGATCCATCTGTGAAGTTTGGTGTGAGGGGTAGAAGGAGGGAGAATTGTAGGGAGGTAAGTGATGTTACAAGTGAGGAGGTGATAGTCAGAAAGAAGAAAAGGGGAGTTTGTGAAGTTTGAGATAGTGCATTGATAGCTAAAAATCAAATCAAGGGAGTGTCCATCTTTGTGAGTGGGAGAATCAGTCCATTGTGAAAGCCCGAAAGAGGAAGTGAGTTGCAGAAGTTGTTGTGTAGAGGAGGCAGTGGGATTATCAACAGGGAGGTTGAAGTCGCGAAGAATGAGGGCAGGGGTATCTGAGGAAATTAAATAAGGCAGCCAGGCGGCAAAGTGAACTAGAAATAGAGTTGAGGAGCCAGGGGGCGGTATATGACTGCAACAAGTATAGAGAGGGGATAGAATAAGAGAATCATGTTTGTTTCAAATGAAGAAAATGTGAGGGAAGAGAAGGGCTGTGTTTGTTGAAAGGGGCAACGAGAGGAAAGTAAAATACCTACACCACCTCCTTGTCTATTATAAGACCTAGGAGTGTGGCTGAAGTGGAGACCCCATGTGACAGTGTGGCAGAGGAAGCTTTGTCTGAAGGAGAGATACAGGTTTCTGTGAGAGCCAGAAGATTGAGAGAGTGGGAGATAAAGAGGTCATGGATAGAAGTGAGCTTGTTGCAAACAGAGCGAGAGTTCCATAGTGCATAAGTGAAGGGGTTGGTGGATTTAGATGCAAGAGGAATAAGATTAAGGTTACCAGAGTTTTGTTTTGAAAGTTTATTGAAGGGCACACGTGGGTGTGCAGGGCAAGGAAGTTGTGGGGGACCAGGATTAGGGGAGCTGTCACCAGCAGCTAGAAAGAGCAAGAGGGAGAGTGACATGAGATGAGATGCAGATTTACAGTAATGTTTTTGTGATGAGGTGCAAGTGGGAGAGAGAGTATTTAGGAATGTGTGAAGTTCATGAATACAAAAGCAAGATGAGGTTAAGAGAGATGGGCTAATGAACAGTGCAGGTGGTGAGGGGAAGGAGTAATAGAGTAAAGTAGTTTGTTAAAGAGACAAAAGGTGATGAAGAGGAATATAAAGATATTGTGCAATTTTACAAAATAGTCAAACAGTGGATAAAACTCAGTATTAAACAGAACTTGCCTTATCCCTTGTCCAATCCTTGTTTAATTCTTGTATTATTCAGGTAGAGAAAACTCTCAAGGTAGCGTAGGCTCAAAGATTAACACAGTGTGCCGAGCGTTTTAAAAGTTTAAGTACATTTATTAAAATGTTAAAACATCATTTAAAACACTCTTGCTAAAAACTGTGTAATCCAGGTATTTAGGATAAAAAACACTTCAACGTGTTTCTTGGTGAAATCCGTTTCATCAGGCATGTTGTGTTTGTTACAATTGCACCAATAAATAGGGCTACCTATTCGTTCTAATCCCACCCCTTCCCAAAGGCTTGCAAGCCAATCAATATCCTTCATCTCAGAGTTGTATAGTAAAATTACCTGTGACACATACATAATTATGAAAAGTACACAATTACCTACAATTGTATCGAATGATACCAAGGGGAATATTTAACAAAGCCTCAACTATGCTGCATTCGCCGGCACCAATACGCTTGCCTAACATTGCCTAACATCACGGCCGCAGACCTGAAAACGATCTCCATATTTATAAAAAAAAGACAGCAAAAATACACGCACCAAGTACGGGGCGATGAGCATCGGACTGTTGTTAACTAACAGTCATCGATCTCACGTCTATTCAGCTTTTTACCAGCTTTATTTATACCCTGTCACTTAATGCAGCCACTATACTAAAATGTTTAACCCCTATCCCACTGCTCCCGGACCCCACCACAACTTTAATAAAGTTATTAACCCCTATCCCACTGCTCCCGGACCCCGCCGCAACTTTAATAAAGTTATTAACCCCTATCCTGCCGCTCCGGGACCCTGCCGCCACTAAATAAATGTATTAACCCCTAAACCGCTGGCCTCCCACATTACTACCACTAACTAAACCTATTAACCCCAAAACCGCCAGCCCCCCACATCGCCATAAACTAAATAAGCTGTTAACCCCTAAACCTAACAAACTGCTAACTTTAAATTAAAATTTCAACATCCCTATCTTCAAATAAATTTAAACTCACCTGTAGAATTAAAAGAAACTATTTTAAATTATTAATTAACCTACCCTTACTATTATACTACAATTACATTAAACTACCAATTAAATAAACTAAATCACATATTAAAAAACCCTAACCCTACTCAAAATATTTAAATCTACTATTTAACCTTATTAAAAGTTACTAAATTGAAAAAAAAAAAAAAAAAAGGCTAAGTTACAAAAACTAAAAAACACTAAATTACGGAAAAAAAAGAATTACACCTAATCTAATAGCCCTATCAAAATAAAAAGCCCCCCAAAATACCCCCCCCAGCCTACAATAAACTACCAATGGCCCTTAAAAGGGCCTTCTGTGGGGCATTGTCCCAAAGAAATTAGCTCTTTTACCTGTAAAAAAAATACAAACACCCCCCAACAGTAAAACCCACCAACCAACCCCCCAAAATTTCACTCACTGAACAAATATCTGGCCTAATAGAAAACATTCTTAAGCCTCTTGTTATTAAGATTGATAGCTTTATACAGGACACTACTGATTTCCCTCATAAACTTAACCAGATAAATGAACTACCTGGAAAAACTAATATGATAGTGCAACTATTGCCCAGCTTTATAAATAAAGCGGCTGCTTTAGTTCGTGGGCGGTGCCTTGTCAATCAAGAGAGGGAAACACAGAGCGCGGTTTTACTGTGTGAGGGAGAGCGACTGAGCGGTTATTATACTGAATGAGGCAGTGGGGCTTTACGGACTGACGGAGTGCACTGTACAAACACACAGCGCTGTACCCGGGGGACACAAGGAGCTGCTTAGAAAATCGAGACTGTGTGAGATTGACAAGGCACCGCCCACGAACTAAAGCAGCCGCCCGGAGACTAACACAGCTGAATACTTGTAACATCGCCCGTTCCTTACCTCATAGGATTGAGGTCAGTCAATAAAATCGAGACCGTGAGAGATTGACAAGGCACCGCCCACGAACTAAAGCAGCCGCCCGGAGACTAACACAGCTGAATACTTGTAACATTGCCCGTTCCTTACCTCATAGGATTGAGGTCAGTCGAGTAAGTAGGCTGTGAGCCCATTTGAGGATTGTTAACCTTACTGTTTATTCGCTCTGCTAAGAAGTACCTCAACCTATGAAAATGAAGCATACTATCCAGTATCTATGAACTTTTTGTATGAGTCCCGTATGCGTTCTACACCCACTATTTATGTGTTTAGAGTGTTAATTAGTCTGTTTAACATTTAGCACAGAACTTAGAGGTGTCAGATAACTGTGACCACACCTGTCATTATATTCGGTTACTACGATACATTTATTGCCAAACTATTTCTGGATAGAAGAGGTTTTATAGGATATTAATTAGCTTTTAACTTGTAGTTTGTATTTCTATTTTCCTATACCCAAGTTGCATCAATTTAGGAACTTCTTGTAACCCTAAAAAAAATGTTTTGCATGCTAGATACATCTAGACTTATATACAGATCTGGGATACCTGGTTATTCCGGTACACTCTTGTATTTCGAGTATCACTATTATTCACTATAGGGATAGAGTGGATTAGCTCTATGCAGTGCACCATATCTTCTCCTTTTCTAATATATATATATATATATATATATATATATATATATATATATATATATAAATACCTAATAGAACTACACTAAAAGTGACACAATGTGGCTACAATTTATAGAAATGTGAGTACACTGAAAATAATAATACAACAGACCCTATTAGAATGCTGCAGAATCTATCACCTCATTGAGACCTACAGGAAATAAAGACTGACATCTGTAGATCCAATAGGTCTCTCTTTGTCTAAGTTTAGAAAATCTATTTAGGCTTTGACTAGGTGGCATACTTTCCATAGGAGTTATTCGTAGTTGGCAGGTTCTACTATTGTGTTCTTGAGTCATATGTCTTGAGACGCTATGTTTGAGGGATTTTTAAGTGACATTCCTGAGGTGCTCACTCCATCTAATCCGAATTTTTCTAGAGGTATATACTGCATTCCACATTCGCATGTAAGGGCATAAATGACAAAGGCGGAATCACATGATAATCTTCCTTTTATGGGGAATTCCTCCCCTGTAGTATTGGAAACTAAAGTGGCACAGCCATGTGTGATGTATTTACGCAGGAAACACCTCTTTTGCCATCTATAGGTTACTTTTCTCACATGCGAAGGTGGAAGTGTAGACCCATTGTTTATAATTTTCCTAGACATAACCACTTTGCTAGGTGCAAGTTTCTGTTTTAATGTTGGGGCTCCTTTCCATCTTAATGTTGGGGCTTTTTTTAAAGACTAGTTGCGGTTGTTTTGACAGAGTTATTTTCAATATTGTATCTTTTAGTAAAATAGGACAATGTTTCTTCAGGACCTTGCCAACTTGTCAATGTTATTCTTATCTCGTTTGTCTTTGTTAGATGTTAGAATAAGGGCTCTATCCAGGTTTCTAGCTTCTTCTAATTAAATCTGGGGAATAGCCTTTTCTTCAAATCTTTCTGTGAAAATTCTCGATTGTTCATTACATTTCTCTACAGAACTGCAGTTTCTTCTAATCCTGCAGAATTGGCTAAAGGGAATATTTACGTTCCAACTGGTAAGTTGATTGCTTGAAAAATGTAGAAAGTTATTACAACCCACTTGCTTAAAATAAGTGGACATACATATGTCACCATCAGGTCCCCAAGCTAAAAGAACATCTAAAAATTTGATTTGTTGTTCTTGTAGATTGGAAGTGAAGCTAATCCCCATGTTATTTTTGTTGAGTGTAGACACAAACTCAAGGGCCTCTACCAAAGATCCCTAAAACACAAAAATCAGGTCATCAATATAACAGCCATACAACACCAGATTGCCCCTCCATTTTGAGTCATATATATAATAATATCCCCATAAATAAATTAGAAAAACTTGGGACAAATCTGGTGCCCATGGCCCATGGCCATTCCCCTAACCTGTAGATAGAATTTGTCTAAAAACTGAAAGTTGTGCTTAAAGGGACAGTATACACTCATTTTCATATAACTGCATGTAATAGACACTACTATAAAGAATAATATGCACAGATACTGATATAAAAATCCAGTATAAAACTGTTTAAAAACTTACTTAGAAGCTGTCACTTTGGCTCTGTTGAAAAGGTAGCTGGAAAGCCCACTGCAAGTGGCAAATAAGACACTCCCCTCCTCCCCCTTCTTTTGCATATGAAAAGACCCTTTACACAAACAGGAGCAAGCTGGAGTAGGTAGTCGAGCGTATTCACATAAAACTTTGGGGCTTGGTTAGGAGTCTGAAAATCAGAGCAATGTTATTTAAAAATAAGCAAAACTATACATTAATTAAAAAAAAAAAACTTTATGGGCTATATAAATAGATTATCTACAAAACATTTATGCAAAGAAAAAATGAGTGTATAATGTCCCTTTAAGTATATAGTAGATCAAAGTGATTAAAGGACCAGTAAACACAGTAGATTTGCATAATCAACAAATGCAAGATAACAAGGCAATACAATTGCATTTACTTTGAATTTCAAATGAGTAGTAGAGTTTTTCTAACACATTTCAAAGTTATGTATATTTCCACTCCCCCTGTACCATGTGATAGCAATCAGCCAATCACAAATGCATATACATATAGTATGTGAATTCTTGCACATGCTCAGTAGGAGCTGGTGACTCAGAAAGTGTAAATATAAAAGACTGTGCACATTTTTTTAATGGAAGTAAATTGGAAAGTTGTTTAAAATTACATGCTGTATCTGAATCATGAAAATTTAATTTGACCTGAGTGTCCCTTTAAGTATTCTTTTTGAATGTCTGGCATATATAGGTCCCTTTCTAAGTAAGTTTGAATCATTCCAATTCCTATATAATGGGAAATATTGGAATAGAGAGCTCCCACATCACATGTGAGCCAAAGAGAGTTCCTCTTTTGATTGATATGGGATAATTTGTTGAGCAGATCTGTGGTGTCTTTGATATATGAGGGTAAGCTGCACATATATTTTTGTAAGAAGGTGTCAATGTACTCCGAACATTTATTTGTGATACTGTTAATCCCCGCTATTATCGGTCTATCTTTGCTTTTATGCAGTTTAGGGAGGTGATAATAATAGGGAATGTTGGGGTGATCAGGTGTTATCTTTTCTCTTTTTTACTTAGAATACCGTCAGAGACACCTGATTCTAAAATCTGTAGGAGAGACTTAGTAAATTTAATAGTCGGGTCTCTATGTAGTTTTTTACAATAGTCTGTATCCCAGAGTATACGACAGACTTCATCTTTATAGTCTGAATAGTCTTGGAGGACTATGCCACCCCCTTTATCAGCCTGGCGAATCACCAAATTCTGGTTCCCTGTCAGACTTTTCAAAGCTCTTGCCTCATTAGGCCAGATTTTATCGCTGTCCCAATACATGGCTGGGAATAGTCCCCCAATCTTCCAAGACTAACTGTTGGAACAAATCAATATTTGACACAGTATCTCTGGGGGGATTTAAAGTGTAAGATGGGGGTAGGAAAGTGTGCATTATACCCTCAAATAATTAATCTACTAGTTCCTCCAGTTCCCTATAGAGAATAATCGTGGGAGATCTTTCCATCTGATTATTAAGAAGAATTGGAGACCCCCTCAATCTTTTAGTTTTTAGTGATTTTAAGCCAAAATATCTCTGTAAAGAAAGCTGTCAGGTGTACTTGTTCAAATCAACAAATAAATTGAATAAATTGTGGGTATTTGGAGGACAATAAGAGAGGTCCCTCCCCAAAACTCTTATTTCGTCATCTGTAAGGGTATGGGAAGATAAGTTATAAATATCCTCTTTTAGTTTTTGTACTTTTTCTTTTTTGTGGGTTTTCCCTTTGCCTCTTCTTCCGCGTTTGGGTAAGGTCTTTTTTTTCTGGTTGGGGGTTTGATGTATATTCCTTCTCCATAATGGGGCTATGTTGGGGTCCCTAAAATAACCTAATTCGATGTTGAGGGTAAATTTTCAAATCTTAAATAATTAGATTTTTCTCTATGTGCATCTGAGTGATCTTTGTTATGGGGGGTATTGAAAGTCTACAAACTATTAGTAGTAGGAAAAGTATTAGGATTTTCATAATATTAGGATATCTTGGCCCCCTCGGATCTCTATCTGACTGCTGGGATCTACTTCAATAAGCCTTTCCCTGATCTATGTCATTAGATGTGTTATGAAGATAATTGTTACCATTTTTATTTTTGTTATTAGTCATACTTCTATTCTTGTTTTAATTTTTATTCTTATTCTTGTTGTATTGAACGGTAGTCCAATAATAATTTTCTTTTTTTTAACAAAAGGTCTGTTGAAAGAGTACACTTCACCCTTACTGTAATCCTCCTCATCCCGCTTAATTTTAACATTTTTGATTGAAATAATCTCTGTCTGGTAATCATCAGGGGATTTTATTGTTTGAATATTAAGCTTTTGATACTCAGAATGTTCTTTGAAAAGTTCTAACTATTTTTGAACTGTATCTACCTCAATCCCAGTATCATTTACTCATTTTTGTCTGTGTGTTATTAACAAATCATTAAGATGGAATGTGGAGTTATTTGGATCCACTTGTAATCTAGCACTCTATCAGATGTATGAGTTCTGGTCACATGAAGCAGAAAATATTATTTTGCTCTCCACTATCGAGGGCTATAACTAAAAAAATAAATAAACGCATGGTAAATTATGCATGGTTTTCAACAGACCGAATATAATTTTAACAACACTTAAAGGGATATGAAACCCAAAATGTTTCTGTCATGATTTCAATAGTTTTAAACAACTTTCAAATTTACTTCTATTATTTTTTCTTAGATCTCTTGGCATCTTTTCCTGAATGCTCATTTCTGAAGCCTTATATGGCAGCAGTTTTGTAAGAATGTAATCCATTTACAAGAGCACTAGATGGCAGCCCTGTTTCCTGTCATGTAATAGGGATGGGCAAATGCTTTGCAACATTCAAAAGATTAAACAAATTTTAAACTTTTAATTTTAAAATTAAACACATTTGTTTTTTCGTTTCAAATTTCAAATATTTGTACAATATTCTAACATTTGTTTAAAGTAATCGCATTTCTAATGCTTTCTTCAAATGTAATATTCGATTCATTTTTCTTATAATTTGATTCAAATTATGTAATAATATTTGTAATAGTATTTCTAATGCTTTCTTTAAATGTAATATTCAATTAGAATTTTCTAATAATTTGATTCGAATGATGCAATATTGGAAACAGAAAAATTTGAATAAATATATTTGTAATAATATTTCTAATGCACACTTTAAATGTAATATTCGAAAAAGAAACATTCAAATGCATATCTTTCTATCTATTATGTATCAATTTACTAAATTCCCTACCACATGAACAATTGCACTTCTAAATAGTATTTGTTAAATCGAATTTTACATTCGAAATTTCGAAATGTGGATATTCAATCTAATTATGAACATTTGAAAATGAAAATAACATTTGAAAACCAGAAATAACATTCGATTACTGAAATATTTTTAGCAAAACGTTAAGACTCAGCGATGTTTTAATCTATAGCAACACAACAGAAATGTATTGTAATTAAAAGGTGTTTACTGTCCCTTTAAACAAAACGTTATCTCTAATTAGGCTGACCATATTGCCACTTTAAAAAGGGACACATATGAAAAATACATATGTCAGGGTTCTTATAACAGAACATTATTCAAAGCATTTCTTTAAACAGCCCTGACATATGTATTTTTCATATATGTCCCTTTTTAAAGCGGCAATATGGTCAGCCTATCTCTAACTATAATAAAATAGCAAACTGGTTTTAAGTTATATAATACATAATACTTAGCATTATAGATGCAAACATTTACCCCCCCCATCTGCAAAAACTGTTAAAAGTACTACTATTTAGCATCAAAATTATATACTGTATTACGCTTTTTTTTTTTTTGCTGATGCAGCAATAATTATTCCTTTGATTACAGGCATAAATAATACTTTTTTTTTTTTGGAGCTGGAAGTTAAGTTTAGAAAATCTAAGACAATAGTGACATAAAACCTACACCCAAGTTTTATTCTTCATAGATTTCTATTGCCCAAGTGGTGTCTGTTACATATGAATTCTAAAAAAATCACTAGGTTATAACCCCTGCTATACATTGTGTAATGAAGAAAGAATCTGTTCACAACATAGAGATATATTAGATTCCTTAGAAAATAATCCTTATTTTTTTCTATAAAATTCCTCATAGACTAACATGAAAGTATTAAATTACTTCTTTTGTATGACAGAGACTTTGCAAAGTAATTTCCCCATTATTGAGATTTTCCCACTTGAGTTAGTATTTGCTATTATTTGAATTTTCTCATACAAAGCATGACATGATTTTCAATATCTCCCAGTTTAAACAAATGGAACATGCCGAGTGTCATTATATGCAGAAGTCATAGCAGGACCCAAGGAAACCAGATTGGATACTAATGGTCCTTAGATTTGAGTCACACACCATCTGTATATTTAGGTAATGTTAATTATTCTATTTATAGTAGAACATTTCCCTTTGTTTTAAAAGTTTGTAAGCCACATGTGTTCAGCCTATTGCCCCACTAAAAATAGACATCCCAGTGACTAAAGACATTTTAAATTAACTGCATGCCATTTTGTACTTGGCAGACAAACACAACTCAAATATAATGTAGAGAGACCATACAGTACTATGTTCAGGTGCCAGGAAAAGGTAGGTTGGTTCATCCCTACGATTATTCTCTAAACTGATTTAAAAAAAAAAAAATGGCCTTTAAATGACAGATGGCCAGCAGCTTCAGAATACTTGGATTGGCCTGTGTCCTTGCCATAAGTGGTTATAGAGAGTCACACATCTTTTTATACAGAATTATGATTTTCTGTTGAGCATAAACATTTGCAGAATCTTCATTTCTGCTAGGGCATTTAACCTGCTCCAGAGAATGAAAACCATTGGCGCTCTTTTTCAGCTCTGGGTAGAAACAATTAGTGTCAATGTCCTGTTTTCCATTCCCTGCATCCTAGTACACGGAAAGATTTTCATGATATCAGCTGCTCAGCAGAATCAGCAAATAGTGTGGTTATAGGGGTATTGCTGTTTTGCTCTAATCCTCTGTTGCTTCTTATGATGTTAGTGACCTCTAACCTGCTGAATATTAAAAAGTTAAAGGGACAGTCTACATCTTAATCATCTTAAAGTCTTACCTTAGATTAAGCTGCAAATAGCCTCCTGCACCCCCTTTTATATTTTGCAGCAGGAACAGTAAAAAAAGTTATTTTAAAATTAATATTATTTCTGGACAGTTTGAAATTGCTGCCAAGCTCAGCCCACTGATAACATCATGATCTGGGCTGCATCTAGGCACTCTGCTGAATAGCATTGACAGTCTGTCGAATTCAGCTAGTGAGCCTTTTGTGATTGGATGCCATATGCAGCCCAGATCATGATGTCATCAGTGGGATGAACTTGGCAGCCATTTCAAATTGGCCAAAAACAATATTAATTTAAAGATAACTTTTTTACTGTTCCTGCTGCATGATATAGAGGTGCAGGAGGCTATTTGCAGCTTAATCTAAGGTAAGACGTTAAGATGACTAAGGTGTAGACTGTACCTTTAATCTAGATGCTTTTGGGGCACAAACAAAGTAGATGATGAAGTGATAACTTTCAAAATAGGTGAGCTGATAGTTGCACAAGGCCATATCCACATGAAAAATAGCTTCAAACTATTGATCCTGACTGATTTTCACATGACCCAGGGGAACTACAATGTGAGTTTATTTTCTATGGGTAGGGGAGATTTATAACTTTGAACTGTCATTTGTGCATGTATTGTTATATGTTTATTTAATAAATAGCTTCATTTTTGTGGTATGTGTTTGATGCCTGATCCTGTCATGCACTTTCTAATCCTAAACTGGTGGAGGGCGTTATACAGTGATGTCATTTTATCCGTGTAAAAAATAAAATAAGGGGGTATGACAATTATGTTTATGCAATATAATCCTGTGCTTATGATGACTGGAAATTCCCTGACTGCATTTAAGGACAGGAATACACAGTCCTCGGCACACGAACAACAGGAAAAGTTGAAGGTAAAGTAAAATCCAAAATGTATTTTAACAGCTTAAGAACAAATAGGGCACAGCCAGGGCAGCATAAAAACACACAGCAGAACAGGTACAGTGAGAGAGCCTAAGCCCCCGCTTCAGATGCGTTTCGTGCTGCTAGGGCACTTGATCACTGATAGGGAGTGGGGGTTAAAGGGACACTGTTCCCATATTATTTATTTCATGATTCAGATAGAGCATGGAAATTTAAGCAACTTTCTAGTTTACTTCTATTATCAATTTTTCATCGTTCTCTTGGTATCTTTATTTAAAAAAGCAGGAATGTAAGCTTACGAGCCGGTCCATCTTTGGTTCAGCACCTAGGTTGTTCTTGCTGATTGGTGGTTAAATGGTATTCACTAATCAGAAGGTGCTATCCTGAACCAAAAATGGGCCGGCTCATAAACTTACATTCCTGCTTTTTTAAATAAAGATACAAGAAAGCAAGAAAACGAAGAAAAATGGATAATAGGAGTAAATGAAAAAGTTGCTTAAAATTCCATGCTCTATCTGAAGCATGAAAGAAAAAAATTGAGTTCAGTATCCCTTTAAGGACCTGCTGTATATAGGCACACAGCTTTAATTCATTAGTTATTTAATTGTCTGCACACATTTCATTGTTTAAAAACCACAGTACCGGTATAAAAGAACAACACTCATCCCTATAGAATAAAAGTCCATTTGCAGAGCTACAAGCTACTAATTTAATAGTATACGCACTATTATACAAAGCAAAAGAACAATCCATTAGGCAAAAACACATTCAAACTACTATTATTATATAAATCGGATATATACAGATTATTGGATAAATAAGTTTACATCCATTTGAGAATTTAGACCAAAATGGATTCTGGTCTTAACATAGAAAATCCAGAATACTTCCCTTTCATTAAGTTTGGTAACCCTATCACCCCCTCTAGGTTTATGTGGGATAAAGTCTATACCTTGTATCCTTAACAAACTGCTATCTGAGTCATGTAATTGGTGAAAATGTTTGGCAATGGGAGTGGTGGATCATCTATTGCTCTGACATGTTCTAAGAACCTTTCCTTTAGGGGTCTCTTAGTTTTTCCTATATACTGCTTGTTGCACCCCAAACAAGTCAATAAGTATACCACATGTGTGGTGTTGCAATTGATACAATATCTAATATTATGTATTTTCGCTGTTACACTAGATTTGAAATTTGGGCCAGGTATAACATAAGAGCATGTTTTGCACCTGTTAGCCCCACACTTGAAACAACCTTTCCTTTTTGTTAGCCAATATGTATTTCTTACCGTGGGTATCATAGATGGGGAGAAAATATTTATGAGGGTTTTGCTTTTTCTGGAAACAAAATTAAAACCGTGTTTGATCATTTTTGTTAAAACTGGGTCATTATCCAAAATGGGCAGATGTCGTTTTATTAAATTACATAATTCATTAAATTCAGAACTGTATGTGGTAATAAATAATGTTTTTTTAGATATACCGTATTTCTCTTGTTTTTTGCCCTTTTTGCATTTCAGGAAATATTATTTAAATATTATTATGTGTATTTGCAACACTTTATGGATATTTTGATCTACTGGTTGTATTAGTTTGAAACCTGCTTCTCTCCTGTACTCAAATAAAAACTGTCCACATTTTTGAAATGTATAAAAAATATATATTTATTTATTTCTGGTTATAATTGTGTAGCATTTTAAATATGGAAATATGTTTTCTAATTTTTCAAAATAAATTGTAAAGTCAATGGGGGCCGAATTCAGGCTCGCCGGAAACAGTAGTTATGAAGCAGCGGTCTAAAGACTGCTGCTCCATAACTGGCCCGCTGCCTCTGAGGCTGCGGTCTTCAATTCACCCGATCCTATACGATCAGGCTGATTGACACCCCCTGCTAGCAGGCGATTAGCAGCGAATCTGAAGGGGGGCGGCATTGCACAAGCAGTTAACCAGAACTTCTTGTGCAATGATGAATGCCAACAGCGTATGCTGTCAGCATTTATCGATGTGCGGCGGACATGAAACGTTACATCGTTTCATGTTCATCCGCACTTTAGTAAATCGGCCCCAATGTATAGTTCTGCAAAGTCTTACTTTTTTGCATCTAACATTATAGTCAACCAGGGTATCTGTCATTTCAATGTTGTTTCAGTTTTTATTAACCATATGGAGGAATCTAAGTACATTTTAGATCTTTACACATTATTTTATACTTTAATCATCCTTTTATTCTTATGTTATACATGTTATACTAATTAAAGGCAACAGTTACTTTTTGATTTAAACATAAACTAATATTGTGTAACTTGTACCACTCAACAACTAGGTGTCATCTCTGAATTTTTAATGAGGGATATTTTTTGCTGTATGTTATGTTAATAAATCTAACAATGGCTCTGTGGTAGATCTATCTTTATCATCCCACTGAAATCATTGAAAATAAATCTCTTTATGTTGCAAGATATGCAGGGAATTCCATTGTGTCTACTGTATTGTGAAAGACTCTAAAAAGTTGAAAGTGATGGCCCTGGAGGTCACATGGCACACTTTTTTATTTGACTTAAAAATGTTCTTCAGTATTCATTAGTTTTAAGTTAAGCGTCTGTTAACCTCCTGATCCAAGTAGCTCTCTGGCAGAAAAGTCTGCAGTATTGTATGCTGCTAAAACCCTCTAAGAAAAGAACTAGCCTTTCCATTTACTGTTTGTTGCCTAAATACAATAACAAACCTGTTCAAATTAAGAATAGGACTAAACATGTACGGCTAGATTTAGAGTTTTGTCGGTAAGGACCCGCGTAGCTAACGCCGGCTTTTTTCTGGCCGCACCATAAAAATAACTCTGGTATTGAGAGTCCACATAAAGGCTGCGTTAGGCTCCAAAAAAGGAGCGTAGAGCATATTTAACGCAGCTTCAACTCTCGATACCAGAGTTGCTTACGGACGCGGCCAGCCTCAAAAACGTGCTCGTGCACGATTCCCCCATAGGAAACAATGGGGCTGTTTGAGCTGAAAAAAAACACCTGCAAAAAAGCTGCGTTCAGCTCCTAACGCAGCCCCATTGTTTGCTATGGGGAAACACTTCCTACGTCTGCACCTAACACCCTAACATGTACCCAGAGTCTAAACACCCCTAGCCTTACACTTATTAACCCCTAATCTGCCGCCCTCACTATCGCTGACCCCTGCATATTATTTTTAACCCCTAATCTGCCGCTCCGTAAACCGCCGCTACTTACATTATCATTATGTACCCCTAATCTACTGCCCCTAACACCGCCGACCCCTATATTATATTTATTATTATATTTATTAACCCCTAATCTGCCCCCCACAACGTCGCCTCCACCTGCCTACACTTATTAACCCCTAATCTGCCGAGCGGACCGCACCGCTATCATAATAAATTTATTAACCCCTAATCCGCCTCACTAACCCTATAATAAATAGTATTAACTCCTAATCTGCCCTCCCTAACATCGCCGACACCTAACTTCAATTATTAACCCCTAATCTGCCGACCGGAGCTCACCGCTATTCTAATAAATGTATTAACCCCTAAAGCTAAGTCTAACCCTAACCCTAACACCCCCCTAACTTAAATATAATTTAAATATAACGAAATTAATTAACTCTTATTAAATAAATTATTCCTATTTAAAGCTAAATACTTACCTGTAAAATAAATCCTAATATAGCTACAATATAAATTATAATTATATTATAGCTATTTTAGGATTAATATTTATTGTACAGGTAACTTTGTATTTATTTTAACCAGGTACAATAGCTATTAAATAGTTAAGAACTATTTAATAGCTAAAATAGTTAAAATAATTACAAAATTACCTGTAAAATAAATCCTAACCTAAGTTACAATTAAACTTAACACTACACTATCAATACATAATTAAATACAATACCTACAAATAACTACAATGAAATAAACTAACTAAAGTACAAAAAATAAAAAAGAACTAAGTTACAAAAAATAAAAAAATATTTACAAACATAAGAAAAATATTACAACAATTTTAAACTAATTACACCTACTCTAAGCCCCCTAATAAAATAACAAAGCCACCTCACCAGGTATCACCGATCGGTCCTGGCTCCAAAATCTTCATCCAACCCAAGCGGGGGCTGGCGATCCATCATCCGGTGGCTGAAGAGGTCCAGAAGAGGCTCCAAAGTCTTCATCCTATCCGGGAAGAAGAGTAGATCCGGACCCGGCAACCATCTTCTTCCAAGCGGCATCTTCTATCTTCATCCGATGAGGACTGGCTCCATCCTGAAGACCTCCACCGCGGACCCATCTTCATCCAGCGACGTCCAACTGAAGAATGACGGTTCCTTTAAGGGACGTCATCCAAGATCGGATTGAACTTGATTCTGATTGGCTGATTCCATCAGCCAATCAGAATATTCCTACCTTAATTCCGATTGGCTGATAGAATCCTATCAGCCAATCGGAATTCGAGGGACGCCATCTTGGATGACGTCCCTTAAAGGAACCGTCATTCTTCAGTTGGACGTCGCCGGATGAAGATGGGTCCGCGGTGGAGGTCTTCAGGATGGAGCCGGTCCTCATCGGATGAAGATAGAAGATGCCGCTTGGAAGATGATGGTTGCTGGTCCAGATCTACTCTTCTTCCCGGATAGGATGAAGACTTTGGAGCCTCTTCTGGACCTCTTCAGCCACCGGATGATGGATCGCCAGCCCCCGCTTGGGTTGGATGAAGATTCTGGAGCCAGGACGGATCGGTGATACCTGGTGAGGTGAAGACAAGGTAGGATGATCTTCAGGGGCTTAGTGTTAGGTTTATTTAAGGGGGGTTTGGGTTAGATTAGGGGTATGTGGGTGGTGGGTTGTAATGTTGGGGGGGGTATTGTATGTGGTTTTTTTTACAGGCAAAAGAGCTGAACTTCTTGGGGCATGCCCCGCAAAGGGCCCTGTTCAGGGCTGGTAAGGTAAAAGAGCTTTGAACTTTAGTAATTTAGAATAGGGTAGGGCATTTTTTATTTTGGGGGGCTTTGTTATTTTATTAGGGGGCTTAGAGTAGGTGTAATTAGTTTAAAATTGTTGTAATATTTTTCTTATGTTTGTAAATATTTTTTTATTTTTTGTAACTTAGTTCTTTTTTATTTTTTGTACTTTAGTTAGTTTATTTCATTGTAGTTATTTGTAGGTATTGTATTTAATTAATGTATTGATAGTGTAGTGTTAGGTTTAATTGTAGGTAATTGTAGGTATTTTATTTAATTAATTTAATGATAGTATAGTGTTAGGTTTAGGATTTATTTTACAGGTAATTTTTAATTATTTTAACTATTTTAGCTATTAAATAGTTCTTAAAGGGACAGTCTAGGCCAAAATAAACTTTCATGATTCAGATAGAGCATGTAATTTTAAACAATTTTCTAATTTACTTTTATCACCAATTTTGCTTTGTTCTCTTGGTATTCTTAGTTGAAAGCTTAACCTAGGAGGTTCATATGCTAATTTCTTAGACCTTGAAGTCCACCTCTTTGAGATTGCATTTTAACAGTTTTTCACCACTACAGGGTGTTAGTTCACATATTTCATATAGATAACACTGTGCTCGTGCACGTGAAGTAATCTGGGAGCAGGCACTGATTGGCTAGACTGCAAGTCTGTCAAAATAACTGAAAAAAGGGGCAGAGGCTTAGATACAAGATAATCACAGAGGTTAAAAGTATATTATTATAACTTATGCAAAACTGGGAAATGGGTAATAAAGGGATTATCTATCTTTTAAAACAATAAAAATTCTGGTGTAGACTGTCCCTTTAACTATTTAATAGCTATTGTACCTGGTTAAAATAAATACAAAGTTACCTGTAAAATAAATATTAATCCTAAAATAGTTATAATATAATTATAATTTATATTGTAGCTATATTAGGATTTATTTTACAGGTAAGTATTTAGCTTTAAATAGGAATAATTTATTTAATAAGAGTGAATTAATTTCGTTAGATTTAAATTATATTTAAGTTAGGGGTTTGTTAGTGTTAGGGTTAGACTTAGCTTTAGGGGTTAATACATTTATTAGAATAGCGGTGAGCTCCAGTCGGCAGATTAGGGGTTAATAATTGAAGTTAGGTGTTGGCGATGTTAGGGAGGGCAGATTAGGGGTTAATACTATTTATTATAGGGTTAGTGAGGCGGATTAGGGGTTAATAACTTTATTATAGTAGCGGTGCGGTCCGCTCGGCAGATTAGGGGTTAATAAGTGTAGGCAGGTGGAGGCGACGTTGAGGGGGGCAGATTAGGGGTTAATAAATATAATATAGGGGTCGGCGGTGTTAGGGGCAGCAGATTAGGGGTACATAAGGATAACTTAAGTAGCGGCGCTTTGCGGTCGGCAGATTAGGGGTTAATTATTGTAGGTAGCTGGCTGTGACATTGTGGGGGGCAGGTTAGGGGTTAATAAATATAGCATAGGGGTCGGCGGTGTTAGGGGCAGCAGATTATGGGTACATAAGGATAACGTAGGTGGCGGTCGGCAGATTAGGGGTTAAAAAAATTTAATCGAGTGGCGGCGATGTGGGGGGACCTCGGTTTAAGGGTACATAGGTAGTTTATGGGTGTTAGTGTACTTTAGAGTACAGTAGTTAAGAGCTTTATGAACCGGCGTTAGCCCAGAACTACTGACTTTTTTCTGCGACTGGAGTTTTGTCTAACGCTCACTTCAGACACGACTCTAGATAACCGGAGTTAGAAAAATCCCAGTGAAAAGATAGGATACGCAAATGACGTAAGGGGATCTGCGGTATGGAAAAGTCGCGGCTGAAAAGTGAGCGTTTTGACCCTTTTTTGAGTGACTCCAAATACCGGAAGGTAGCCTAAAACCAGCGTTAGGAGCCTCTAACGCTGGTTTTCACGGCTACCGCCAAACTCCAAATCTAGGCCGTAGTTTGTTAGTTACTGTTTATTAGAAAATCAAATAACCTTATAGATAGCATAATATACATTACTCTGGCTTTAAAGATACATTTAGAGTGTCTATACCCAGCAACATACATATTTATTCCTTAATGTTCAGCTATGACTGCTATTATGGGATAGAATAATCACAAAGTACAGCTACAGAATCAGTTCAATTAAAATCTAAACATAACACAAGGTTAGAGCAAACAATACATGCATGTTTTTTATGCATGGGCAAGTCTGTAGAGGATTTTAGAATAATGCAAATGACATTGAAGCCCAGCGACATACGGATTTACATTTTGTCACAACAGGTTTAGAAATTAGCAAGGATCATTGTGTTTTTTTTTGTTTTTTTTCATTCTTATATATTTATTTGTTTGTTCTCCAAGGTTTAAAACGTTTGAGGTTCAATGCCAGTGAAGCTTGCCTGGATTGTATATATTATATTATATATATATCTACAGTCTGTTCCTTTTTTATGTTAATCCATACAGACAATAGTGTTGAACATACATAAAAATAAAAAAGACTGTGTGTGAATTAAAGCAGTTAAATGACTAAGTATATTAGTCAGTAGGGACCTGGACTAGACATTGCTGAGGTCAAATGAAAAATATTGAAAATTGGACCAAGATGTGAAAAGGCAAGTGAGTGGAGCAGACTTTCTCTGTAGTGCAAAGAGACTAGATGATACATGCCTTGCTTAAAATTATCCACATTTGCATAAATTGCCTCCAAAAAATGTAGCATTAAAATGTGAATGTGCAGAAGATTTATTTTATACCCTGCAAAACCCTAAACACACACATTTCATGCATTTCTTTCTAAGGTTCTGATTATCTGAAGAGTATTTTACGAGATATAATTAGCTAATAGGAAAAATGTAATTTTGCTTTCCAAACAAAGAAATTTCTTGTACGGTTATTGCAGCCTGGAGAGTCAGTAATCTATACTCATGTCTACATTTCTTTATCTATTATTATTTGTATATTATTTTATATTATGAATACATTCTTTAGCATCTGCAGTTTCCTGAAACATACCTGAGACCTTAATGACTCTTTTTCAGGACATCATCATTAGGGGACATAATAGATGGCAGATATAAAATGTTAAATAGTATACTGATTATTTCAATATTATTGTCGGCTTGTTTTCTGAGTTTCAGATTTTATTTTAGTTAAGAAATGTCTAGATCTATAATCATAAGTGCAAAGACACAGAATACATCCATAATTTGGAAGATTACCCAGCTACAACAATCTACCAACGATAATGAGACACAAAGGGGCTCACATTCCTCATAAATTAAAAGCTACCAATCTAAAAACATTGTAAACATTAAGGGCTAGATTACGAGTGGTAATTACCGCTCCCGCTTGCATGCTAACTGCGCTTAACTTCCACTCTTTCTGCGCATAGATTATCGCATTTTACATGTTGAAAGTATTTTCTTTTGCTTGTGCGCTAATCCAATGTGCGCAAAGGGCAGAGGTTACAATATCGCGACCCCGTTAATGTACTCTTCCTTAGACTTCAATGGAGATTTGCACTCTAACCTGAATTGCCATAAGTCCCCTACCCTAATAACCCCTAAGCTGCCACATAGCTCAGCACAAAGTCCCAACTACACTATTAACACCTAAACCGCCACAGCCCCACTTCCCTAAATATCCCACTACTCTATTAACCCCTTAACAGCCACAACCCCCACATCAAAATACCCACTAACATCTAAACACCCTAACCAGCTAGCCCCCCTAACTTAACACCACCTAAGTTACCCCAAGAAAAAAACAAAAATCTTACCTGTAAAACGTTTTAAAAAATAACTTTATGTTTGCAAATAAAAAACTAGCCTTAACTGTAAAAAAATAAAACCTAACTATACTTTAAAATAAAAAACCTAACCTTACCTTTAAAAATAAAAAACTTAAGCTAGTTACCTTACAAATATAAAAGCTACCATTTCAGAGAAAAAAACAAAAAAAAATCATTACAGCAAAAAAACAACTAATTACCAAAAATGTAAAAAAAAAAAGTTATTCCTATTCTAAAGCCCCACTTAAAAAACAGCAAAAATGCAAATAAAAAACAACAACACCAATATACAAGTAACCCCCATCCCCTAAAAAATAACTACTCTAAAAATTGCCCTGTAAAGGCCATTTGGCTGGGCATTGCCCTTAGAAATGCATTTAAATCTTATGCTGCCCATAAAATAAAAAAGCTAATCTTTAAGAAAATAAATCTTAACAATAAACCCTAAAGATCGTACTCACCAAAGTTGAATCCAAGCAATGGCGGCCAATCTTCCTTACATTCCTATTGGCTGATTTTCTATTTCAAATTTAAATCAGCTAATAGAAAAAGCTTTCATTCCATTGGCTGATTTGAATTTGAAATTTAAAATCGTCTGGTGACCACATGAAGAAGATTGAAATTGAAAATTGGCTTGTGACTGCATGAAGAGAATGTAGTGATGGAGGATAATATAGATGAAGATAAGAAGACCGCAATCAGGATAAAGATAGAAGACCATGTTAGGATTTTTTGGGGTGTATTTTTTTATGCCCTATAAAATGGCCCTTTTAAGGACTATTGCTGTAGTTTAGTGCTAGTATAGGTTTTTATTTTGGGTGTTTTTTTAAGTGGGGTTTTAGAATAGGCATAACTATTTTTTTTATTTTTGGCAATCTGTTTTTTCCGTAATGGTAGTTTTTTTCCCCTGTAATCTTAGGTTTTGTATTTTTCAGGTAAGGTAGTTTTTTTATTTTTTTAGGTAAGGTTAGTGTTTTTGTTTTTAAAGATACTGTTAGTTTTGTTTTTGTTTTTTTGATTTTTTGTTTTATTACAGGTAAGGTAAGTTTTTTTGGGTAACTTAGGTGGTGTTCATTATGAGGCTTAGCTGGTAAGGGGTTCCTCCTATTAGCACGGCCATGGTTACTGTGAAGAATGATTAGGATTAGCACAGCTTTCTCACCTTGCTATAGGTAAGTATTACTTTACCTATAGTGCGCTGGGGAGCCACAATAATCTCGCCCTTTACACAGAGTGCAGAGCTGTGCTAATATGAGGAACCCCTTACCAGATAACCCCCATAACCTAAGCGTATCGCTAAGCCTTCTATTAGCACTACCCTGGGTTCTGTAAAGAAGGGTCGGTATTAGAGCAGCTTTCCAGAGAACTATAGGTAAGTGTTTTACCATTTAAATATACATTAAAGGAAATTTTGTAAGAATATATTCTTTTTTTTTTTTTTTAATTAGTAAGTGCATTTGTTTGGATATTCATTTCATTAACATGAAACAAATATTCGTGTTTTTGTTTTAAATATGCATTCATAACGGTACAAATGCATATGAATACAGTACAGTATAACCCCAGTAATATTGTACACACAAAAACACTCTCTAACAAAATGTCATTTAAATACATACACATATGCAATATGTCACACATACAAACTTTAACATACAAATACACACACTGTCACACATTCAAATACGTTATCAAACACAGAAACATATAAATACATAAAAAAATTGTGCAATCATGGGGGCAGAGCCAGCACTCGACCGAGATGGCTGCACTGTAGGTGAGCTCTGGTCTCTCAAATGGGCTCACAACTAACTATTAGTTCTATAAGGCTGTACAAGTGCTTGCAATTATCAGGGTTGAAGACAACATTAGAACCTTTGCAGTGAGGACATTTTCGGACCAATATGGCAATGTTTGGGTGAACCGGATCCCTTTGAAAATATTAAGTGCATCACAGCAGTAGGCCGCATGGAAGCGCGGCGTGGCACTTCACTACTCAGAGGAGAAAGGAGACACCAGTGAGCAGACCGGATCGGGTAATTAACTCAAAACTTTTACCGAAGGGGTATTGAGAGGTAATCATGCCTTATATACTTAGACCCAGGTCAAATCAATTGGACATGCACAGCAATGTGGTGTAATAATGTTATGCTCTGCTATATCAGACATTCTTGCCAACCACTGCCACACAATCTACATATTGATGTAATCCCTTGTGCGTAGTAAAGGGAGTTTATCTCAGTGGAGGAATATTTTAGCTAACCATCTCAGACACACATTGAATGCAACTGTACAACATAACAGCAAAATCCTGATTCATGGCCGTAAGAGACTATCACTAAAGTTTATCTGATTATATATACCCACCTGGTCTTTACATAAACCCAGCTCCAGCAACTTTAACGAACGATCTATACTTTTTTATGGGACTTCTTGAATACGTCTCATAACATATTCATAAGGCAGATCTAAAAAATTAAGCAGTACTTTGTAAAAAGCTTTATTGCTTGCAAGTTAAGCTTTAAAATATCTTGTTCATCAGGACTCTATTTGATCTGGCCTTTCATTTTTCAATGAAAGAGCTGTATTATTACAACAGTGCACCATGTCTCCTAAAAGAGCAAACAAAGCAGAAATCAACAAGGAAACATATTCCTACAACTCCATTCCTCAGCAACTTTTTCAAGAGTTTAGACGTTTCCTCTGTGCCATCGAACCTCTTATTAGAGACTTCTGCAAGACCAGCCACTCCATCATCAGAATATGATTCTGAGCAATCCACATCAGCAATCTCAATCCCTAAAGCTCTACTGGACTCTCTCTCTTCAAAAAAAGACTTTTCTAACCTCATAACTCAGGTGAAACAATGCATTAGAGAGGAGATCTCTGAGATTAAAAAAGAGCTTTTGGAGGTGGGTCAGAGAGTGGAGAAGTAGGAGGGAGATTCTGACCTCCATAATTCAGCTTTGAACAACTTTCAATCACACTTATTTCATCAAGATGATATCATTGTGCAGATGGAAAACAAAATTTATGATCTGGAAAACAGGAGCCGACGGAATAATATCCGAATAAGAGGAATTCCAGAGTCGGTCATGAATCCAGATTTAGAACCCTATGTACAAGGGTTATTCACATGCATAACAGATGAAGATGAAGCCACCCACATAGCTTTGGATAGAGTCCATAGGGCTCTGAGAGCCAAACCTTCAGAAGGCCAAAAACTGAGGGATGTTATTGTGAGAATCTCTAATTTCCCAATTAAAGAGGAAGTGTTGAAGAAGGTGTGGAGTTACGAGGTATACAACAGAAGGCACTGCAGAAGTACCGGTTCAAGTTTAGAATGGAAACTCTCAAACTTTTTGAAGATTTGACACCAAGAACTCTGCAAAAGTGGAGAGACATGCAACCATTAACAACAACACTATGGCAGCATAATTTAAAATATAGATGGGGACATGCTTTCAACCTTCAAATTATATGGAAAGGCAAACGTCTTATCTGCACTTCTCCAGATGACTTTGAGCATATCTCCAAATATTTGGGTGTACAACCTCCTAGTGCTTCAAACGTCCCTATTTCTGCTGTGAGACCCAAATTCCACCTCTTCCTCAAAGGGCGGAATGGCAGAGAGCCACATCTAAGAAACTCTCAAAATCTGAAGGACAGTAACTTTATTTAAGCTTTTACATACGTGCCTAAAAGTTGTAATTGAATATGAATGTTAATCTCATGGATTTTAATCTATGGAAAATATTTGATTATGCATTAGTTACCGTGTACTAATATGTTGTAGAAATGCCCTGTTGGGAGGATCCTCCTCCATTATTCAATTTTTATATTGAATGCGTTTCAATTTTTTTTTTTTTTTTGTATTTGTGTGTAGAATGTAAATATTATTGCACAGAATGTGAAGGGCTTTAATTGTCCTAACAAAGGTTCATTAGCTTTCCAAGATCTTCATAGAAGGGGAGTTCAGATAGTGTGCCTACAAGAAACTCACTTTAAAGCTCAGATGGTGCCAAAATATTTTTCTACACACTACCCCATACATTACCATAGCACTAATAAAAGAAAAAGTAAATGGAGTGAGAATTTTTAATACACAAATCCCTCTCTTTCCAAAAAAGATAAGGAGGGGAGATATGTGGGTATCACGGATCTTCTATTTGGAAAAGCTATCACCATAATTAACCTATACGCCCTAAACACCAATCAACATCAATTCATATCACTAATCACTTCTAAGATTTTAGATATATCTAAAGGCCCCCTAATTGTCACAGGTGACTTGAATGTTTCTTTAGATCCATCTCTGGATTGCTCGAACCCTAATAGTCGCACAGAAAGCACATCCACCAAATCTATCTGGAAAGATCTTAAAACCCTCGCCCTACATGACACGTGGAGATATCTACATCCTAATATTAAGGATTACATATTTTTTCCCCTCCACAAAAAAGTTACTCAAGATTGGATTATGTTTTGGTAGATCATATAGCCCTCTCATAGGTCACACAAGTTAATATTAAACACACTTCCTGGTCCGACCACTCTATAGTAGAATGCCTCCTTCATTAGCCTTCAATCCCGATTAGACCCTTCCAATGGAGAGTCCATGTTACTAGACCCATTAACCTTGGATAAATTAACTAAACAACTAACCACATATTTTAAAATTAATGTCACCTTAGACCAGAAGCCGGAAACTATCTGGGAAGCCCATAAGGCATTCATGAGAGGGGAAATGATTAAACTCAAAGCCCATAAATGTAAAATGGAACAATCTATATATCTCAAACTCGCTCAAGTAGTGTCTGACCTAAATTATTCCTTAAAACTTAAAGGGACAGTATACACTAATTTTCATATAACTGCATGTAATAGACACTACTATAAAGAATAAGATGCACAGATACTGATATAAAAATCCAGTATAAAACTGTTTAAAAACTTACTTAGAAGCTTTCAGTTTAGCTCTGTTGAAAAGGTAGTTGGAAAGCCCACTGCAAGTGGAAAATAAGACACTCCCCCCCTTCCCCTTCTTTTGCATATGAAAAGACCCTTTACACAAACAGGAGCAAGCTGGAGAAGGTAGCTGACAGTATTCAAATAAAACTTTGGGGCTTGGTTAGGAGTCTGAAAATCAGAGCAATGTTATTTAAAAATAAGCAAAATTATAAATTTTTTTAAAAAACAAACTTTATGGGCTTTATAAATAGATCATCTACAAAACATTTATGCAAAGAAAAAATGAGTGTATAATGGCCCTTTAACCCAAACGATGACCTCACACAAGGCCTTACTTAAAGAGAAGCGTAATAAACTCAACGAGTATCTTCAAATCTAATCCCAAAGGCAACAATTAAAGGGACAGTCAACCCAAAAACGGTTTTAAGTTATACATATAAACTTTCCATTGATCATCATTTACCAATGTAGCCCAGTTTTCTAATATATTGTATTTGTCAGTAAAATCACTTACTGTTCGCGCTGCAGCCATTTCAAAATGTAAGTTAAGCCCCTCCAATTTTTTGTCATCAGTGACATCAGCATGTTCTTGTGATCCATGTAATTTTTCTATCCTCCTCTTAACTGACTTTTGCGCATGCGAAATGTGCCTATTGTACTGAAGGGGAACAGTAAGTGATTTTACTGGCAAACACAATATATTAGAAAACTAGGCTATATTGGTAAATGCTGATCGATAGAAAGTTTATATGTATAACTTAAAATGTTTTTTTTGTTGACTGTCCCTTTAATTTTACAACAGAAATTTTATGGGAAGGGAAATAGAGTGGGGAAATTACTGGCAAGAGCTTTAAAAAAAACTTTTTAGACTATCCCTTTAATGGCTGTCTTTCAGAAGCTTTCAAAATACGAAATGGTATGCGACAGGGCTGCCCTTTCTCCCCCCCCCCTCCTATTTATTTTATCTCTTGAACCTTTAGCAATCAGACTTTGCGAAAATCTCAATATCGAAGGTATTAATATTAGAGATCAACAATATAAATTAGCGATGTTCGCAAATGATATTTTAATGACATTAGCATCTCTTTTAACATCCTTACCCATAGTGCAATCACAATTATTATCGTATGGTAAAGTGTCCAACTTCCTAATTAATCCAACAAAATCTGAGCTATATCCAATTAACCTCTCCCCAGAAACCCTATCTGAACTTAAAAAATATAGCCCATTCAATATTCAAACACAAGCATTAAAATATTTAGGAATCTTTCTAACCCAGAATTCAGAAAAATTACGTAAATTAAATTACGGGCGTCTAATCGCTGAATTTCAACACCTCCCGACATCTTGGTTACCAAAAAATATATTGTGGCTAGGGAGAATAGCAGCTAGCAAAATGGCATTGTTACCCAAAGCCCTTTACGTGATGCAGGCTCTCCCTATCCCAGGGTCATCAATAGAAATAATAAGAAGCTACAATCAATAATGAATGCCTATATATGGCAATGTAGGCCACCAAGGATAGCAAAAAACACTTTATATATCCCTAGAGACTCTGGGGCGTGGGAGTTCCTAATCTATATTTGTATAAATTAGCCATATCTCTAAATCAGGTAATAGCATGGTGCAGACAAACTGAGACTTCATATAAGAGATATGTTCATTTAAAGAATCAACTTTTTGACATTCCTCAAGGTGGGGGATTTTGTTGGGCCCCTTCGCAACCATCACATCATGATATTGCTAAATACCCCATCATTGGAAAAAAATCCAAACAATCACCCAAAAATTTAAATTCTCAATAGGAAATTTATGGAATAATCCACCCCAATTAAAAAAAAAATTAAATCCAGGAGCTAATCCCCATTTCTCATATATCAAACAATGGTAGCCTAGCCAATAGAGAAGCACTCTTAACAAAAGGTATCTCTCAATTCAACTCATGGATACATTATCATCATGTTCGACATTATATAATTTCACATAGATACAAAAGAGACCTTCTGAGACCCTTGACAATATTTGAAAATTTCTGTGTAAACCTGATTCCCCCTAAAAAGATTATATCTACAATGTGTAAAAACTTGCTACAATCACATTTACCAGCTATACCCCTTTGTGTCCGATGTTGGGGAAAAGAGTTGGGTTATCCAATATCTGAAAAACAATGGACATCATTGGCTTTAGCAACGGATTAGGGGTGTTTAGACTTTGGGTTTATGTTAAGTTGTTAGGTGTAAACATAAATTTTGTTTCCCCATAGGAATCAATGGGGCTGCGTTACAGAGCTTTACGCTCCTTTATTGCAGATGTTAGTTTTTTTTTAGCCGGCTCTCCCCATTTATGTCTAAGGGGAAATCGTGCACGAGCACGTAAAACCAGCTCAAAGCAGCGCTGGTATTGGAGTGCGGTATGGAGCTCAATTTTGCTGTATGCTCACTTATTGCCTGCTAATACCGGGTTTATAAAAACCTGTAATAGCGGCGCTATAGGGAGGTGACCGGTGCAAATAACTTTCAAGTTAGCACCGAGCAGCTCTTACCGCAAAACTCGTAATCTAGCCGTATGTTAATAATGTCATATTGCAATCTATATTGATTTGTCATGTTTTTGTTTATTGTAACGTGAATAAACAATAAAAGTTTTGAAAAAAAATAAAAAAATAAATAAATTGTGCGATCATTTTAAAATAACTTGTATCAGACAGTTATTGTGAGTGTAACTGCACATTCCAATGAATTTTTATGTGTTTTGTGACACTTTTTTGTTTTTTGAAACAGGTAACCAGCGCTCTGAGGACCCGATATCGCAACATGCACTAAATTCAATTGCGCTAAATCGATCGTGTTTACTTTCAACTTGTAATATAAGCGCTACATCCGACACATGCAAACAGCCACAATAAGCCCCTTTTTTATTTTTTTAAATATTAGTTTTTATTAAACATTTTCGTTGGAAAGATAAAGTAATACATATCAATAACATAATTATTCCAGCCATAGATAATCTTCCAATATAATCTGCTAGGTTGCACATATCAGTGAAACATAATATTAACTTAAAAAATAACAAGAGTAAAAAAGGAAAAAAAAAAATATAAACAAGAGAATAAAAGAGGGTATACAACCGCTACAATTTGCCGGCTGAAAGATTTAAATGGCGCTGGAGAAGAAATAATAAGAAAGAGAAGATTTGGAAGAAGAAAAAGATAATAGGGAAAGAAGAGAGGGGAGGGAGGGGGGAAATGAGATACAATATTATGTTCTAGGTGGGTTTATGGTTTCCCAATAAAATTTAACATTTTGTGATAATGGGTTAGTTTGTCATTTTTAAAATAGTAGTATTCTTCTAATTGTATAAGTTCTTGGGTTCGGGCCTTCCACGTCTCAACTGTGGGTATTGTATTTGTCTTCCAGGTTCTAGTGACTTCGCTCCATTTAAGCAAATCTGGAGGAGATGCGATCGTAGCTTGCAAGAGTGTTTAGGTTTATCATTAAATAGGACCATCAATGGTGTAAGTTTGAATGAGACATTAAATAATGGAGCTATAAATTGCTGCAGTGCTACCCAAAAAGGTTGCAATTTAGGGCACGACCACCAGATATGGGTCATAGTGCCAAGCGCACCACAGCCCCTCCAGCACATAGGGGAGGATTACAATAAACCCCTTTTAACTTGTGAGTAACTGTTAGAGGGGTCACAGTTTATTTGTGGTGGTGGGGGGGGTCTGTCAGTTAGGACATTAAGTGCAGTGGGGGATTGTGGTAAATGAGAAATAGTTGCATTTGAGATTTTGCATTTTAGGAGGTTAAGTGTTGTGGGGGTCATGGTAAGGGGTAAGGTACAGATTGGGTTCAGCAGATAAGGGAGGGAGGCATGGTTTAGGGGACAGGTCTTTTAACAACAAAATTATAAATATATTATAAACATTAGTATAAAAACTATATATACTCACACAGCTTTACTACTCAACTGTATACAACCATATACAGTATATTACTTCAGGGATTCCTGTTAGAGCTATTGAGAGCATCCCATACCACCACATCACCTCTCATCTTTGTAAACATTTCTAATATGTAAGCCTCTGCAGGTTCCCCTAGCAAAGCTTGCCAAACCTCTACAGTTAAAGTATATTTGCGCTCCACACTTAATCTGGCCCTATATATTGTCAACTCACATTTAAGATGAATTAACACATACATATATATGTATATAAGCATATACATATACATTTACAGGGAACACACATTTTTCATAGACAACAATGTAAAGGCACTTTTCAGTGCTGTTTTTTTTCTAACACCCCACAGCCACCGACTTTAGCCCACAAAAACTGCCTAGTGCAGTAATTAAGGGATCTAACATTTTTTTTTTTTTTTTTTTTTGGGTGGGGGGGGGGGGGGGGCTCTGGTTAATTTTCAGAGCACTAATTGCTACCACAATCTTGCGGTAGCTATAAGGAATTAGCCCATTTGCAGGTGTGAGATAAATTAGCACTCCACTTTTAATCTAGCCCTAAATAGGTAGGTAATTATCCAAGTGATAATTCAAGTAAAGAAAACAAAATGATAAAAAAGAAGCTGAATGGATTTCACAGGGTGTATTTTTACCTATCAAAAAAATGACCAACAATTCATCAAATAAAATGTCATATAAAAATTGCATTCAAAAAAATAAAAGTTATGTTTTGTGCTGTCCAGTCAGTGTATGATTGGATCAGCAGCAGTTTCTGATCTGAATCAACAGTGCTCTGCTTGTCCCAAGTGGTACATTTAACCCTTTTCTAGGGTTCAACACATAGCTTTGCAGTTTTGCTAGTGAAACAAGGGACAGTCTACACCAGAATATTTATTGTTTTAAAAGATAGATAATCTCTTTATTACCCATTCCCTAGTTTTGCATAACCAACACAGTTATATTAGTAAACTTTTTACCTCTGTGATTATCTTGTATCTAAGCCTCTGCAGACTGTCGCCTTATTTCAGTTCTTTTGACAGACTTGGATTTTAGGCTCCAATCAGTGCTGGCTACTATTAACTCCCCGTGCATGAGCACAGTGTTATCTATATGAAACACATGAACTAACACCCTCTAGTAGCGAAAAAACTGTCAAAATGTCCCTTTAATGAATTAGCCCTTTAACAAATCCTGTTAGCTGCAGATCCTAAAAGTTTCTTTATGACATCTGACTATCCAAGTGCTCCTTACATGCTCATTGTTTGTTTATAAATGTCCTGCATTGCTCTTTTAAAGTATATGGTTGTCTCCTTAATATTCTGGCTTGCTAATACGTTTTATATAAATTTGCAAACATCACATATAAATTGTGCACAAACACAATGAAAACTAAAAATTACTAGCTTATATTTTGCCAATTCTCCTAGATTTTGAACAAATCTGTCAATTCTACTTCACTTGAAAAGCATTACAAAATAACAACAGTGGGATGCATTAAATGTATACATAATGATTCATCATGTCACATTATTTGAGTTATAAGTTAAGTTCAGCCACTGAATAAAAAAAAATATGATTCTTCTATGATATATATATATATATTTTAACAAAAGGTGATTTCATATATATATATATATATAATATATATATATATATATATAAAAAAACATTAATACACTAGATATTTTACTTTATGGGGCCTATTTATTGTGGTGCGAGCGGACATGATACGATATAGCATCGACATTTATCATTGCACCAGCAGTGCTTGTGCAATGGGTGTCAATCAACCCAATCGTATTCGATCGGGTTGATTTCTGTCCGCCGCCTCAGAGCAGGTGGACAAGTTATGGAGCAACAGTCTTTAGACAGCTGTTTCATAAGTTCTGTTTCGGGTGAACCTGAAGACTATGGGCTCCATGTACGAAGCAGCGAAAGCTGCTCCGGTGCCTTTACGGGGCAGGTTCGCATATGCGAGCCTGCTTCCCGCAGTGTAAGAAGCAGCGGTCATTAGACCGCTGCTTCCTACAGCCTACGCCACCTCTTAGGTGGCGAAGCAAAATCACAGAGAGCACGCTCGCTCTCGGTGATTGACAGCCCCTTCAGTCGCGTGATTGGTCGTGCAATTGAAGGGGCGGGCATTACACACTCCGATGAGTGTGTAATGGTACATACGGGCAAGCGGATCAATAGATCCGCTGCCCGTGTGTAGCGGAGGCGGGCAGACAGCTTCGCGAGTTAAGAAGCTGTCCGCCCACCTCTTAATACATGGCGCCCTTTGTCTCAGTAAACTTGTTTTATTCTGACCTAACATACAACATCTAGATTCTAGTTTTTAGACATTTTTTTATTACTATACCACCATACTTTTGGTGCAATGCCAAATATTATTTGGACCATCCAAAATTCCAAAGCAAAAGACCACACATGCAGAAATATAAATAAAGTAGCCTTTACTAGTACCATTAGTTAACAGGACACCTTGGTGCGAGTTCATGAGGAAACCTAGATCTGTCATCACTGTGTGTTTTTTTCTCAGATTATTTATGACATGCTCATTGTAAAATATGAATGTAGCATAATAAAACTGTACATGGTTTGAATAGTGATTACTGTACTAATGCAAAAAGGGCACGTGATTCAATCACTGCAACTAAGTTTTCTGCACTCCCCTATTTTATTAAAAACATTTTTTGTTAAATTTGATCTCACTGACAATTTTATTTCAGTAAATAACTAAATAGAAGTAGGAATATTATTATATTTTAGGCCAGATTACGAGTGGAGTGCTAACAGTGAAAAGGGGTTTATTGCGGGTATTTGCGCTCGTTGGATGTAGCGCTCGTATTACACGTTGAAAGTTGCAACGTGATCGCTTGAGCTCAATTAAAGTTAACGCACATCGAGCTTTTGCGTCCTTAGAGCTCTGGTTAACTGTTTTGCAAAGCAAAAAAGTGTCACAAAACATATCAAAAATAAATTACAAATTACAGTTACACTCATAATAACAAATAAAAATTATTTTAAAAAATATTGCAAAGATATGAGAAACATACATAAGCATGTCTGAAGATGTATATGTATGTGTATATGTGCTAGGCAAATAGTCATTTCAGGCAAATAGCTTTTTAGACATTGTTTATGTTAAAGTTTTAAAAAACATTTTCCTACTACTATTTCGATGTGCAAAGTTTTTTCAGCTTTTTAAATCCAAGGCACCCTGGGAAAGTGGCCCCTGCTTACCAATTATTTCCCAGGATCCCCCAGAAAAGTGGTCCCTGCTTGTCATTAGGCTCCCAGGCACCCCCAGGAAAGTGGTCCTGCTTGTTATTAGGCTCCCAGGCACCCCCAGAAAAGTGGCCCTTGCTTGCCAATATATTCCCAGGCACCCAGAAAAGTGGCCCCTGTTCACCAATAGGCCCCCAGGCACCATGAGAAAGTGACCCCTACATGCCAATAGTGAGATGTCTGGGAGCATATTTTCAAACAGGGGCCACTCTCCAGAGTTGTCTGGAAGCCTGTCGGTGAGCAGGTTCCCCTTTCCAGGGGGGCCTGGGAACTTATTGGTGAGCATGGACTACTTTTCCAGGGTACCATAGGAGCCTATTGGTGAGCAGGGGCCACTTTCCCAGGGTGCCATGGAACATATTGGCAAGCAGGGGCCACTTTCCCAGGAGAGCTGGGAGCCTATTCGCAAGCAGGGGCCACTTTCCTGGGGGGGGGGGGGGGGGCTGGGAGCCTATTAGTGAACAGGGGCTACTTTCTGGGGGTGTCTGGGAGAATATTGGCAAGCAGGGGCCACATTTTACAAGCAAGGGGCACTTTTCTGGGTGCCTGGGAGACTATTGGCAAGCAGGAGCCACTTTCCCAGGTGGTCCTGGGAACTTATTGGTGAGCAGGGGCCACTTTCTCAAGGTGCCTGTGAACCTATTGGTTCACAGTTAATTTCACTTTCTGAAAACTATTTGCCTGAATAGTAGTAAGACAAAATGCTTTTGCCTAGGCAAATGATTTTTAAAGCTTAAGCAAAGTTTCAAAAACGATTTGCCTAGACAAAAGCTATTTGCCTGAAATTACTATTTGCCTATCACATACATGGGAGTCTATTGATGAGCAGGAACCACTTTTATGAGGTATCTGGCAGCCTATTCTGAAAACTATTTGCCTGAGTAGTATTTAGGCAAAAGGCTAATGCCTAGGCAAATGTTTTTTAAAGCTTAAACAAAGTTTCAAAACAATCTTCCTAGGCAAAACCTATTTGGCTGAAATTACTGTTTGCCTACTACATATACAGTATATACAGATGTACTGTACCTCAGTAATAATAAACCGAATATAGCAATAAAGTGAGTTACAGTTTTTTTGTTCCCCAGTGCATATGTTATATTTACACTATACTGTATTCTATTACGTATGCAATAGCATTATGTCTAGAAAAAAAACAATGTACATGCCTTAATTAAAAAATACAGGTAGCCCTCAGTTTACGCCGGGGTTAGGTTCCAGAAGGAACGGTTGTAAATCGAAACCGTTGTAAATTGAAACCCAGTTTATAATGTAAGTCAATGGGAAGTGAAGGAGATAGGTTCCAGGCCCCTCTCAAAATTGTCATAAGTAACACCTGATACATTATTTTTAAAGCTTTGAAATGAAGACTTTAAATGCTAAACAGCATTATAAACCTAATAAAATAATCACACAACACAGACTTCACTTGCATTTTTCTGCAAACAGTTCTTTCTATGCATTCCAATCTGGACTGATTTATAGACAGGAAGATCTTGTTCCTTTGAAATCTGCTTGATAGCTTAGGTCTGGTTAAATTGATTAATTTCAGCTTGCTTGGCTTTGCTGCAACACAAGCGGACAGCTCCACCTACTGGCTATTTTAATAAATGCACTGCTTCTCAATGCTTTTCAATAGCAGTCACATGACTGGGAAAAAAGGTTGTTATTCTGAAACGGTGTAAATTGAACCGTTGTAAAACGAGGGCCACCTGTACTTTATTGCTAAAAATTGCCAACAATAATCTGAGCCTTCTGTGAATCATTATCTTTTTGCTGGTGGTGTATATATAGGTGTGTATATAGGTGTATATAGGTGTATACATGCGTATTTATGTGTTTATATTTGCATATATGTTGGGGAAAATGGCATGAAAAGACACAGAGTTGCCACAAACCTTCAATTTGTAAAAAGAGCAAAATCTGGAAGGCGCAATAAACTGAAGCATCATAAACTATTCTAACATAGTGGTGTCCTCTGAAATAGGTGTTGCACAGTACCCCTTAGTCCATTTTACCAATATAGAGCAGTGCTTTACTTATGTGGTTGCACATATATATATATATATGTATTTGTTTACCTGATATCTCTGCAATATTAATTGCCTGTGGTTACACTTCTATATAGGAGTAATGTTTTTCACAAACATAGATCCTCATGGATCACTATGATGGCTGATTTGTGCAAATATGCATAGCCCTCCTCTAGTGGAGGTGTTGTTGGGTTAAAGGTAATGCAACATATTAGCAATTGCTTGTAGATTCTATTTTTGATGTTTAGGGCTTAAAGGCAATGACGTTTCTGAGTACTGTTTTGTTTGGTTCACTTGTATGGCTATATCCTTAGCGGACATCCAGCCTGTATTGTATATACATGATCAAGATTGCACTGTGTATAATACCAAATATTTACTTTGGCTTGGCTAATTGAGCCATATATAAATAAAGTGAAGTGCTGAAATCCCTGTCTTGTGTGTAGTCACTTATTATTATGTTTCTACATTTTCTCTCTTTAACCCAGGTTTTTATGCATATTTAAGGGTCTGCACTTTACCCCTTCATATAATGTTTTCTAAGTCCAATTGTGTTACTTAGGTTGTTCAGTAACTAATTTTATTTCTAGCCTTGACTCCCCTCTCATGTTTATATAATAGGTTTTTTCCCCCTTTTTTTTTGCTCCATTGATATTTATGCGGGAATACGTTAACAAGCGCAATATTCTAAGCTCGGCTTTTGCGCACCATTGGGTTAGCGCATGAGCAAAAACAGTTTACTTTCAACTTCTAATACAAATGCTACTCAACACCTGTAAAAGCTTACTTCTAGCAGAGTTAGCGTGCGAGCAGGAACGTAAAATACTGCTCCACGTGTATTCTGGCCCTTTATTTTTTAACAATAACTTACATATTTAACATTGTGACAATGTTATTAAAAATTATGCATACCGTTTTAGCTTAATTAATAAAGCTTTAACTTGTTTGCTATGCATAGTACATAAACTACACATGTGCAAGGGTAAAAATTTTAGTTTGTCCGAAAGATTTGTTTCTGAATTTTTCAAATATTCTGTTCAGCTGAATTTCATCCATGGAGGCATTTGGTTTGATGAGGATTCATTACTGTTAGATTATGAGTTTGCGTTACGGTTTTAATGCTGAAAAAATGGTAATTTCAGCATTAAAACAGCAACACAGCCATTACAAGTCTTGTCGGTATAGCTGTACCGCAAGCCTTTTAGCCTGTAACGCAACTTCAGTCCTTCACTCGTAAAAATTACGTTTTTTTTCATGGGACTTCATAGCGCAGCCATTACAAGTTTTGAGGTGAGGCTAAAAATCTTGCATTACACCCTATAACAACAAGATCCATACCACCATCTGAAAGCAATAGTTATGAGTTTTACGCAAGAAAACTTTTACATAAAACTCATAACTAAAGTTTTACAAAGTACACTAAACACCCATAAACTACCTATTAACCCCCAAACTGAGGCCCTCCCGCATCGCAAATACTATATTAAAGTCATTAATTCCTAATCTGCCACTCCCGACATCGCCTCCACTAATAAAATGTATTAACCCCTATTCCGCCACTCCCCGACATTGTCACCACTATAATAAAGTTATGAACCCCTAAACTGCCGCCCTCCTGCATCGCAAACACTATTTAAATATTATTAACCCCTAATCTGCCGTCCTCCCATCGCCCCCACTGTACTAAAGTTATTAAACCCTATTCTGCCACTCCCTGACACTGCCGCCACCATAATAAACCTATTAACCCCTAAACCGAAAGCCCCCATAACGAAATATACTAAATTAAACTATTAACCCCTAAACCAAAAGCCCCCACATCACAATAAACTAATTTAATCTAGTAACCCCTAAACCTAACGCCCCCTAACTTTATATTAAAATTACAATTTCCCTATCTTAAATTAAATTAAAACTTACCTGTCAAATTAAAAAAACTAAGTTTAAACTAAAATTAAACTAACCACCAATTAAATAAACTATATTACACATTAAACAAATCCTAAAACTACTATAAAAATTACAAAAGTATCTAATTACAAAAAAGAAAAAATACTAAATTACAAAAAATAACAAACAATAAATTATGAAAAATAACAAACGAAATTATCAAAAATAAAAAAGAATTACACCTAATCTAATAGCCCTATAAAAATAAAAAAGCCCACCTAAAATAAAAAAAACCTTGCCTATAAAAAACTACCAATAGCCCTTAAAAGGGCCTTTTGTAGGGCATTGCCCTAAGTTAAACAGCTCTTTTACCTGTAAAAAAAAAAACAAAGACCCCCCCAACAGTAAAACTCATCACCCAACCAACCCCCCAAAATAAAAACCCTAACGCTAACAAAAACCTAAGCTACCCATTGCCCTGAAAAGGGCATTTGTATGGGCATTGCCTTTAAAAGGGCATTTAGCTCTTTTGCTTGCCTTGAAATGGGCATTTAGCTCTTTTAAGAAAAGCCCAAACCCTAAACTAAAAAAAAAACAAAACACTAACCCCCGAAGATCCACTTACAGTTTCTGAAGTCTGGACATCCAGGAGGTGAGAAGCCTTCATCCAGGCGGCTCCATCTTCATCCATCACGGGACCGGCATCTTCTTCTTCCCTGCGGAGGAGGAGTGGTCGATGCACAGAGGCGGAGGTCCAAGGCAGAGGTCCAGGCGGAGGTCCAAGGCGGAGGTTCAGGCGGAGGTCCAAGGCAGAGGTCCATCGATCCGACGTGGAAGTCCCCTTCATGCAATCATCCGCCGCACACTGAGGATTGAAATGCAAGGTACCCCTCTTATACTGGGGGTACCATTGCATTCATATTGGCTGACAAATTTGAATTAGTCAATAGGAATTAGGGCTGCTAAAATCCTATTGGCTGTTCAAATCAGCCAATAGGATTTAAGCAGCTTTCATTCTATTGGCTGATTTAAATCTAGTGACAAAGTGGGGAATGAATCATCAGTAATATCCCACAATGCTTAGAAAGGTTCTAACCTGCTTTTTATGAAGAGGTATGGGCCAATTTTGTATTGCTTCTACCTTATTGTTCTGGGCCTTTACCATTGGTACACTTGGCTGGGTTGACAGTCAACCCAGCTTTCAGGATAAATCTCCAATAGAAATTAGTGAACGCCATATACCATTCAATAGTTTTTTTGGTTGTGGGAGTGGGCCAATCACTAATGTCTTGGATCTTTTCTGGGTCCATACTGACTTGACCAAGAGAGAGGATATAACCTAAAAATTCAGTGGTGGAGGTCTCAAATGAGCACTTTTCCAATTTAGCATATAGTTGGTACTGCCTCAATCGTAGAAGTACTGTACAAACGTGTTGTTCATGTTCTTGCAAAGTCTTGGAGTAAATCAGAATATCGTCCAAATATACCACAAGGAATTTCTAGTAGATCCCTGAAGACATCATTACAGAAGTGCTCAAAGATTGCAGAAGCATTGCAGAGCCCAAATGGCATGACTAAGTATTCAAAGTAGCCCTAGTGAAAGGCAGTCTTCTACTCATGTCCTTTCTTAATTCTAACAAGGTTGTATGCCCCTCGCAAATTGATTTTAGTAAATATGCAGGCATCTCTGACTGAATGTATTCCTTAGAGGGACAATTTACACTAGATTTCTCTTTGTAGATGATCCATTTATATAGCCCATGTGGGAGTGTTTTTGTAAAAATTTATAGTTTTGCTTATTTTTTAATAACATTCTGCTGATTTTCAGACTCCTAACAAAGCCTGAAGTATTAGATGTACATGCACATTTGCAAACTCCTGCTGCTCCTGTTTTCACTGGGTATCCTAGCCTAACCTTATCAATAGTGCTAAACTGGAAGCTTCTAAGTTTTTCAAAGTTTTTTTATCAGTATATGTGCATATTCTTCTTTATAGTAGTGTCTATTACATGCAGTTACATGAAAAATAGTGTATACTGTCCCTTTAAGATGTTGCAGCTCAGGACCTGAAAGTGGGTATATACATCCAAATGGGATCTTAGCTCCAGGTAGAAGGTCAATAGGACAATCATACTCCCTTCTGGCAAAAACATCAACAAACTCTTTATAGTTTGCAGGACACAAGTATTCAGGCTCAGTAGCAGCAAAGATAATGGATTTTGGGGATGTAGCAGGAATCAGATGAGAAAGTAAAAGTGCCTGTCTTCCAATTAATTTGTGGCTTATGCACCCTCTGCCATGGCAGCCCTAAAATGGATGGAAACAAAGGGAATGACACAAGATCAAAGTGTAATACCTCCCAGTGTTTATTTCCAGTACCCATAGTAAACAATATATTTTCATTAATGACAGATTTAGAATGCATTATAGCACCATCCACCATGTGAACAACAATTTGATCAGTCTTTACTAGTCTTGGCTACTTGTAGATTTATGAAACACCTACTTGCTCCTGAGTTGACAATAGCTTGGATTTCATGTTGGTGGCCCTCCCACTGTAAATAAACAGTAAGAGATAAGTGGGAGGACAGAGGATGGATGGATCAAGGGGGCCAAATTATCATTGTGTGAGAGGACATGATCTGATATTGCGGATCATGTCCGCTGCACATCGATAAATGCCGACAGCATACACTCTTGGCATTTATCATTGCACCAGCAGTTCTTGTGAACTGCTAGTGCAATGCTACCCCCTGCAGATTCACGGCCAATCGGCTGCTAGCAGGGGGGTGTCAATCAACCCGATCGTGTTCAATCGGGTTGATTTCTGGCGATGTTTTTCCGCCACCTCAGAGCAGGTGGACAGATTATGGAACAGCGGTCTTTGGACCGCTGCTACATAACTTGTGTTTCCGGCAAGCCTGAAGGCTCGCCAGAAAAACAGGGCATCAAGCTCCATACAGAACTTTATATGCCCCAAAGTCCTTACAGAAATATTCTTACCTCCATCCTTCTTTTCTTGAATTGGGCAATAGCAGAGGTGATGTCCTGCTCTCCCACAATATATACACATAATCTGTACTTTACATCTGTCTTTTTCAGTGGATAGAGGAACTTTTATAAGATCTATTTGCATAGGCTCCACCCCATTGGTAGAAAACTAAAGGGATCAGAAGTGAAAGGGAAGGCCAAGGTTCAGAAATGAATGATGTTACCGCCCTCTATCTCTTTCTTTTTCGATTCATAAAACCAGTGTTATTATTTCCTCTAGAGTAGTTGATGGTTCCAGCCTGGCTAGTTCATCATTTAACATATCAGAAAGACCCACACAAAACTGGTAAAGCAGTGCTAGTTTATTCCATTTGGTATCTGCAGCCAAACCTTTTTCCCAGTCTCAGAGACAATTCAAATTTGTAAGAGATTGATATACAACAATTTTACCCACTTATCCTATGGGAAGTTATAGTACATTACCCAAGTAACAGAAAATAATAGAATGGTTATATTAGTGTGTGTGTGTGTGTGGGGGGGGGGGGGGGGGGGGCGCTTGATGCGTAAATATATTAGTCAAACAGGAGAAAAAAAGAAAAAGAGCATCAGTCAAGGACTCACTTTAATCCATCAATATCAAATTACAATGGCTTAATTATTAATTTTATTTTACAATAAATAAAAAGCAGAAATACATCTGTTGTATGATGCAGTTATTAAACAATGTTGATTAAAAGATAAAGAAGCAAATCCCCTTTCCCCTTATAATGCACAATTAATAACAAAGTACAAAATGTCCATAAATTCACAAACAGATATAAGGACAGTGCCAGTATGTTACGCTATGGTTAACCCACTGCTGGAAATCTCCCAGCTGCTAAAGGTCCCTATAATAAGACTACTTTGATGAATGCTATATCATTCACTAGGAACTAGACTTAGGGTATAACCAGTAACCAAGATTGTTTGGAGAAAACCCAGCAATTACTGGAAAAAGATCAGGCAACCGTGCACTGAAACACTGAAAACCAAAACACTGAAAACCAAAACATTAAAAAGATATATCAATTAAAGACCAAAATAACACATATTGTTATAATAATGAGGGAAGTGGATGTGGACGCCTGACGTACATTTAGCCTAACAGCTTTATCAAAGGTGAGGAAATGCCATTGTAGTCAAATATTTAAAGACCTCTTTAACCAATAACAGTGGAGTATAATCCACACACCTCTATTCACACCAATAATATTATTCTCCTATAAAATATCCCAAATCAGATCACATGACAGTCATTCAAAATGTTGTCTCCGCAATTATCAGTATATTATGCTTAGACAATCTAAATAGCATTAGCTTCATTATTTATTTATTACTAGAATCTTCACATTTAAAGGGACAGTCTACGCCAAAATAAATGTTCATGATTCAGATAGAGCACGTAATTTTAAACAATTTTCCAATTTACTTTTATCACCAATTTTGCTTTGTTCTCTTGGTATTCTTAGTTGAATGCTTAACCTAGGAGGTTCATATGCTAATTTCTTAGACCTTAAAGCCCACCTCTTTCAGATTGCATTTTAACAGTTTTTCACCAATAGAGGGTGTTAGTTCACGTATTTCATATAGATAACACTGTGCTCGTGCACGAGAAGTTATCTGGGAGCAGGCACTGATTGGCTAGACTGCAAGTCTGTCAAAAGAACTGAAAAAAGGGGCAGTTTGCAGAGGCTTAGATACAAGATAATCACAGAGGTTAAAAGTATATTAATATAACTGTGTTGGTTATGCAAAACTGGGAAATGGGTAATAAAGGGATTATCTATCTTTTAAAACAATAAAAATTCTGGTGTAGACTGTCCCTTTAATAATGTATACTAAACCATTACTGAAGAGAATCCCCTATAAACATAGCGCCGTCAAAGGTCACATGTTTTGAACCTACCAATCATATGTTATTGGGCATGATCGTAACCAATTAAAATCCATGTTGTGTATATTGTGATTGCCTGTCAAAGATGTCAAACTAATCTCATATCAGCCACTAATTGAATAACACTCATCGCACATTTGAAAACCTCCCTTTCATGAAAGATAAACAGTGGTGCAAAAAAGTATTTAGTCAGCCACCAATTGTGCAAGTTCTCCCACTCCCTGTAATTTTCATCATAGGTATAGTTGAGGTACCTCAACTATGAGAGACAAAATGTGGAAACAAATCCAGACAATCACATTGTCTGATTTGGAAAGAATTTATTTGCAAATTATGGTGGAAAATAAGTATTTGGTCAATATCAAAAGTTCATCTCAATACTTTGTTATATATCCTTTGTTGGCAATGACAGAGGTCAAACTTTTTCTGTAAGTCTTCACAAGGTTGTCACACACTGTTGCTGGTATGTTGACCCATTCCTGCATGTAGATCTCCTCTAGAGCAGTGATGTTTTGGGGCTGTCGCTGGGCAACACAGACTTTCAACTCCCTCCAAAGGTTTTCTATGGGGTTGAGATCTGGAGACTGGCTAGGCTACTCCAGGACCTTGAAATGCTTCTTACGAAGCCACTCCTTCGTTGCCCGGGCGGTGTTTTTGGGATCATTGTCATGCTGAAAGACCCAGCCACGTTTCATCTTCAATGCCCTTGCTGATGGAAGGAGGTTTGCACTTAAAATCTCATGATACATGGCTCTATTCATTCTTTCATGTACACGGATTAGTCGTCCTGTTCCCTTTGCAGAGAAACAGCCCAAAGCATGATGTTGCCACCCCCATGCTTCAAAGTAGGTATGGTGTTCTTTGGTGGCAACTCAGCATTCTCTATTCAATATGACATTCCCCCAATCCACTTCTGGATCATCCAAATGCTCTCTAGCATACTTCAGATGGGCCCGGACATGTACTAGCTTAAGCAGAGGGACACGTCTGGCACTGCAGGATCTGATTCCCTGGTGGCATAGTGTGTTACTGATGGTAATCTTTGTTACGTTGGTCCCAGCTCACTGCAGGTCATTCACTAGGTCCCCCCGTGTGGTTCTGGGATGTTTGCTCACCGTTCTTGTGATAATTTTGACCCCACGGGGTGAGATCTTGTGTGGAGCCCCAGATCGAGGGAGATTATCAGTGGTCTTCTATGTCTTCCATGTTCTAATTATTGCTCACACAGTTGATTTCTTCACACCAAGCTGCTTGCCTATTGCAGATTCAGTCTTCCCAGCCTGGTGCAGGTCTACAATTTTGTTTCTGGTGTCCTTCGACAGCTCTTTGGTCTTCACCATAGTGGAGTTTGACTGTTTGAGGTTGTGGACAGGTGTCTTTTATACTGATAACAAGTTCAAACAGGTGCCATTAATACAGGTAATGAGTGGAGGACAGTGGAGCCTCTTAAAGAAGAAGAATGTGATTGTCTGGATTTGTTTCCACATTTTGTCTCTCCTAGTTCAGGTATACCTATGATGAAAATTACAAGCCTCTCTCATCTTCTTAAGTGGGAGAACATGCACAATTGGTGGTTGACTAAATAATTTTTTGCCACACTGTAGTAGCACTTCAATATTACATTAATTATCCATAGAATGATTTAATTTTATGGCATTAAAGATGTTCTTCAATAATAACAGATCACGTATTTGCAATCCTCCGATTTCTATGTTTTACTGCCAGTTACATTGTTATGCCAATAATATGCTCATTATGGTCTATACATTCTTCTCAATGGAAAGCTGCTGTTTTTTTGGTTACAAGAAATTTAAAAACTCTTAAAAGGATAAATTAGTGTATGAATCTCAATTGAACCAATAAGGAATAGTTAATAATTGTAATTTTCAATATTAAACAAACTTTCCAGAAGGATTTAAACATCAAAAACTGTTTCATATTCCTAATACCAACTTTTAACATTATTATTAAATAACTGATCCAATCCTTTATTACTTGTCATCCAATCAAATAAATTCTGTGGTAGTTAACCATTCACTATCCAATATAATTTGTGAGTATTTATGCACCTTTTGTTCTATTTAAATACCCAAGATCTAATTGGGAACTCAATCCTTAAATACATTCATAAAAAGAAACTATAAATTATCTGTTAATTTAATCCATTTGGTATCAATGTGTTAAGTAAAAATATCCATCTACTCTCTGCTTGGAGAAGTGTTTTTTTTTCCAAATTACCACCTCTTATTCCAAATTTCACTACTTGTAGTACAAATCATTTAAGATAGTCTAAAAAATAACGAGCAACTGACGTTAAAGTCCGTCATTTAGACAGATCTGTTTGGCTATTACGAATATTGCATAAATGTTAACCAAATCTAGTTTTTACTTTCACGTGTAGTCATCCCTACATATCATTTTTTCACAAACATTCAACACAGTATATTTTGTTCTTGGTTCAGCAAATTCACAAACACCTAGATTATGAGTTTTGCACTAATCAGGGTGTGAAAATAACGCCAAAAAGTGATATTTCACTCTGTATAGCGCTGCCATTACAAGTTACTGAAAAGCCTCCTTGTGCTGTGCGGTATTGTGCGTTAAGCTCCATACCGCACAAAAGCCAATGGCTGATTTGATGTATTTGTGCACGCTTTCCCCCATAGACATCAATGGGGAGAAAGTGCTAGAAAAAAACTAACACCTGGAGTGCGGAATGGAGATCGTTGTAACGCAACTTAATTGATGTCTATGGGAAAAGAAAGTTACATATAAACCTAACACCCTAACATAAACCCCTAGTCTAAACACCCCGACATCCCCGACACTTATAAAAGCTATTATCCCCTAATCTGCTGCTCCCCAACATCGTTGCCACTAATAAAAGCTATTAACCCCTAATCCTCCTCCCCCGACATTAAATCATTTAGATGATAATGTGCCCGGTTTTTAAAAATCCGATTAAAAACAGGGGCACTTTAATTCCTCAATTTACATTTCACTTGTGTTGTGAAAATACTTACGGCTAGATTTAGAGTTCTGCGGCCAAAGGGGTGCGTTAGCTACGCGTGCTTTTTTTCCCCCACACCTTTTAAATACCGCTGGTATTTAGAGTTCACAGAATGGCTGCGTTTTCAGTGTGTTAGGCTCCAAAAAGGGAGCGTAGTAGACATGTGCATGGCTAAAAAATTTGGTTCGGTTCGGTTCGGATCAATTCGGAATTTTTCGAAGTTCGGTTCGGATCGATTCAAATTCGGAAAATTCGGATTCATTTGGATTCGAAGAAATTCGGCTGGATTCGGTTCGATTCGGTTCGATTCGGTTCGTAAATTCGGCATTTCGGTAAGTGTTAGGTGGGATTAGACTAGTATTATACTGTATATTAGGTGTTAACCTAACATACTGTACAATACTAGTGTAATCCCAATGGCCATCCGAATTTATGAATCGATTCGGTTCGATTCGGTTAGATTCGGAAAATTCGGCAAAATTTTAATTCGGAAATTCGGTTTGATCCGAATCGCCGAATTTGCCGAATTTTCCGAATTTCCGAATCGAAACGAAACGAATCGCACATGTCTAGAGCGTAGAGCATAATTTAACGCCACTGCAACTCTAAATTCCAGCGGTGCTTACGGACGCGGCCAGCTTCAAAAACGCGCTCGTGCACGATTCCCCCATAGAAAACAATGGGGCAGTTTGAGCTGAAAAAAAACCTAACACCTGCAAAAAAGCAGCGTTCATCTCCTAACGCAGCCCCATTGTTTTCTATGGGGAAACACTTCCTACGTCTGCACCTAACACTCTAACATGTACCCCGAGTCTAAACACCCCTAACCTTAGACTTATTAACCCCTAATCTGCCGCCCCCGCTATCGCTGGAACCTGCATATTATTATTAACCCCTAATCTGCCGCTCCGTATACCACCGCAACATACATTATAGTTATGTACCCCTAATCTGCTGCCCCTAACACCGCTGACCCCTATATTATATTTATTAACCCCTAATCTGCCCCCCACAATGTTGCCGCCAGCTACCTACAATAATTAACCCCTAATCTGCCGATCGGAGCTCACCGCTACTATAATAAATGTATTAACCCCTCCCTTTTCTTGTGCCCTCTGGAATGCTCGCTCCGTCTGTAACAAGCTTACAACTGTTCACGACCTGTTTGTTTCCAACGCTTTCAACCTCTTAGCTATTACTGAAACCTGGCTATCTTCCTCTGACACTGCTTCCATTGCTGCTCTCACACATGGTGGTCTTCACTTTAGCCACACACCTAGGCCAGGTGAGAGACACGGTGGCGGTGTTGGCATCTTACTCTCCCCCTCCTGCTCCTATCAGTACCTATCCCCATTTCCATCTCTCTCCTTTTCTTCCTTTGAAGTGCACTGCATTCGCCTGTTCTCCCCTCTCTCTCTCTCAGAGTGGCAGTTATCTATTGCCCCCCTGGACCAACTTCCCAATTCCTTGACAACTTTGCTGCCTGGCTTCCTTCCTTTCTCTCCACAAATACACCTGCTCTAATTGTAGGGGACTTCAACTTCCCCATTGACAACCCATCTGCCCCTGCTGCCTCTAAACTTCTCTCACTCACTAACTCCTTCAGCCTGTCACAATCCACCCTATTCCCTACCCACCGCGAAGGACACTCAATTGATCTGGTATTCTCCTATCTCTGCTCTCTCTCTGTTTCATGTCGCCCATTTCCCATCTCAGACCACCATCTGCTCACCTTTAATCCTAATATAGATACTAAACCTACTTCCCCCTCTCGCCCCCGCACCAGCAGAAATCTGCACACTGTGGACGCTCCCCAACTGTCCAATCTTATTCAACTACACCTCCCCCACACTTCCACGATATCCTGCCCTGACCTTGCTATAACCCACTATAACAATACTCTCTCTGCTGCACTTGACACTCTCGCTCCACCCCAACCTCACAAAGCCCCACGTCGTCAGCTCCAACCCTGGCACTCCCAACAAACGCGTCACCTACAAAAATGCTCCCGCACTGCTGAGCGTGCCTGGAGGAAATCCCGCTCTGAACATGATTTCATGCACTATAAGTTCATTCTCTACTCTTACACCTCTGCCCTTCGCTTAGCTAAGCAAACCTACTTCTCCTCTCTTATATCCACTCACTCCTCAAACCCTAAAAGACTCTTCTCTATTTTCAACTCTCTCCTCTACCAACCTGCACCACCCCCCTCATCTGCATTCAGTGCTCAAGACCTCGCTGACTATTTTCTCAATAAAACACTTGCAATCCGAGGAAACATCCCAACACAAACCTGCAATCTCCCAACTCCGTTCCCAGTCACCCCCTCTGCCACTCTCTGCACCCTCCTCCCAACCACTGAGAGTGAAGTGGCTTCCCTTTTGTCTTCCTCACACCTCACTACCTGCCCACTTGACCCTATTCCTTCACATCTAATTCCTCCTCTGTCTACCACCCTCACTCCGGCTCTTACTCACATATTTAACCTATCCCTTTCTACCGGCTCATTCCCTGCCTCCTTCAAACATGCGAAGGTCACCCCCATCCTCAAAAAACCCTCCCTCGACCCTAACTCCCCTGCAAACTACCGCCCCATATCACTGCTCCCACTAGCTTAAAAACTCCTCGAAAAACTAGTTTTCAATTGCCTAACCCACTTCCTGTCGTCCAACTCATTGCTTGACCCCCTGCAATCTGGCTTCCGTCCCCAACACTCAACTGAAACTGCTCTCACCAAGGTTACTAACGATCTCCTTTCTGCTAAAAACAAAGGCTACTACTCTATACTCATCTTACTTGACCTATCTGCTGCCTTTGACACTGTTGACCATGCCCTTCTCCTACAGTCTCTCAGTTCTCTTGGTCTCTGTGACACTGCCCTCTCCTGGATTCACTCTTATCTCTCTAACAGATCCTTCTCAGTCTCTTTTGCTGGTGACTCCTCCTCTCTATTGCCCCTGTCTGTTGGAGTACCTCAAGGCTCTGTCCTGGGTCCTCTACTCTTCTCTATTTATACTTCTTCACTGGGTAAACTTGTCAACAGCTATGGCTTCAGCTATCACCTCTATGCTGATGATACCCAGATCTACCTTTCCACCCCTGCACTCTCTCCTTCTGTCAACTCTCACATCAGCGGCTGCATTTCTTCCTGGATGGCCTCTCACCACCTAAAAATAAATATGTCCAAGACCGAACTACTTCTAATTCCCCTTCTAACTCCACTCCCGTCTCTAATTTCTCTATCACTGTTGGCGGCACCACTATCTCCCCATCACCCCAAGTCCGCTGCCTCGGAGTCACGCTTGACTCTAATCTGTCCTTCATTCCCCACATCCAACTTCTCTCTTCATCCTGCCGCAACCACCTACGCAATATCTCCAAAATTCGCCCGTTTCTGAGTGCTGAAACTAACAGCTAACAGCTCATCCACTCCCTGGTAATTTCCCGACTTGACTACTGTAACAACTTACTAACTGGCCTCCCTCTCTCCTGCCTCTCTCCCCTCCAATCCGTCCTAAATGCATCCGCCAGACTAATCCACCTCTCTCGACGCTCTGTTTCTGCTGCGCCTCTCTGTGAGTCCCTTCACTGGCTCCCCATTCACAACAGAGTTAAATTCAAAATTCTCACCCTGACCTACAAAGCCCTCAACAATGCTGCCCCACCCTACCTGTCCTCACTCATCAACAAATATACTCCTGCCCGTCCCCTAAGATCCAACAACGACCTGCTTCTTGCATCCTCTACCATCACCTCCTCTCATTCTAGACTACAGGACTTCTCTCGTGCGGCACCAACCCTCTGGAACGCACTTCCTCGAGATGTCAGACTTGCCCCTAACCTCTCCTCCTTTAAACGTTCCCTAAAGACCTTTCTGTTCAGGGAAGCTTATCACCCGACTTATTAACAAACTAACCAACTAACTAACAGTTGCCCTCTATCTCCTCACTAATATCATTCTCACCTCTGCAGTCCCCACCTCCTGCTTCCAATCCTCCTACCCATCTAGATTGTAAGTTCCCACGGGAACAGGGCCCTCAACTCCCCCTGTATTTGTCTGTAAAATTTTGTGTCTTATCGTATTGTTTCTCCACTGTACTGTTATCCTTGTACCCATGGGCAGCGCTGCGGAATCTGTTGGCGCTTTATAAATAAAGAATAATAATAATAAAAGGCTAAGTCTAACCCTAACATTAACACCCCCCTAAGTTAAATATAATTTTTATCTAACGAAATAAATTAACTCTTATTAAATAAATTATTCCTATTTAAAGCTAAATACTTACCTGTAAAATAAACCCTAATATAGCTACAATATAAATTATAATTATATTGTAGTTATTTTAGGATTAATATTTATGTTACAGGCAACTTTGTATTTATTTTAACCAGGTACAATAGCTATTAAATAGTTAATAACTATTTAATAGCTACCTAGTTAAAATAATTGCAAAATTACCTGTAAAATAAATCCTAACCTAAGTTACAATTAAACCTAACAATACACTATCAATAAATAAATTAAATAAACTACCTACAATTACCTACAATTAAACCTAACACTACACTAGCAATAAATTAATTAAATAAAATACCTACAAATAACTACAATTAAATAAACTAACTAAAGTACAAAAAATAAAAAAAGCTAAGTTACAAAAAATAAAATATTTACAAACATTAGAAAAATATTACAACAATTTTAAACTAATTACACCTACTCCAAGCCCCCTAATAAAATAACAAAGACCCCCAAAATAAAAAAATGCCCTACCCTATTCTAAATTAAAAAAGTTCAAAGCTCTTTTACCTTACCAGCCCTGAAAAGGGCCATTTGCGGGGCATGCCCCAAAGAATTCAGCTCTTTTGCCTGTAAAAAAAAACATACAATACCCCCCCCAACATTACAACCCACCACCCACATACCCCTAATCTAACCCAAACCCCCCTTAAATAAACCTAACACTAAGCCCCTGAAGATCTTCCTACCTTATCTTCACCATACCAGGTTCACTGATCCGTCCTCGGAAGTCTTGATCCAAGCCTCGGAAGTGTTGATCCAAGCCCAAGCGGGGGCTGAAGAGTGACGTCCATCCTCCGGCTGAAGTCTTGATCCAAGCGGGCAGAAGAGGACATCCGGACCGGCAAACATCTTCTTCCAAGCCGCATCTTCTATGTTCTTCAATCCGATGACGACCGGCTGATCTTCAAGACCTCCAGCGCGGATCCATCCATCTTCACCGACGATTTCCCGACGAATGACGGTTCCTTTAAGGGGCGTCCCTCAAATTCCGATTGGCTGATAGGATTCTATCAGCCAATCGGAATTAAGGTAGGAAAATTCAGAATCAAGTTCAATCTGATTGGATGATCCAATCAGCCAATCAGATTGAGCTCGCATTCTATTGGCTGTTCCGATCAGCCAATAGAATGCGAGCTCAATCTGATTGGCTGATTGGATCAGCCAATCAGATTGAACTTGATTCTGATTGGCTGATTCCATCAGCCAATCAGAATTTTCCTACCTTAATTCCGATTGGCTGATAGAATCCTATCAGCCAATCGGAATTCGAGGGACGCCATCTTGGATGACGTCCCTTAAAGGAACCGTCATTCGTCGGGAAGTCGTCGGTGAAGATGGATGGATCCGCGCTGGAGGTCTTGAAGATCAGCCGGTCGTCATCGGATTGAAGAACATAGAAGATGCAGCTTGGAAGAAGATGTTTGCCGGTCCGGATGTCCTCTGCTGCCCGCTTGGATCAAGACTTCAGCCGGAGGATGGACGTGACTCTTCAGCCCCCACTTGGGCTTGGATCAACACTTCCGAGGCTTGGATCAAGACTTCTGAGGACGGATCGGTGAACCTGGTATGGTGAAGATAAGGTAGGAAGATCTTCAGGGGCTTAGTGTTAGGTTTATTTAAGGGGGGTTTGGGTTAGATTAGGGGTATGTGGGTGGTGGGTTGTAATGTTGGGGGGGGGGTATTGTATGGGTTTTTTTACAGGCAAAAGAGCTGAATTCTTTGGGGCATGCCCCGCAAATGGCCCTTTTCAGGGCTGGTAAGGTAAAAGAGCTTTGAACTTTTTTAATTTAGAATAGGGTAGGGCATTTTTTTATTTTGGGGGTCTTTGTTATTTTATTAGGGGGCTTAGAGTAGGTGTAATTAGTTTAAAATTGTTGTAATATTTTTCTGTTTGTAAATATTTTTTTTATTTTTTGTAACTTAGTTCTTTTTTATTTTTTGTACTTTAGTTAGTTTATTTAATTGTAGTTATTTGTAGGTATTTTATTTAATTATTTTATTGATAGTGTAGTGTTAGGTTTAATTGTAGGTAATTGTAGGTAGTTTATTTAATTTATTTATTGATAGTGTAGTGTTAGGTTTAATTGTAGGTAATTGTAGGTAGTTTATTTAATTTATTTATTGATAGTGTAGTGTTAGGTTTAATTGTAACTTAGGTTAGGATTTATTTTACAGGTAATTTTGTAATTATTTTAACTAGGTAACTATTAAATAGTTATTAACTATTTAATAGCTATTGTACCTGGTTAAAATAATTACAAAGTTGCCTGTAAAATAAATATTAAACCTAAAATAGCTAAAATATAATTATAATTTATATTGTAGCTATATTAGGGTTTATTTTACAGGTAAGTATTTAGCTTTAAATAGGAATAATTTATACAATAAGAGTTAATTTATTTCGTTAGATTTAAATTATTTTTAACTTAGGGGGGGGTGTTAGTGTTAGGGTTAGACTTAGCTTTAGGGGTTAAAGAATTTATTAGAATAGCGGTGAGCTCCGGTCGGCAGATTAGGGGTTAATGTTTGAAGTTAGGTGTCGGCGATGTTAGGGAGGGCAGATTAGGGGTTAATACTATTTATTATAGGGTTATTGAGGCGGGAGTGAGGTGGATTAGGGGTTAATAACTTTATTATAGTAGCGGTGCGGTCCGCTCGGCAGATTAGGGGTTAATAAGTGTAGGTAGGTGGCGGCGACGTTGGGGGGGCAGATTAGGGGTTAATAAATATAATATAGGGGTCGGCGGTATTAGGGGCAGCAGATTAGGGGTACATAGGGATAATTTAGCTGGCGGCGGTGTACGGAGCTGCAGATTAGGGGTTAAAAAATTTAATAGAATGGCGGCGATGTGGGGGGACCTCGGTTTAGGGGTACATAGGTAGTTTATGGGTGTTAGTGTACTTTAGAGCACAGTAGTTAAGAGCTTTATAAACTGGCGTTAGCCCAGAAAGCTCTTAACTCCTGTTTTTTTTCTGCGGCTGGAGTTTTGTCGTTAGATTTCTAACGCTCACTTCAGCCACGACTCTAAATACCAGCGTTAGAAAGATCCCATTGAAAAGATAGGATACGCAAATGGCGTAGGGGGATCTGCGGTATGGAAAAGTTGCGGCTGTAAAGTGAGCGTTAGACCCTTTCCTGACTGACTCCAAATACCAGAGGGCGGTAAAAACCAGCGTTAGGACCCTCTAACGCTGGTTTTGACGGCTACCGCCCAACTCTAAATCTAGCCGTTAGCTTTTAATCTTGACAGCCGCTGCATCGCTTCCCCCTAATCCGCTGCTCCCCTACATCACTGCCATCTTAATAAACCTATTAACCCCTAACCACCAGCCCCATACATTGCAAAACACTAAATTAAACTATTAACCCCTAAACCTAACACCCCCCTAACTTTAAATTAAATATAATTATCTCAAAATAAATAAAAAATTACCTGTGAAATAAAAAAAACCTTAAGTTTAAACTATAAATTAACCTAACATAACTATTCTAATAAAATTTAAAAAACTACCAATTAAAAAAATCTAAATTACTAATTTAAAAAAACTAACACTACGAAAATTTTTTAAAAAATCTAAAATTACATATAGTTGGTACTGCCTCAATCGTAGAAGTACTGTACAAACGTGTTGTTCATGTTTTTGCAATGTTTTGGAGTAATCAGAATATCGGCCAAATATTCCACAAGGAATTTCTAGTAGATCCCTGAAGACATCATTACAGAAGTGCTCAAAGGTTGCAGGAGCATTGCAGAGCCCAAATGGCATGACTAAGTATTCACCGTAGTGAAATGCAGTCTTCTACTCATGGCCTTCCTTAATTCTAACAAGGTTGTAGGCTCCTTGCAGATCGATTTTAGTAAATATGCAGGCATCTCTGACTGAATGTATTCCTTAGAGGGACACTTTACACTAGATTTCTCTTTGTAGATGATCCATTTATATAGCCCATGTGGGAGTGTTTTTGTAAAAATGTATAGTTTTGCTTATTTTTTAATAACATTCTGCTGATTTTCAGACTCCTAACAAAGCCCCAAAGTATCAGATGTACATGCGCATTTGCAAACTCCTGCTGCTCCTGTTTTCACTTTGTATCCTAGCCTAACCTTATCAATAGTGCTAAACTGAGAGCTTCTAAGTAAGTTTTTCAAAGTTTTTTTTTTATCAGTTTATGTGTTTTATCAGTTTAGTAGTGTCTATTACAAGCAGTTACATGAAAATTAGTATATACTGTCCCTTTAAGATGTTGCAGCTCAGGACCTGATAGTGGGTATATACATCCAAATGGGATCTTAGCTCCAGGTAGAAGGTCAATAGGACAATCATACTCCCTTCTGGCAAAAACATCAACAAACTCTTTATAGTTTGCAGGACACAAGTATTCAGACTCAGTAGCAGCAAACATAATGGATTTTGGGGATGTAGCAGGAATCAGATGAGAAAGTAAAAGTGCCTGTCGTCCAATTAATTTGTGGCTTATGCACCCTCTGCCATGGCAGCCCTAAAATGGGTGGAAACAAAGGGAATGACACAAGATCAAAGTGTAATACCTCCCAGTGTTTATTTCCAGTACCCATAGTAAACAATATATTTCTTTCATGTAATTGGCAAGAGTCTATGAGCTAGTGACGTATGGGATATACAATCCTAGCAGGAGAGGCAAAGTTTTCCAAACCTCAAAATGCCTATAAATACACCCCTCACCACACCCCCAATTCAGTTTTACAAACTTTGCCTCCTATGGAGGTGGTGAAGTAAGTTTGTGCTAGATTTCTACGTTGATATGCGCTTCTCAGCATGTTGAAGCCCGGTTCCTCTCAGAGTACAGTGAATGTCAGAGGGATGTGAAGGGAGTATCACCTATTGAATACAATGGTCTTCCTAACGGGGATCTATTTCATAGGTTCTCTGTTATCGTTCGTAGAGATTCATCTCCTACCTCCCTTTTCAGATCAACGATATACTCTTATATACCATTACCTCTACTGATTTTCGTTTCAGTACTGGTTTGGCTATCTGCTATATGTGGATATGTGGGTGTCTTTTGGTAAGTATGTTTCATTTATTTAAGACACTCTCAGCTATGGTTTGGCACTTTATATATAAAGTTCTAAATATATGTTTGTACTTATATTTGCCATGATTCAGGTTTATCAGTATATTTCCTTTTTGCAGACTGTCAGTTTCATATCTGGGAAATGCTATATATATAAAAAAAAAAAAAATTCTTACCTGAGGTTTTCAATTTGACTCTTTCTAAATTGCGGGCTGTATTAGGCTTGCGAGAGCGCAAAATGCTATAATTTATTGCGTCATTCTTGGCGCGAGACTTTTTTGGTACGAAAATTACATTTGTTGACGCAAATTCTTAATTTCTGGCATCTTAGTTGGCGCCGAGTCTTTTCACAAGGTTGCGTCATCTATGACGCTCGAGTCTCGTTCCTGATGTTTTTGGTGCCAAAAAATGTTCTTCAGTTTGTGGTGCGTCATACTTGGCCCCAAACATTTTTTTATTATTTAAGACCTCATTCCTTTTGCCTCTGGTCTTTTTTTCTATGTCAGAGGCCTATTCTGTTTGCATTTTTTACCATTCCTGAAACTATCATATAAGGAAATTGATAATTTTGCTTTATATGTTGTTTTTTCTTTTGTATACTGCAAAATGTCTCAATCTGATCCTGTCTCAGAATCTACTACTGGAATCCTGCTGCCTGATATCGGTTCTACCAAAGCTAAGTGCATTTGTTGTAAACTTGTGGTAACTGTTCCTCCAGTTGTGGTTTGCAATAGTTGCCATGATAAACTTTTACATGTAGAGAATGTTTCCATCAGTAGGAGCAGAAGAAAGAGAGGCGCCTTATGGGACAGTATCGTGGTGTAACGGCAGAGACAGGAGACAGCACACACAGAGAGTCAGGGTACTCACAAAAATTTTGGCATAAACGTATGCCACACTAGACAAGATGGAACCTTAGTCGTCCGCCAGACGGTCCAATGGGAGGATATATCTGGCACTCCAGGGTCCAATCCACAGCAGCGGGAAGTCAAAGGATCAAGGGAACACAACGTCTGTGATAGGACCAATAGCTGAAGGCTCTTAGTATGATAGGCAGGTAACCAGACCAGCCAATTAACGATATGCAAAAGAGCGGGGATATCGTAAAACCAATTTTATTTAAAATACATTTAAAATCACTGTTTAAAACACTGGTAAATAGTAATTGGAAACAGCAACGCGTTCCATTTACTATTTACCAGTGTTTTAAACAGTGATTTTAAATGTATTTTAAATAAAATTGGTTTTACGATATCCCCGCTCTTTTGCATATTGTTAATTGGCTGGTCTGGTTACCTGCCTATCATACTAAGAGCCTTCAGCTATTGGTCCTATCACAGACGTTGTGTTCCCTTGATGCTTTGACTTCCCGCTGCTGCGGATTGGACCCTGGAGTGCCGGATATATCCTCCCATTGGACCGTCTGGCGGACGACTAAGGTTCCGTCTTGTCTAGTGTGGCATACGTTTATGCCAAAATTTTTGTGAGTACCCTGACTCTCTGTGTGTGCGGTCTCCTGTCTCTGCCGTTACACCACGATACTGTCCCATAAGGCGCCTCTCTTTCTTCTGCTCCTACAGATTCTTGCAACTACTCCTTCCCAAGAGTGCTGCCGTTAACATTGATTGCTGGATGCTGGTTGCTCCAGGAATCTTGCCCTTCCTGAGACTGTTTTCTGAGTCGAGTTTCGGCTATCAGTTGTGCGCACCTCCATAGGACTCATCCTCTAACGTTTCTATCAGTAGTAGTTCATTACATTTTGCTAGTCCATCAACATTAATGCTCAGGATATTCCTTTAAATTTAAGAGAATTTATTTCTGATTCCATTCAGAAGGCTTTGTCTGCCATTCCGCCTTCTAATAAACGTAAAAGGTCTTTAAAAACTTCTCATAGAGTTGATGAATTTTCTAATGACCGACAACATACTGATTTATCTATCTCTGATGAGGATTTGTCTGATTCAGAGGATCCTCCCTCAGATATTGACACTGACAAATCCTCTTATTTATTTAAAATGGAGTATATTCGTTCTTTATTAAAAGAAGTGTTGATTGCATTAGATATGGAGGAGACTTGTCCTCTTGATACTAAAACTAGTAAACGTTTAAATTTGGTTTATAAACCTCATGTAGTTATTCCAGAGTTTTTTTCCAGTTCCTGATGCTATTTCAGATATGATTTCTAAGGAATGGAATAGATTGGGTACTTCTTTTACTCCTTCTTCAAGGTTTAAAAAATTGTATCCTTTGCCTACTGATAGATTGGAGTTTTGGGAAAAGATCCCCAAAGTTGATGGGGCCATCTCTACTCTTGCTGAATGTACTACTATTCTTATGGAAGATAGTACTTCTTTTAAAGATCCTTTAGATAGGAAGCTTGAATCTTATCTAAGGAAAGCTTATTTATGTTCAGGCCATCTTCTTAGGCCTGCTATTTCTTTAGCTGATGTTGCAGCTGCCTCAACTTTTTGGTTGGAAACTTTAGCGCAACAAGTATCAGATCATAATGTGTATAGCATTGTTAAATTAATTCAACATGCTAATAATTTCATTTGTGATGCCATTTTTATATCATCAGAATTGATGTTAGATATATGTCTTTAGTTATTTTAGCTAGAAGAGCTTTATGGCTTAAATCTTGGAATGCTGATATGACTTCTAAATCGACATTGCTATCTCTTTCTTTCCAAGGTAATATATTATTTGGTTCTCAGTTGGATTCTATAATTTCAACTGTCACTGGGGGGAAGGGAGCTTTTTTGCCTCAGGATAAAAAATCGAAGGGTAAATTTAAAGCTTCTAACCGTTTTTGTTTCTTTCTACAAAATAAGGAACAGAAACTTTATCCTTCCCCTAAAGAATCCGTCTCCAGTTGGAAGCCTTCCTCAATCTGGAATAAATCCAAGCCATTTAATAGATCTAAACCAGCCCCCAAGTCCGCATGAAGGTGCGGCCCTCATTCCAGCTCAGCTGGTAGGGGGCAGATTAAAATTCTTCAAGGATGTTTGGATAGATTCAGTCCAAAATCATTGGATTCAGAACATTGTCTCTAAGGGGTACAGAATAGGTTTCAGATTAAGACCGCCTGTGAGAAGTTTCTTTCTCTCACGCATTCCCGTGAACCCAGAGAAAGCGCAGGCTTTCCTGAAGTGTGTTTCAGACCTGGAGTTATCAGGGGTAATCATGCCAGTTCCATTTCAGGAACAGGGTCTGGGGTTTTATTCAAACCTGTTCATTGTCCCAAAGAAAGAAAATTCATTCAGACCAGTTCTGGATCTAAAAGTCTTGAATGATTATGTAAGAGTACCAACATTCAAAGTGGTGACTATAGGGACTATTCTGCCTTTTGTTCAGCAAGGGCATTATATGTCCACAATAGACTTACAGGATGCATATCTTGATATTCCGATTCATCCAGATCACTATCAGTTCCTGAGATTCTCTTTTCTAGACAAGCATTACCAATTTGTTGCTCTTCCTTTTGGCCTAGCGACAGCTCCAAGGATCTTTTCAAAGGTTCTCGGTGCCCTACTCTCTACAATTAGAGAGCGGGGTATTGCGGTGTTTCCTTATTTGGATGATATCTTGGTACTTGCTCAGTCTTTACGTTCTGCAGAATCTCACATGAATCAACTAGTGTTGTTTCTTCAAAGAGGATCAATTTACCAAAAAGTTCTTTGATTCCTCAGACAAGGGTAACCTTTATAGGTTTCCAAATAGATTCAGTATCCATGACTTTGTCTCTAACAGACAAGAGATGTCTGAAATTTGTTGCAGCCTGTCGGAACCTTCAGTCTCAGTCATTTCCTTCAGTAGCTATGTGCATGGAGGTTTTAGGTCTCATGACTGCAGCATCGGACGCGATCCCCTTTGCTCGTTTTCACATGAGACCTCTTTAGCTTTGTATGCTGAACCAATGGTGCAGGGATTATACAAGGATATCACAATTAATATCCTTAAATCCCAATGTTCGACTTTCTCTGACTTAGTGGTTAGATCACCATCGTATAATTCAAGGGGCCTCTTTTGTTCATCCAACCTGGACTGTGATCACAACAGATGCAAGTCTTTCAGGTTTGGGAGCTGTCTGGGGATCGTTGACAGCACAAGAGGTTTGGAAATCTCAAGAAGCAAGATTACCAATTAATATTTTGGATTTGTGATTCTCAGAGCTCTTCAGTTTTGGCCTCTATTGAAGAGAGAGCTGTTTATTTGTTTTCAGACAGACAATGTCACAACTGTGGCATATGTCAATCATCAGGGTGGGACTCACAGTCCTCAGGCTATGAAAGAAGTATCCCCGATACTTGTTTGGGCAGAATCCAGCTCCTGTCTAATTTCTGCAGTCCATATCCCAGGTATAGACAATTGGGAAGCAGGTTATCTCAGTCATCAAGCTTTACATCCGGGAGAGTGGTCTCTTCACCCAGATGTGTTTTTTCAAATTGTTCAGATGTGGGGGCTTCCAGAAATAGATCTGATGGCATCTCATCTAAACAGGAAACTTCCCAGGTACCTGTCCAGGTCCAGGGATCCTCAGGCGGAAGCATTGACACTTCCATGGAGTTATCAACCTGCCTATATTTTTCCGCCTCTAGTTCTTCTTCCAAGATCATCATGGAGCAATTGTTTGTGCTGCTGGTGGCTCCAGCATGGGCTCACAGGTTTTGGTATGTGGATCTTGTTTGGATGTCCAGTTGCCAACCATGGCCACTTCCACAAAGGCCAGACCTTCTATCTCAAGGTCTGTTTTTCCATCAGGATCTCAAATCATTAAATTTGAAGGTATGGAAATTGAACGCTTAGTGCTTAGTCATAGAGGTTTCTCTGACTCAGTGATTAATACTATGTTGCAGGCTTGTAAATTTGTTTCTAGAAAGATTTATTATCGAGTTTGGAAGACTTACATTTCATGGTGTTCTTCTCATAAATTCTCTTGGCATTCTTTTATAATTTCTAGAATTTTACAGTTTCTTCAGGATGGTTTGGATAAGGGTTTGTCTGTGAGTTCCTTGAAAGGACAAATCTCTGCTCTTTCTGTTTTATTCCACAGAAAAATTGCTAAACTCCCTGATACTCATTGTTTTGTACAGGCTTTGGTTCGTATCAAGCCTGTCATTAAATCAATCTCTCCTCCTTGGAGTCTTAATTTGGTTTTGAAGGCTTTACAGGCTCCTCCGTTTGAGCCTATGCATTCTTTGGACTTTACATTTCTTTCTTGGAAAGTGTTGTTTCTTTTGGACATCTCTTCTGCTAGAAGTGTTTCTGAATTATCTGCTCTTTCTTGTGAGTCTCCTTTTCTGATTTTTCATCAGGATAAGGCAGTTTTGCGGACTTCATTTAAATTCTTACCTAAAGCTGTGAATTCCAACAACATTAGTAGAGAAATTGCTGTCCCTTCCTTGTGTCTTAATCCTAAGAATTCTTTGGAAAGATCTTTACATTCTTTGGATGTGGTGAGAGCTTTGAAATATTATGTTTAAGCTACTAAAGTTTTCAGGAAAACTTCTAGTCTATTTGTTATATTTTCTGGTTCTAGGAAAGGTCAGAATGCTTCTGCCATTTCTTTGGCATCTTGGTTAAAGCTTTTGATTCATCATGCTTATTTGGAGTCGGGTAAATCCCCACCTCAGAGGATTACAGCTCATTCTCCTAGGTCAGTTTCCACTTCCTGGGCTTTTAAGAATGAAGCTTCAGTTGATCAGATTTGCAAAGCAGCAACTTGGTCTTCTTTGCATACATTTACTAAATTCTTCAGGCAGCTGTTTCAGTTTGATTCTTCTGCTTATAATTTCAGTTTTTTTCTTTTCCATTATAAGATTAAAACTTATGATTTGGGTTGTGGATTAATTTTTTTCAGCGGAATTGGCTGTCTTTATTTTTTATCCCTCCCTCTCTAGTGACTCTTGCGTGGAGTTCCACATCTTGGGTATTGCTATCCCATAGATCACTAGCTCATGGACTCTTGCCAATTACATGAAAGAAAACATAATTTATGTAAGAATTTACCTGATAAATTCATTTCATTCATATTGACAAGAGTCCATGAGGCCCACCCTTTTTATGGTGGTTTTGATTTTTTTGTATAAAGCACAATTATTCAAATTCCTTTGTTTATGCTTTTTGCTCCTTTCTTTATCACCCCACTTCTTGGCTATTCATTAAACTGAATTGTGGGTGTGATGAGGGGTGTATTTATAGGCATTTTGAGGTTTGAGAAACTTTGCCCCTCCTGGTAGGATTGTATATCCCATACGTTACTAGCTCATGGACTCTTGCCAATATGAAAGAAATGAATTTATCAGGTAAATTCTTACATAAATTATGTTTTTCATTAATGACAGATTTAGAATGCATTATAGCACCATCCACCATGTGAACAAAAATTTGATCAGTCTTTACTTGTGAAGGGATTTTCAGAGTCTTGGCTACTAGTAGATTTATGAAGCACCCACTTGCTCCTGAGTTGACAATAACTTGGATTTCATGTTGGTGACCCTCCCACTGTAAATAATCAGTAAGAGATAAGTGGGAGGATAGAGGATGGATGGATCAAGGGGGCCAAATTATCATTGTGCGAGCGGACATGATTTGATATTGCGGATCATGTCCGCTGCACATCGACAGCATACACTCTTGGTATTTATCATTGCACCAGCAGTTCTTGTGAATGCCAGATTCACCACCAATCGGCTGCTAGCAGGGGATGTCAATCAACCCGATCGTATTCGATCGGGTTGATTTCTGGCGATGTCTGTCTGCCACCTCAGAGCAAGCGAACAGGTTATGGAACAGCGGTCTTTGGACCGCTGCTTCATAACTTGTGTTTCCGGCAAGCCTGAAGGCTCACCAGAAAAACAGGGCATCAAGCTCCATACAGAACTTTATAAATATGCCCCAAAGTCCTTACAGAAATATTCTTACCTCCATCCTTCTTTTCTTGAATTAGGCAATAGCAGAAGTGATGCCCTGCTCTCCCACAATATAGACACATAATCTGTGCTTTACATCTGTCTTTTTCAGTGGATAGAGGGACTTTTATAAGATCTTTTTGCATAGGCTCCTCCCCATTGGTAGAAAACTAAAGGGATCAGAGGTGAAAGGGAAGGCCAAGGTTCAGAAATGAATAATGTTACCGCCCTCTCTCTCTTTCTTTTTCGTATTCTGTGATCAATTCATAAGACCAGTGTTATTATTTCCTCTAGAGTAGTTGATGGTTCCAGCCTGGCTAGTTTATCATTTAACATCTCAGAAAGACCCACACAAAACTGGTAAAGCAGTGCTGGTTTATTCCATTTGGTATCTGCAGCCAAACACTGAAACATTATTATGTTTTCCTCCACAGGTCTTTTTCCCAGTCTCAGAGACAATTCAAATTTGTAAGAGATTGATATACAACAATTTTACCCACCTATCCTATAGGAAGTTATAGTACATTACCAAAGTAACAGAAAATAATAGAATAGTTATATTAGTGTGGGCGCTTGATGCGTAAATATATTAGTCAAACAGGAGAAAAAAAGAAAAAGAGCATCAGTCAAGGACTCACTTTAATCCATCAATATCAAATTACAATGGCTTAATTATTAATTTTATTTTACAATAAATAAAAAGCAGAAATACATCTGTTGTATGATGCAGTTATTAAACAATGTTGATTAAAAGATAAAGAAGCAAATCCCCTTTCCCCTTATAATGCACAATTAATAACAAAGTACAAAATGTCCATAAATTCACAGACACATATAAGGACAGTGCCAGTATGTTACGCTATGGTTAACCCACTGCTGGAAATCTCCCAACTGCTAAAGGTCCCTATGATAAGACTACTTTGATGAATGCTATATCATTCACTAGGAACTAGACTTAGGGTATAACCAGTAACCAAGATTGTTTAGAGAAAACCCAGCAATTACTGGAAAAAGATCAGGCAACCGTGCACTGAAACACTGAAAACCAAAACATTCAAAAGATATATCATTTAAAGACACATATTGTTATAATAATGAGGGAAGTGGATGTGGACGCCTGACATACATTTAGCCTAACAGCTTTGTCAAAGGTGAGGAAATGCCATTGTAGTCAAATATTTAGAGACCTCTTTAACCAATAACAGTGGAGTATAATCCACACACCTCTATTCACAGTTCACACCAATAATATTATTCTCCAATAAAATATCCCAAATCAGATCACAGGACCGTCATTCAAAATTTTGTCTCCGCAATTATCAGTATATTATGCTTAGACAATCTAAATAGCATTAGCTTCATTATTTATTTATTTATTTATTACTAGAATCTTCACATTTAATAATGTATAATAAACCATTACCAAAGAGAATCCCCTATAAACATAGCATCGTCAAAGGTCATGTGTTTTGAACCTACCAATCATATGTTATTGGGCGTGATCGTAACCAATGAAAATCCATGTTGTATATATTGTGATTGCCTGTCGAACATGTCAATCTAATCTCATATCAGCCGCTTATTGAATAACACTCATCGCACATTCGAAAACCTCACATCCATGACAGATATAGTTGCACTTCAATATTACATTAATTATCCATAGAATGATTTAATTTTATGGCATTAAAGATGTTCTTCAATAATAACAGATCACGTATTTTCAATCCTCCAATTTCTATGTTTTACTGCCAGTTACGTTGTTATGCTAATAATATGCTAATTACGGTCTATACATTCTTCTCAATGGAAAGTTGCTGTTTTTTTGGTTACAAGAAATGTAAAAACTCTTAAAATGATACATTAGTGTATGAATCTCAATTGAACCGATAAGGAATAGTTAATAATTGTGATTTTCAATATTAAACAAACTTTCCCTGTGGTACTCCATTGATTACCTTTGTCCAATCTGAGTATGATCCATTTACTACTACTCGTTGTTCCCTATCTTTTATCCAGTTATTTATCCATGAGCTAACATTTTCAGCTATTCCCAGTCCCTTAATTTTTTGCATTAATCTCTCATGGGGCACTGTATCACGTACTTTTGCAAAATCTAAGTATATCACATCAGCTGATTCCCCTTTATCTATATTTTTACTTACTTCATCGTAGAATCTAATAAGATTAGTTTGTCATGATCTATTTCTCCTAAAACAATGCTGATTAGAACTCATAATCTTGTTAAACACGAATATGCTCATCAATATAATCCCTTATAATCCCTTCAAATATCTTCCCCACTATTGATGTCAGACTAACTGGTCTATAGCTTCCTGGATAATCCCTGCTTCCATTTTTAAAGAGTGGCACCACATCAGCTTTACGCCAATTGTGGGGTACCATGCCTGAGGATAATGAGCCTTGAAAAATTTAGAGTAATGGTTTGTCTATAACAGTGCTAAATTCCCTTAATACCCTTGGGTGTATTCCATCTGGGCCTGGAGTTTTATTTACCTTAATATTATCCAGTTTTCTCCTGATATCCTCTAAACATAACCCAGTTAATGGTATGGACTGGCATTTTTGATTTTGTTCCAAAGTATCATGCAATGGTTCCTCTCTTGTGTATGCTGTCATTTATCATGCTACCCTCCATGCATTTTAATGTACCTATATTGTCCTTCTTAGATTTTTTGCTATTTATGTACTTAAAGAACCTTTTAGGGTTAGACTTAGAATCCTTTGCAATTCATTTTTTATTTTTCAATTTTGGCTAATTTGATTGCTTTTTTGCATGCTTTGTTACATTCCTTATAAATATGGAATGTCGAGTCTGTGCTATTTTCTTTGAATAATTTAAATGCCTTAATTTTTTTTCCTAATTTCTCTTAACACATTTTTATTTAGCCACATTGGCTTTGATTTTATATATATATATATATATATATATATATATATATATATATATATATATATATATATATATATATATATATATATATATATATATATATATATATATATATATATATATATATATATATATATATATATATATATACACAGTATATATATATATATATATATATATATATGGTATTTGTTGATATGTATATTTATTTAACAAAGTTTTAAATATTATCCGTTTATACTCTGTATTTTTATTAGAGAATACATTGTCCCAATATATATTATTTATTGATTTCCTTAAATCATTGAATTTTGCTTTCTTAAACTTAAAATTCTTAGTTAAACATTTAAGACACTGCATATGAAAAGAGATTTCGAATGTGACCATGTTATGATCACTGTTACCCAAATGTTCTTTGACTTCTATGTTTGATATCATATCTGTATTGTTTGATAACAGAATTCCTTCTTACACAATTTTTTCGAATTAGTAGGGAAGTTCTATCTCCAAATGTCTGGTACGCCCATGGGGGCCAAATTTGCCCCTTCTATGCCACCATGTTTATGGGTTGATGGGAGGAGGACCACATATTTGGAGATAGAAACCCACACAAGGGAGAGATTGCATTTTTAAGAGGTTCATAGATGATCTTTTGTTTGTGTGGAAAGGTGACAGTACAAAAATTCCTGACTTTGTAAACTATCTAATGAAAAAGCAATAGATTTTACATTTGAGTCAAACCAAATCAGTGTAAATTACCTGGACATAACTTTAAAAGGTACCCCCGGGTTTAAAATAGCATCTACAATCTATCGAAAGCCCATAAGTGGAAAAACATTACTACACACCAGAAGCTGCCACCCAGCTAATGTATTCAAAGCTGTAGCAAAGGGACAATTTGTCCATATTAAGAGAAATTGCTCTGACAACACTAACTACAGGGAACAAAGAAATGAGTAACAAACCTGGCTCAAAGAGAGAGGGTACAAACCTAAAGTTATTAATAATGCCAGACAAGCAGTTGACAGATTAGACAGACAAGGTATTTTATCATACAAAAGAAACTCACTGAACAGACAGGATGCCAAGGAAGGCTTAATTTTTTTAACTAACTACTCAGTATTTCATAATTTGTAGTATTATCAAATCACATTTCGTCCTACTGACAGCAGATGATGACTTGGTTAATATTACCAAAAAGGGTTGTCATTTTTCATAGAAAAGAAATAAAACTATTGGAAATATTGTATCTCCTACAAAGCAAAAAACTAGCCAGCCTGGAGGGTAAGCATGGCTAACTATTAATGGAATGCATACATGAAAAAAAGGCAGTGTTAGGGGACACGTTCAGGTCCACAGTCACAGGATAACAGTTTAACATTAAGAACATGGGGCCTATCTATCAAGCTCCGAACGGAGCTTGACAGCCTGTGTTTCTGGCGAGTCTGAAGACTGGCCAGAAACAGCAGTTATGAAGCAGCGGTCACAAAGACCGCTGCTCCATAATCCTGTCCACCTGCTCTGATGAGGCAGACAGGAATCACCAGAATTCAAGCCGATCGGGTTGATTGACACCCCCTGCTGGCGGCCCATTGGCCGCAAGTCTGCAGGGGGCCGCGTTGCACCACAGCTTTTGTGAGCTGCTGGTGCAATACTGAATACGGAGAGCGTATTGCTCTCAGCATTCAGCGATGTCTTGCTGACCTGATCCGCACTGTTGGATCAGGTCCACAAGACATTTAAAATAAATAGGTCCCCATGTCTTAACAGTAGAGCAAAATACGTTATCTATTTGATAGCATGTACTCAATGTGAGGTACAATATATTGCTGCATGATATAGAAAAGGTGCAGGAGGCTATTTGCAGCCTTAATCTAAGGTAAAACTTTAAGATGACCAAGGTGTAGACTGTCCCTCTAAATATGAATATTGCATTAATTATGCTTTTACATGTTTTCATCTACTTCCAATGCACTTACATTTATATGTGTATATGTGTATACATATATATTAATGTTTTTATATGTGTAAATATGTCTGTACATAAATACACATATAAATGCATTAATACATATTTATCCATATATATATATATATTTATACATATATGTATAATATATATATATATATATATATATATATATATATTTATACATATATGTATATAATATATATATATATATATATATATATATATATATATATATATATATATAAATATATATATATATATATATATATATATATATATATATATATATATATATATATATATATATATATATATATATATATATATATATAATTATATATATATATATATATATATACAGGGAGTGCAGAATTATTAGGCAAGTTGTATTTTTGAGGATTAATTTTATTATTGAACAACAACCATGTTCTCAATGAACCCAAAAAACTAATTAATATCAAAGCTGAATAGTTTTGGAAGTAGTTTTTAGTTTGTTTTTAGTTATAGCTATTTTAGGGGGATATCTGTGTGTGCAGGTGACTATTACTGTGCATAATTATTAGGCAACTTAACAAAAAACAAATATATACCCATTTCAATTATTTATTTTTACCAGTGAAACCAATATAACATCTCAACATTCACAAATATACATTTCTGACATTCAAAAACAAAACAAAAACAAATCAGTGACCAATATAGCCACCTTTCTTTGCAAGGACACTCAAAAGCCTGCCATCCATGGATTCTGTCAGTGTTTTGATCTGTTCACCATCAACATTGCGTGCAGCAGCAACCACAGCCTCCCAGACACTGTTCAGAGAGGTGTACTGTTTCCCCTCCTTGTAAATCTCACATTTGATAAAGGACCAATGGGGTCCAGATCAGGTGAACAAGTAGGCCATGTCATTAGATTTTCTTCTTTTATACCCTTTCTTGCCAGCCACGCTGTGGAGTACTTGGACGCGTGTGATGGAGCATTGTCCTGCATGAAAATCATGTTTTTCTTGAAGGATGCAGATTTCTTCCTGTACCACTGCTTGAAGAAGGTGTCTTCCAGAAACTGGCAGTAGGACTGGGAGTTGAGCTTGACTCCATCCTCAACCCGAAAAGGCCCCACAAGCTCATCTTTGATGATACCAGCTCAAACCAGTACTCCATCTCCACCTTGCTGGCGTCTGAGTCGGACTGGAGCTCTCTGTCCTTTACCAATCCAGCCACGGGCCCATCCATCTGGCCCATCAAGACTCACTCTCATTTCATCAGTCCATAAAACCTTAGAAAAATCAGTCTTGAGATATTTCTTGGCCCAGTCTTGACGTTTCAGCTTGTGTGTCTTGTTCAGTGGTGGTCGTCTTTCAGCCTTTCTTACCTTGGCCATGTCTCTGAGTATTGCACACCTTGTGCTTTTGGGCACTCCAGTGATGTTGCAGCTCTGAAATATGGCCAAACTGGTGGCAAGTGGCATCTTGGCAGCTGCACGCTTGACTTTTCTCAGTTCATTGGCAGTTATTTTGCGCCTTGGTTTTTCCACACGCTTCTTGCGACCCTGTTGACAATTTTGAATGAAACGCTTGATTGTTCGATGATCACGCTTCAGAAGCTTTGCAATTTTAAGAGTGCTGCATCCCTCTGCAAGATATCTCACTATTTTTGACTTTTCTGAGCCTGTCAAGTCCTTCTTTTGACCCATTTTGCCAAAGGAAAGGAAGTTGCCTAATAATTATGCACACCTGATATAGGGTGTTGATGTCATTAGACCACACCCCTTCTCATTACAGAGATGCACATCACCTAATATGCTTAATTGGTAGTAGGCTTTCGAGCCTATACAGCTTGGAGTAAGACAACATGCATAAAGAGGATGATGTGGTCAAAATACTAATTTGCCTAATAATTCTGCACTCCCTGTATATATATATATATACATACTCAATATCCATAGGGCACTGCACGCACTTTTCAAAAGGTTTAGACTGCCCGGGGTGCATTCAACAAAATTGCATATAAACCACAGAAATAGGAGCGCACTCGCCGGGTCTTAATGAAATATTATTTATTCAAAGTGACGTTTCGGGGTTATTAGCCCCGTCCTCAGACCATTACATAAGTTAAAATACATAACAAACATTTATACATTACCCTCCACCATCACCACATACTACCGGAAGTGCCGCTGGCATCCTGCAGAGCTCAATGCGCAGGTCCACCGGTTGCCCCAGCAACCAATATAAACAACCCTAAAACGGAACAGAAGTAATTAAGCAATGCATTGATAAAAATATCTGCCATAAATGTTATTATGCTGTCTTTTATTCTGTTAGAGGGTTCACTAAGAATATCTGCTGTTTGAGTCTTCAGCGTAATCCACCATGTAACACATGTAACAGGTTATCAAGCCAACCGTTGTAATGGCACTACGACAATGGAGACTCGAACTGCCCATGTATAGTATTGCAGAAATTATTCTAGCTCAATATGATCATTTACAGATATTACTATATAAATCATTAGTGCATATCTAAATACTACTCCCCACATATAGGTACTCCCTTAAGCTATAAATATTCTTTAATGTGGGACTAAATTAGGGCTAAGACTATAGAAAAGCATCAGAAGTTTATATACTGTAACATCCCCTAGCACTTAAAACGTTATAAAAAACAATGCCAATCCAATTGTGTATTTAACCCCTTGGGGGACAAGGTCCCCAAGTTGTAAATCCACCTGGATTCTTTTTGCAATAGAAGATTGGCTCTATCGTCACCTCTACTGAGTTTAGGTACGTGATCGATGATCACATATCTTAGATCACTAACCGTATGGCCACACATCGCAAAATGCCTTGCAACTGGCTGCTCTGATTCCTTTTCTCGAATTGCCAGCCTGATGGCAGCGCGATGGTTGGCCATGCGGATACGGAGGGTGTCAACCGTCTTACCCACATAAAAAAGACCACATGGGCAATGCAAGAGGTAAATTATGAATTCTGTAGTACACGTTACTCTATATCTAATTGTGTACTTTCTGTTGGTATGGGGATGTGAAAATGTCTTGGTGTTACTCAACCCACTGCACGTATGGCGGCCAAAGATCTATGCAGGAATAATTTGACGAAGACGGAGAAGAAAGCTTTACTGGATCTAAAGTCAAATCATTCCATTATTTTTCATGAAGCAGACAAGGGTGGGGCGGTAGTACTCCTGGATTATGCATACTATCAACAGATAGTAGAGATTATGTCCCAGTTGCAAGATAACAACACCTATAGACAACTACCTGGGGATCCAATTTGGACGTTTAAGAGACAAGTGGATGAGTCTTTACACAATGCCCTAACGGGCGGGCTGATTGACGAAAAATTGCTGACCTATCTAACAGTACAGTTCCCGAGGACGCCAGTGTTCTATACACTGCCCAAGGTACATAAACATGCCACCCGACCACCAGGGAGACCGATAGTGTCAGCAATTAGCCCTAATTTAGTCCCACATTAAAGAATATTTATAGCATAAGGGAGTACCTATATGTGGGGAGTAGTCTTTAGATATGCACTAATGATTTATATAGTAATATCTGTAAATGATCATATTGAGCTAGAATAATTTCTGCAATACTATACATGGGCAGTTCGAGTCTCCATTGTCATAGTGCCATTACAACGGTTGGCTTGACAACCTGTTACATGTGTTACATGGTGGATTACGCTGAAGACTCAAACAGCAGATATTCTTAGAGAACCCTCTAACAGAATAAAAGACAGCATAATAACATTTATGGCAGATATTTTTATCAATGCATTGCTTAATTACTTCTGTTCCGTTTTAGGGTTGTTTACATTGGTTGCTGGGGCAACCGGCGGACCTGCCATTGAGCTCTGCAGGACGCCGGCGGCTCTTCCGGTAGTACGTGGTGATGGTGGAGGGTAATGTATAAAAGTTTGTTATGTATTTTAACTTATGTAATGGTCTGAGGACGGGGCTAACAACCCTGAAACGTCACTTTGAATAAATAATATTTCATTATGACTCGGCGAGTGCGCTCCTATTTCTGTGGTTTATATACATACATACAGGGAGTGCAGAATTATTAGGCAAATGAGTATTTTGACCACATCATCCTCTTTATGCATGTTGTCTTACTCCAAGCTGTATAGGCTCAAAAGCCTACTACCAATTAAGCATATTAGGTGATGTGCATCTCTGTAATGAGAAGGGGTGTGGTCTAATGACATCAACACCCTATATCAGGTGTGCATAATTATTAGGCAACTTCCTTTCCTTTGGCAAAATGGGTCAAAAGAAGGACTTGACAGGCTCAGAAAAGTCAAAAATAGTGAGATATCTTGCAGAGGGATGCAGCACTCTTAAAATTGCAAAGCTTCTGAAGCGTGATCATCGAACAATCAAGCGTTTCATTCAAAATAGTCAACAGGGTCGCAAGAAGCGTGTGGAAAAACCAAGGCGCAAAATAACTGCCCATGAACTGAGAAAAGTCAAGCGTGCAGCTGCCAAGATGCCACTTACCACCAGTTTGGCCATATTTCAGAGCTGCAACATCACTGGAGTGCCCAAAAGCACAAGGTGTGCAATACTCAGAGACATGGCCAAGGTAAGAAAGGATGAAAGACGACCACCACTGAACAAGACACACAAGCTGAAATGTCAAGACTGGGCCAAGAAATATCTCAAGACTGATTTTTCTAAGGTTTTATGGACTGATGAAATGAGAGTGAGTCTTGATGGGCCAGATGGATGGGCCCGTGGCTGGATTGGTAAAGGGCAGAGAGCTCCAGTCCGACTCAGATGCCAGCAAGGTGGAGGTGGAGTACTGTTTTGGGCTGGTATCATCAAAGATGAGCTTGTGGGGCCTTTTCGGGTTGAGGATGGAGTCAAGCTCAACTCCCAGTCCTACTGCCAGTTTCTGGAAGACACCTTCTTCAAGCAGTGGTACAGGAAGAAGTCTGCATCCTTCAAGAAAAACATGATTTCATGCAGGACAATGCTCCATCACACGCGTCCAAGTACTCCACAGCGTGGCTGGCAAGAAAGGGTATAAAAGAAGAAAATCTAATGACATGGCCTCCTTGTTCACCTGATCTGAACCCCATTGAGAACCTGTGGTCCATCATCAAATGTGAGATTTACAAGGAGGGAAAACAGTACACCTCTCTGAACAGTGTCTGGGAGGCTGTGGTTGCTGCTGCACGCAATGTTGATGGTGAACAGATCAAAACACTGACAGAATCCATGGATGGCAGGCTTTTGAGTGTCCTTGCAAAGAAAGGTGGCTATATTGGTCACTGATTTGTTTTTGTTTTGTTTTTGAATGTCAGAAATGTATATTTGTGAATGTTGAGATGTTATATTGGTTTCACTGGTAAAAATAAATAATTGAAATGGGTATATATTTGTTTTTTGTTAAGTTGCCTAATAATTATGCACAGTAATAGTCACCTGCACACACAGATATCCCCCTAAAATAGCTAAAACTAAAAACAAACTAAAAACTACTTCCAAAAATATTCAGCTTTGATATTAATGAGTTTTTTGGGTTCATTGAGAACATGGTTGTTGTTCAATAATAAAATTAATCCTCAAAAATACAACTTGCCTAATAATTCTGCACTCCCTGTACATACATATACATCTTTAGACAAGTATATGTGTTAGATGAACTTACCGAGGCTGGATACAACATATCACCCACAAGTATTCTAACCTTAGAAACACTGACAAGATACAAACTGCAAAAGTGACAAGATTGAGGCAGTTTGGTTACATATTCTTATATTGCCCCCTCTTATTCTAACAGAATAACATGCAATAAAACAGTTATATAAATGCACAGAAAATTTGTAAACCTATTAACAAATCTATTAAAATACTGTAGAGAACTGCAAATAAAAGTTATCAAAGTGAACAAAAGTGAATATTAGGGCTAGCAAATATTACAGCTACATCAGGCAAGTGTTTGGGAGACCTTTAGAAGCTTTTCTGGGCCGATTTTCGGAGGAAAAAGCGGAATCGGAGGCAGGCTGGTTGGGAGAACCGGAGAGATTCTCAGGAAAGTCCGAGGCTTCGGCCTACATCGGAAATCGGCAACAGCAACAACAAGGCCACAATAGAGCAGCTTTGCACTAGCCAGCTGGGGAACATCTAGGAAGAGCACAGGAGGGCTGATTACAGCTTATCATCTAAATAAAAAGGGACACATTTTTGGAAGGCCACAGCCTGAAAAGAAAGATGCAGAGGCAGAAGGTAATATGCTACAGCTTCCCTCTATAATCATAATATACTTTCCCACTAAACTTGGAGCATAAGGGATTTATGGTAATCTATCTGCACGCAATTTATTAATTTATATAAGGTCCAGTGAACATAAAACAGCAAGAGTGTGGCCTGGAGATCGCAGAGCCCCACGTGGGAACTACAACAGGCTTGTATGTCTAAATAATATAATTCAGGCTACATAACATATCTATGTAAATGTAGTATTCATCAAATAAGGGATTCATAAGTTTTAGGTTCTTTTCAATAAGAGCTGACATTTATAACATCTAAAAGTCTGCCTAACTTGACTGTGCAACTACAGGGACGCTATCAGCTCACGATTAGTAGACTAAATAAGCAGCTCTCAAAGGTCATATGACATTAGAACCTGAATTCCCTATCTAAAAAATTCACGATGATGTTCATTATTTTTGCAAATCTGGAAATGTTTTAAATGCGGCAGCAATAAAGGTCGACCTGGAACGACTGAGAACTGTGGTAATGAGATAAAATCCTCAGAAATGCTGTAATAGAGCTGAGATATTGGAATTGTGACCCTTCTTTATTCTTATATAGCTGACTGGCTGAGAGCACCTCATAAGAGAAAGACAGAAAACTGTTATAAATACTCTGTAAGGAGGGAATAACCATAAAACAAAATGAAAAGCAGAAACCAATCCATGAAAGAATGTCTCTCAAATTCACAAACGAAGTTAAAAACATTGGATAAAACTACTTGTTCGCCAAAACAACACACCCTGATAGAAACCTCAGAGGAGGAAAACGGACATCAGGGATATATTCCAAATAATTAACTTCTGAATCAAATAAAATCTTTTTTTCACAAAGAGCTAAAAACTGCCCTATATGATCTCAAGCAGGACATTAGGGATATTGGAGGTAGGACAACAGAAATTGAAAACAAGCTAGAAGATATTTCAGAAGAAATTCCCCAAATTCAGCATACACTTTTAGACCACTCCATTTACATTAAAAAGCTTGAAGATCAAGTAGAAGATCTGGAGAACAGATCCAGACGCTCTAACCTTCGAATCAGAAACCTCCCGGAGGACTATAAAAACTTACAAGCTGATATAACTGAAATTTTTCACCAATTAATCCCAGATACGGAACCCAACATGCTGCTAATGGACAGAGTGCATAGAGCTTTGGCCAAACCTTCCCAATCCAAGACAAGGGACATTATTGTCAAATTACACTACTTCCATATTAAAGAAATGATCCTACAAGCAGCCAGACAAGCTCGCACTATTACATATGAGGGGCACAATATCCAGATCTTTACTGTTCTATCGCCAATAACACTGAGAAGACGAAGGGAGATGAGACCAGTGGTGACAGCTATCTTAAGAGAAAATCTAATGTATAGATGGAACTTTCCATTCAAACTGATTTTTACCCATAAAAACATCACACACTCTTGCTCAACATTGGAAGATGGACTAATGATTCTATCTAAACTGGAAATCCAAGTTGAAGAAGGAGAGTCCCAAGCCACACCAAAACCTTTGAGAAAGCCTATACAGAAGGACTGGTCTGTAGTAAACAAAAGGGGAAAACCCCCAAAAAATAAGCCAAATTCGACCAGAGAAGAGGATGACGACAGCTCTCCAGAGGAACCATCTACAGTAACATGACATTCTCCTTGTTGGATGTTGAGACCCCTACTACTGCAGGAAGAGGTGGACTGTTAGGAGAACTGTCCTAAGGATCACAAGAAGATTCAAACTCATTTTCACCTAGACTTTCATGTTGCTGATATTAGGAGGACTAAATCCAACGTTATACCATGAGAGTCCAGGGTTCATTTATACCCTTTCCTAGTTGCTATATATTAGCATTTCTCACTTCCTATCACACTTTATTACCTAATATTGCTTTTTCTTTGTCTTCCATATCTCACTTTTTGTTTTAGTATTGTTGATATCATTTGTTCATTATTTATCTTCATGAGATGAGATCAAAGAAATGTTGTCGGGAGTTCCAGAGTTGACCTAATTTAATAGTACTTGTATTTTTACTGATGCGCAAGCACGCAGCAAGTTGTAAGTATTTATTTTGTTATTGTTTAAAGTTATGTACAGTCTCAAATGTTCAAATGTTGATGATGTATAAGACAGATCCACAAAGAAACATCTCTAGAAACAATTGGAGCCACATAAGCATATACCCAGATAGAAACTATGCACATTAAACTAATATCTCATAATGTAAGGGGGTTAACACCAACATAAAAAGGAAAAAGGCGATTACAGAATATAAATCCCAAAATGCCCACATAGTTATGATACAGGAGACACACTTTACTTCAGAATCTACACCCAAATATTGGGATAAGAACTACCCATTGCAATTCCATGCAATTAATAACAAGAAATGGTGTGGGGTGTCCATCCTCCTTTATGCCTTCCTAAATTTTAAGAAAGAGGAAATTCTCAAAGACAAGGAAGGGAGATTTTTAGTTGTAAAAGGCTCAATCCATAATACCCCGGTAATTTTAATGAATGTCTATGCACCTAACGACAATCAAGGGCCCTTTATATCTAGAATAAGCAGACTATTATCAAGCTGGAAAAAAAGCAAGATCATCATAGGGGGGACTTTAACTTGACATTAAATGATGATTTAGACAGAACCACACAAATAGCTGGCAAAAAAAGGCGATCAACCCCGGCACAGCAGCTCCTAAAAGACCTACTTTTAGATTTTAACCTCATAGACAGCTGGAGAGCATTTAACAAAGGAGTTGAAGGGATGATTGATCCACACAGATCTAGGTCCTGGTCTCTACACCCTAGTCTACTTCAAAATGACATACTACTGCAGAAGATACAAAAGCATATTAAAGACTTCGTAACTATAAATGAAGGGACCACGACAAATCCAAACTTTGTTTGGAGTGCACTTAAAGCCTCTTTGAGAGGGTTACTAATAGAAGAGTCAGGTAGACTTAGGAAAGCACACAACTCCAGAATAGATAAGCTTAGAAATGAAATTTATACCATAAGGGACCAGGTAGTAAAAAAGAAACAAAATAAACTAGTGAAACTACTCAACAGCAAAAACGAGGAACTAAATCAATTTCTAGACAGGGAGGCGGTCCAAGCGATCAAAGTGGTAGACACTAGATATTATAAATATGGAAACAAGCCAGATAGGATGCTAGCGAACAAACTAAAGGAAATGACAAGGGCCTCCACTATTCCACAAATTCAAAAAGCTAACGGCCAAGTCACTAATGACCCACTCCAAATAGCAAATACATTCGCTGAATTCTATAATAAACTTTACAATTTACCCATTACCAAATCAGGAATTAGCATAAGGAAAGATTTAAACAACTTCCTAGGAAATAGTAGATTAAACACAGTAACAGAAGAATTAGATTCCCTAAATGCCCCTGTCACGATACAAGAAGTTTTACTGGCCATTAAGGAATTAAAAAGAAATAAGGCACCGGGCCCGGATGGGTTTCCAGGCTCTTTCTATAAAGATTTGCAAATATCGGTGGCTCCCTTACTGGTGACTTTATATAATAATATTTTACAAGGCATAGATATCCCCCCAGATCTGTTGACTGCAAGGGTGACAGTCATTCCGAAGCCTTGAAAGAACATACAATATTGTCAGAATTACCGGCCAATCTCATTAATTAATCAGGATTTGAAATTGTTCACTAAAATTCTTGCAAATAGATTAGCCCTGCCCATTAGAAAATTGATAGATACAGATCAAGTAGGCTTCATCTCACAGAGAGAAGCTCCAGATAACACACGAAAAGTGATTGACCTAATTAATTTTGCGACAGTGAAGAAAGTGCCTTCTCTGTTCCTAGCTTTGGACGCAGAGAAGGCATTTGACAGAGTCAATTGGGACTATATGTTTGCAGTCATTCATAAAATGGGAGTCATTAAAAGTTTTCATTTGCACACTTTTTGTCTTCAATTGTCCTCAGTAGATGAGACTAGACAAGGCATAACTACTTTTTAACATGGCAGTACCCATTACTTTATAGAAACTCTGGAAAATTGGAAATTTCACAATGCAGGAAAAGGGGACAAAATAAATAATGAAAGTCTCAAGTAAGTATTAAAGCACCATCATAGTCAAAAAATTACAAGCTGTAATTTTAATCTAAGAGCATATATGTTTTAATTATTTCAACCTTGCACTACTGCTGGTCCAGAGCAGAAATCACAGCTCAGCAGCACAAATTACACATCTGAGAAGTGCGACTAGCGCTGCCGATTCAGTCAGTACTTTGCGGTTTATGAGCAGCACTTCTACAGTGTTATATATATATATACTGTATATATATATATATATATATATATATATATATATATATATATATATACATACATATATATATATATATATATATATATATATATATATATATATATATATATATATATATATATATATGTGTGTGTGTTATACCCTGACAAAAAAATATTATGGCTAAAAAAGACATAAAACCTGGTGTGTGTGGGGGGGGGTGTATTGGGTGGCAGAATTTTGAGTGCCTAGGGCAGCACAAAACCTAAATACGCTACTGACTACATGTAATGTTTATAATTCTCCTAATATGATCTAAGTAGAATCAGCTGTCTCATTTGATTTAAACACTATTAATTACTTTTTGCAACCTAAATTCTCTTGTGCTCTTGTAAGAGAAAAGAATACCGTCATAACATTATTAAAACTACAAAATCACTTTAAATGTAAACACATCCTTATGGTAAGATAATTCTCTTCACTGACAAACACCTGGAATTACAAAATCCAAATAGCAGATACCATACCAGTTAAATAAGGGAAAAAATGCATATGCTTTAGTAACACAGATCCAATAAGAGGAATTGTAAGTAGAAAATATACCCTCAGTATTATACCACTCCCAAAAACTCATATTTTTCTTTATAGTTGTTATAAATTTCTAGCTGAGATGTGTCCTTAATCTTTTTATTTCGAGTAGTTTCATTGCACACTAAGGAATGATTGAAAAGGGAAATTCCTACAAAAACTTCTTGTTCCTATACCCTTCTCCATTGTAAGACACACATATATAGATATATATATCCCCTTATGCCCAACTATTAAGGGACAGTAAAAAAACATGGGGAAACCTTCTGTGTTTTACAATGGTGAAGGAGCTGGCATATTCTGAAATATTGCAGCATTTTCTTTCAACTATAAAGGTACAGACATAGAGGCCCATTTATCAAGCTCTGAATGGAGCTTGAGGGCCCCAGTTTCTGGCGAGCCTACAGGCTCTACAGAAACAGCAGTTATGAAGCAGAGGTCTAAAGACCGCTGCTCCATAACCCTATCCGCCTGCTCTGAGCAGGAGGAACAGACATCGCCGGAATTCAACCCAATCGAGTATGATCTGGTTGATTGACACCCCCTGCTGGCGGCCTATTGGCTGCGAGTCTGCAGGGGGCGGCATTGCACCAGCAGCTCACAAGAGCTGCTGGTGCAATGCTGAATACAGAGAGCGTATTGAGTTGTTCTGCAATCAATGTTGGGGGATAATGTCTATTAATGAATTTATTGGCCATTTGTTCCAATCTGTATTTACACTTAGTCTTATCTGACACTATACGTTTTACTCTGGTGAATTGGCTTTTTGGGATGGACTTAAATACATTATCTGGATGACAACTCCCATATTTAATATTTCTGTCTGTACTCTTTGTATGGAGATCTGATTTTAGAAAGCCACACTCAATGTACACATATGTATCTAGATATTCAATACCAATTTCACTAATGTTCAAAGTAAATTTTAATCATCTAACCGAATCATTCAGATCCTGAACAAAAGATAATAGACTACCAACGTTGCCCCCCCCACATGCCAAACACATCATCTATGTACCTCCACCAAGAGGCACCATAGAGTTGGAACAAGCTATGAGGATATACAAAGTATTCCTCAAAGCTACTCATGAAAATGTTGGTGTATGTGGGGGCGACGTTGGACCCCGTTGCTGTTCCCTGTTTTTGCAAATAATATGTATCCATGAATAGAAAATAATTCTGATATAGTATAGTAAATCAATAAAAAAAACAGATATCCCCTTCAGTGTAGTTACTCTCGGACCTCAACATATTCTCTACTGCTGAAATACCACTGGTGTGTTTAATGGAGGTGTATAAGCTAATGAAAATAATATACATTTCTCCCCAACATAGCCAAGATCTTTCAATTTTAACAAAAAAATAATTTGTATCTTTGACATAGGACATGGTTCTCTTGATCAGTACTCTCTCTGTGCAAAGAAAATCACAAAGACAAGGGCGCCTCCTCGTGTTTGGACAAATGTAAAAATAGGTGAATACAGATTTTATACTCACAAGTAAAGCAGCACTCTGTTGTGCTTATAGAGGCAGACTGGGAGTTCACAGTGTCCCAGTTCACTGACCAAGGCAGTGCAACAAATCACTCCAGGGTAGATTCTAGCGCCCCCTAGAGTTACGCTTGCATAGTGTAACAGGTATTTCTTCTCTTGATCAGTGGCTGTTAAACTTTATCTAAGAAAGTAGCAATAGATGAGAAAACAGATCCTATACCTGCCACAATTGGGCAACCATTTTTTTTCTTTAGCTTTATGTATCTTTGGCAATATGTATAATACTGGTCTTATAGGATCAGTTACATATAAGGCATCTTTAAAGCTTTCTGTTATTATTTATTTTTGTACTGGTGATTTGAGAATACTTTATATCAGTTTACTTATCTGAGTGGTGGGGTCTCTTGATAATTCTTGATATACCTGACTATCTGCTAATTGTCTGTGAATCTCTTTAATGTAATCTGATTTATTTAGAACTACTATGGCTCCGCCTTTATCGGCCTCTTTTAAAATAATATATTTATTTATCTTTAAAGATTCAATTGTTATCTTATCTTTTTTGATTTTCTGTACAAGCTTTTTCTTCCTTTCCCTTTTGAAGAGGTTATCCGCCTCTCTCTGTACTAAACTCATGTAGGTAGCTGCACTTTGAGTGCTAGTGTTCGGTGAATAATTATTATCTCTTTGCATGGAAAAATATATTTTCAATTTCAATTTTCTAAAAATCCTCTGAAGGTCCTGCTGGACCGTGAATTCATTACAAAATTTTTCCAAGCAATAAGATAATTCTTTATTTAAAGCTTAATGTTCTTCCTTTGGTTCTTTTTAACCTTTCTTGTTCTATTGGATTGCAATTTGGACGTGGCAGGTCCTACATTCCGTGCCCCACAGACCAAGAGACAGGTATGCTGTTTTCCAAACGTTTTCTGAAAGAACAAGAAGGTAATTGCCTGACCATTCTATTTCCTCCATTTGTCTTATTAAATCTGTGGTGTCTTTGATGTAACTTTGTAGGCTCAAGACTATTGGCTGTAAAAATTGATCAACCGCGGCACATAACAGCTCATTTAAAGAACCAATTCCTGCCACAATAGGGCGGCCAGGAGGAGACGTTAAGTTCTTATGAACTTTAGGCAAATAGTAAAAGATGGGCATTATCAATAAATAATCAAAATTCTCCTTTGTTAATACACCACACATCAAACTCCAATCTAAAAAATCATATAGTACCCTCCTATATTTAAAAGTGGGATTAATCTGTAACTTCTCATAAACATCAATATGCAAAAGTTGTCTGTATGCTTCAACCATGTAGTCATCCTTATTCAGGATGACTACATTGCGCCCCTTATCTGAGTTGCGTATCACCAATGATTGGTTAGATTGTAATTGCTTTAATGCTATCCTCTCCTGTTTATTCAAATTATCATGCTTAAAAACATCCTGCTTACTCATTATTTTATCATGTAATTCAGATAATTCTTTTACCAGCGTTTTCTGAAATACCTCTATGCTACTACTACGTATTTGTGTAGGACAAAAGGAAGACTTGGTTTTGAAATTCTTTAAATTTACACCTGAATTCCCTATACAACTGGTGATTTTATCACCCTCTATTTCCAGGGTAATGAAATCTATCTCAGCACATTTGTCTGCAAATGAAAACATATCTCTTATTTTCTCACCATTCAGAACCCCATGGTTGTTATTAACCCCTGGAGGCTCACCATCATCAACACCTATTGTGGTTGAATCATAGAAATACTTTTTCAAAAGCAGAGATCTAACACATTTATTGACGTCAACAATAGTATGAAACAAATTGAAGTGTGATGCAGGTGCAAAATTGAGGCCTAATGATAGAACCTTGATATGTGTATCATTCAGAGGTACTGAGGATAAGTTAATTACATTTTTCGATATTGATGTTTATGAGAAGTTACAGATTAATCCCACTTTTAAATATAGGAGGGTACTATATGATCTTTTAAATTGGGGTTTGATGTGTGGTGTATTAAGAAAGGAGAATTTGGATTATTTATTGGTAGAACATCCCATAATGCCCATCTTTCTCTATTTGCCTAAAGTACGTCTCCTTCTGGCCACCCTATCGTGGCAGGGATTGCTTCTTTAAATGAGTCGTTATGTGCCATGGTTGATGCATTTTTACAGCCAATAGTCTTGGGCCTACAAAGTTATATCAAAGACACCACCGATCTAATAAGGCAAATGGAGGAAATAGAATGGTCAGACAATTACCATCTTGTTACCATATATGTGGTTTTGTTGTATACATCAATTTCTCATGATAAAGGTTTGCAAGCAATAGAATTTTGTCTGGAACTATATACGGATTATGATGCACACAGGAAATAATTTATTCTCAAATCTATTGAGTATTTATTGATGCATAATTCTTTATGCTCGAAGGGGATTACTTTCGCCAAAAACAGGGGACAGCCATAGGAACACTGTCTAATATTCTCTCTCCGTCAATGTTACCCAGAGAAGAGACCACAAATCAAGTTTTTTCAGATGTGGCAGTAGGAGATGCAAGTTGTGTACACATGCTATTTTTTGTTAATGTATTTAAATCTACTGAGGATAAAAAAAGTTTCACTATAAAGAACTATATTAATTGTAATAGTAGTTATGTTGTATATTTATTGACATATAAATCATGTAACATAAAGTATGTCGGTCAGACCACAAGACCTTTGAAAAATAGATTTTTTTTGAGCATTTGAGGTCAATTGATGATCTGAAATCTAACACCCCAGTTGCCCTGCATTTTCGGAATTGCCATAATGGAGATAGTAGTTTAATATTATTTTAGGGCATACAACATATAAAGAGACATGCTAGGGGAGGAAATAGGTTAAAGTCATTGGCCAAAAGGAAGTTTACTGGATATTACAGGTAGATACGAGGGTACCTAAAGTCCTCAATTCTGAATGGGACATAAAATTATATGTGGAGTAAACATATGACATACATAGAATAGAGGATGTGATTAATAACATATATTTTGAGATATATTGCATGGAATTAGGTAATGTTTACTTGCATATATATTCTGAAGGGGTAGTTTAGAAATCAAATATATCAGAGACTCAGTAAGATATAGCTCTGTAACATCAAATCGTTATTTCATTAGAAGAATAGGAAGATGGGTTTTAAATGAATGTAGACCCCTATGTATAGAAGGAGTAATGTAACAAAATGTTAATGAAAATGTGTTTGCATATGTTATTTATCGGTATTTCTTACCTGTGGAAAATTGCTTATTTCTATCAATGAAATGTATTAGCGGTAATAGGATTGAGCAATATGTAACATTGTGCCCAATTTAGGAATTTGTTACTATTCTCATCAAACTGTATATATGTAAGTAATATGCATAGAGCCATAGAGCTATAAGATAATGTTTTTTTGTGTAATACCTGTCAGGTGTTCCAATAGGTTGGCATTGTACACGTAATATATGTAGGTGTGTCTACATCCTTTAAATAGGGGTGTTTATGTTTGCTATGTACAGGTCATTGAAAATGTGAGAACATATAAAACGCATTTGACCTTGTGTTTGTCTTCTCTGGAATTTTTTTTGAGCATGAAATAAAGCCTATTTTGTTGGCAACTATCTGGCATCCTGTCTATACCTAGACCTGTCCCTGAGTGCGGGGACTTGGAATATTTTATATATTGAGCAGCCTATGCCTTTACTGTCTAATAATAGGATTGAGCAATATGTAACATTGTGCCCAATTTAGGAATTTGTTACTATTCTCACCAAACTGTATATATATGTAATATGTATAGAGCCATAGAGCTATAAGATATTTTTTTTTTAATACCTGTCAGGTGTTCCAATAGTTTGGCATTGTATACGCAATATATGTAGGTGTGTCTATACCCTTTAAATAGGGGTGTGTATTTCTGCTATGTACAGGTAATTGAAAAAGTGAGAACATATGAAACACATTTGACCTTGTGTTTGTCTTCTCTGGAATTTTATTGAACACAAAATAAAGCCTATTTTGTTGGCAACTACTTGGCATCCTGTCTATACCTAGACTTGTCCCTGAGTGCGAGGACTTGTAATATTTTGTTAATTTGCTGGAAGTTTGGTGGAGTCTCCTATGTTCCCTTGGCACCAAACCCTAGAAGAGTGTATTGTGTTTCCATGGGGATCGCTAAGACTGCAACACCAGCTCAGCGCAAGCAGTCAGTGAGTGGATTCACATACAGGGACGGCAGTTTGAAATCGGAGCGCTTACCATGGTTTCTTTCTTATGCTGCTCAATATATAGTCAGGCAGCACTTCCCTTATTGGTGTGCATCCAGCAATGGTAGAGCTGGGAGACTGTCACATCTCCTGCTTATACCTTTAAGGGGGCGTATATTTTATCTGACCTCCCTATATTAGGTGCTCCTTGTTACCAATACCTTGCTTGGTATTGAAGTCTTGCTCACTTCCTCCTTGCCTGGGAACTCTTCGGATAATTTCTCCTCATATTCCAGTTACATTTCACGCTCCTCACTTCAGTCTGCAACTTCCTCCTGACATCTCTGACGTCACTCCGCTCATCCAGACAGAAGCGTTCAAGCTGACCCTGTCTAGAGATAACGCTGTACTGCAGCTCAGAGTGTCTCTCTTCTGGAATCCTAGTTTTCCTCCAAAGGATCATTTATTTTCAGAGGTGAAATCTACAAGCTATATAACGCTACTGACTTTTTGTTACTCCCTTTCCACATTCCTATATAGTTATGCTGTACTTTATCTATACATAAGTTCCATTTTCATTTACTGCAGTATTAGGATTTCTTATTTACTTTGTGCTATGACATGTTTATATGTATTCCAACACCATATAAAAGTGCACATAAATTAAATAAGAAACTTATATATATAACTGTTACTCATTCAGGTTTCTAGTTAGTTACTTAAAGTTGTGCCTGCCTACAGCCTTTATGAATGGGACACATACTAATTAAAAGTTTTTATTACTTAAACTATACCAATTCGTATGTTTAACAATGAAGTAAGGTTAAACTGTTTAGTGTTTATTACAGGATACCAAGCCTGAAAATAATATGCTGAATCCAGCTGGTTTGCAGAACCATGTCATGGAGCTTTCACACAAAGTGGATCAACTCTCACAGGGTCTTAGAGACCTCCAGGTTGAAAATCTCACATTGAAAAACATTATTAACATCAGTACTTCCCCTGATATTCCTGAACCTAATATTAGTCCCCCAGAAAAATTAACAGGTGACAAAAATGTTCAGGCAGTTCTATAACTCATGTAAGATGTTTATCACTTTAAAACCTAGAACATTTCCTACGAAAATTTTGAAAGTACTAACTATAATATCCTATTTAAGAGGAGAGCCCCGTGCTTGGGCAGATACATTATATGAATCTGATGACCCAATCCTTATTTCTGTTGATGAATTTTTCAAGGCCATGGCTAATTTATATGAGGATCCTCATAAACAGCGAACAGCAGAAACCACTTTACGTGGATTAAGACAAAATAAAAGACCTGTAGAGGACTATATTTTGGAATTTAAGATTTGGCAGAAGGATACTGAGTGGAATCAGGTTTCTCTAAAAAATCAATTCAAATTGGGACTTTCCAATTCCATAAAAGATGAACTTGTTAGAACTGACCTTCCTGACTCTCTGGAGTCTCTCATGGCCCTTACTATAAAAATCGATAGAAGAATCAGGGAAAGAAAGCATGAAAAACATAGCTATGATTCTAGTACTAGGCAGTATCAGTTTAGAACTATTCCCCATAACAATAAGCAACATGAAGAGGCCATGGACATAGGGTTTATCAAGGGACCTGTTTCGCCAGAAGAAAAACATTGCAGGAAAGAATATGGATTATGCATGTACTGCACCTCTAAAGAGCATCATGTGAACGAGTGTCCTTCCTTAAAAAAGCAAAAACCTGGTAATGGTAAGCTACCTATTAACCAGCAATGTATTTCTCTTACTACTCAGAATCTTTCATACTTACTTATTGCTGTTTCTTTACAGTGGGGACATCACAGACTAAGGGGCCTATTTATGAAATGTCTGTCCGACATGATCTGATTAGCGAATCATATCCGACAGACATCGCTGAATGAGGAAAGCAATACGCTCTCAGCATTCAGCATTGCACCAGCAGCTCTTGTGAACTGCTGGTGCAACACCGCCCCCTGCAGATTTGCGGCCAATCGGCCGCTAGCAGGGGGTGTCAATCAACCTGATCGTATTTGATCAGGTCGGTTTCCCGCAATGTCTGTCCGCCTCCTCAGAGCTTGATGTCTGTCCACCTCCTCCAAACGGAGCTTGATAAATGGGCCCTTAAATCTTGAGGCAGTATTGGATTCCAGTGCTTTTGCCAGTTATATTGATTTATCTGTTGTAAACCAAAATAAAATACCACTAATTGTAAAGAAAAACCTTTATTTATGGCAAAAATCTAGCTAGTGGTCATATAACACATCAAACTATCCCTCTACTTGTTAACATCCAAAATAATCATCAATAATTTATTTCTTTTGATGTTATAACTTCACCTATTTTCCCACTTATACTAGGGCTACACTGGTTATGACAACACCAAACACAGGTACTTTGGAAACAAAACAAAATAGAATTACTCTCCCCATATTGCAAATCCACTTGTTTACTCCCTCAATACATACTCAATATCAATTAACTAAAAAATCAAATACCAAGTGTTATACTGATTTTGCTTTAGTATTTGATCAAACTGAAGATGAAACGCTCCCCCCACATAGGGATTATGACTGCCCTATTAAATTGATTCCTGGGTCAGACATTCCATATGGTCATATTTTCCCTCTTTCCCAACCTGAGTTAGTCAAACTTAAGGAGTACATTAACGAAAATCTCAGAAAATAATTTATTAGGCCATCAACCTCACCAGCCGGAGCTGGCATGTTCTTTGTTACCAACAAAGATAAAACTCTCCGTCCTATAGTGGATTACAGTGAACTCAATAAGCAAACTGTCAAAGACAGATATCCACTCCCCCTCATCCCCAAGCTTAGAGAGAGATTACATGGTTCAACCATTTACACCAAGTTAGACCTAAGAGGAGCATATAATCTCATCCGTATGCGCTCAGGGGATGAGTGGTTAACAGCTTTCCGTACTTGCTACAGTCTTTTTGAGTACACAGTGATACCTTTTGGGCTGTGTAATGCCCCAGCTACTTTTCAGAGATATATTAATGACATCCGTGATCTCCTAGATACCTATGTTGCAATATATCTAGATGACATCCTTATTTACTCCACTAATCTCCCCAAACATATCAAACATGTTAGGATAGTTTTCTCACGGCTACAAGCACATAAACTATATGTAAAACCAGAAAAATGTATTTTCCATAGTACAGATATTACTTTCATTGGCTACCATATTACATCAACAGGTATATAGATGGAAGACACTAAGGTTAAAGCCATCTTAGATTGGCCTATTCCACAGAACAAAAAAACAAATACAAAAGTTTCTTGGGTTTTCAAACTTCAATAGAAAATTCATAAGACACTTCTCTAACATCACAAAACCTCTCACTAATCTTACAAAATCAAAGGTACCTTTTGTTTGGGATAAAGCAGCCAACTATGTTTTCCTATTCTTCACTAGCCTTCACTACCACTCCAATACTGTCCTATCCAAATTCTCAGCTCCATTAAACAGTTGAAGTGGAAGCTTCTGAACATGCAATTGGTGCTGTGCTTTCTCAAAAATCCCAGCTTACTGGACACCTTCATCCTGTAGCTTTTTATTCTTGAGTTCTCTCCTTTTCCAAACTTAACTATCATGTGGGTTAGAGGGAAATACTTGCCATGGAAAGCGCACTGGTTAATTGGAGACACTTATTAGAAGGAACAATTGAACCTATAATAATTTACACCGACCACCGTAATCTTCAATATCTTAAAACGAATCGTACTCTCACTTTGAGACAAGTTAGGTGGAGCCTTTTCTTTTCCAGGTTCAATTATATCATAATTTACAGGCCAGCTTCCATGAATACAAAAACTGTCCAGACTCCCACCTAAGCCTAAAATCACACCTTTAAATGCACCTCTTCCTCTTATATCTTCTAATCACATAGTAGGAACTATTACTGAATTCACACAATTGAAAGATGAACAGAAATAGGTAATGACTAAAACTAAATATGAATTAGAACATCGCTAAGATGCATTGCTTTACCATCGTAATAAATTCTATATTCCCCCGAACTTAAGGGAAAGAATACTTGAAACTGTTCATGACTCAGAACTAGCTTGGCATCCAGGCACCAACAAGACCCTTGAATTACTCAATAGGTCCAACTGGTGGCCAGGGATGTTGAAAGATGTGCAATCACATATCTCTACATGTGAGAAATGCACAACTTTTGAAATTGACAGGAAGCAATCTGCTGGATATCTTCTATCTCTTCCAACTCCAAATAGACCCTGGAGTGAGATAGCAATTGACTTCATCGTTGATCTCCCCAAATCGGATGGTAACAACACCATTATGGTTGTAGTGGATCTATTCACCAAAATGGCCCACTTTGTTCCGTTTCGTAAACTCCCAAGTAGTTTGGAGACTGTAAACCTATTAATAACTAATGTAATTAAGTTACATGGAATTCCATTTTCCATCACGACAGATAGAGGGACCCAATTTACCCCCAGGATTTGGAGACAACTTTGTGACTGTCCTATTATAAATTATTTTACAATACAATTTCGGAGACATTCACTCTACTCTCGGTTAATATCAAATGGGCTCAGCAGAGACACAAAAAGTACTATGATCTCAGGCATAGACCGTCACCCTCCTATGCTCCATAACATCTGATACTGAATTTGAGGTTGAGAGTATTGTAGATTCCAGGAAGGTATCCGGGCGCCTCCAGTACCTTGTTCATTGGATGGGCTATCCGAGTGAAGAGGATTCTTGGGAACCTTCCGTTAACCTTTCTGCTTCACGTTTGGTATCTGTTTTTCATAGACGCCACCCTGATAGACCCCGTCCCTGAACCTCTGAGCGGTTCCTTTTAAGGGGGAGCTCTGTCACATCTCCTGCTTATACCTTTAAGGGGGTGTATATTTTATCTGACCTCCCTATATTAGGTGCTCCTTGTTACCAATACCTTGCTTGGTATTGAAGTCTTGCTCATTTCCTCCTTGCCTGGGAACTCTTTGAATCGTTTCTCCTCCTATTCCAGTTACCTTCCACGCTCCTCACTTCAGTCTGCAACTTCCTCCTGGCACCTCTAATGTCACTCCGCTCATCCAGACAGAAGCTTTCAAGCTGACCCTGCCTAGAGATAATGCTGTGCTGCAGCTCAGAGCGTCTCTCTTCTGGGTTCCTAGTTTTCCTCCAAAGGATCATTTATTTTCAGAGGTGAGATCAACAAGCTATATAACGCTGCTGATTTTTCGTTACTCCCTTTCCACATTCCTATTTAGTTGTGCTGTACTTTATGTATACATAAGTTCCGTTTTCATTTACTGCAGTATTAGGATTTCTTATTTACTTTGTGCTATGACATGTTTATATGTTTTCCAATACCATATAAAAGTGCACATAAATTAAATAAGAAACTTATATATAAAACTGTTACTCATTCAGGTTTCTAGTTAGTTACTTAAAGTCGTGCCTGCCTACAGCCTTTATGAATGGGACACATACTAATTAAAAGTTTTTATTACTTAAACTATACCAATTCGTATGTTTAACAATAAAGTAAAGTTAAACTGTGTAGTGTTCATTACAGAGACACACATGTTGATGATACTCTTCTTGTGCAATTTCACACGAGTAAACATCCTCTAGTGACACAAACAGAGCAAGATGGAGCCTACAGTCCCTGGTTCTATCCCAGGCAAGAACTAGTGAGGGAAGTTTAAAGAGGTGTCTTCTGAAATAGCTGCTTTTACTCATTGAAAACCTCCACCCATTGTTCTAAAAAACATTCCCGTTGAAAAAAGAGCAAATGTCCTTATCCTATTCCTATACACCTAAAGGAACATTGTCAAATACATGTAATTCTTTGCAACTAGTATAACAAGTAATTGAGAACACAATAAGTAGAAAAAAAAAAACTATTTACAGCATGCTGGTATTTTAATTATACCATTGGTTTACTACAAATCAGTGTTGAAATAGTAATTTTGGAAAGATAGCAAAAATATTCTTTAAAAAAAGTTAACGCTATATATTTGAATTATTTAACTTTCAATTTTAGAAAAGGTTGCGATAAATGTGCAAATATTTCTCTAACACATCATTTTATCTCATTCTAGTGAGCAAATAATATCCCTCGGCAAGTCATTTGTGTGTTTCAAACCCTTGATTTTCTTTGTCCTCTATTAACTTTTCATTGCCATTTGATCACAGGGATTATAATTCTCGGTGGAAATAGAGAATTTGGAAGATATATATTTTGTAGGGTCATTTATTTTCTCTTTTAGTCTGTTCTGAATATGAACTTTCAATCACATTTTCAGCACACTATAATTTTTTCCACTTTCACTTTGAACAAAATAGGTGAAAAGCCACAACTTAATTTTCTTCATTTTAATAAGCAAGAATAATAAGTATTTAAGTTTGACAGCATAATAAACAGCTTCAGGGAACTCAGCTAGAAGAGCAATCAGTTTTACTTATTCTCAAGTCTGTGATTTTTAAAAGGTCAGGTCTCAATTGTTCTTTTTTTCTTGTGCAGCTGTTTTTTTCCATAGCGTATCACATTGCTACTCTATATTTAGAGATGGTTGTTTACCCAGCTAAGTTAATGATTCTAGAAAGTGCTAAAATAGCCATGTAAGTAGTTTTTATTTATTTATTTTTATTTTTTTATTTCTCACATGTTCTAAAGTTTTTAAAAAATGTACAAGCCATTGATGGGTGTTTTGTGATATATGTGTATTTCAGGCAATGTTTCATTTTTTTATGATATCAAGTGCATCAGATATCTATATGTGGGCAGAATTGTGTATGAATGTATATGCTCAGTTCAAACCCTATCTTTAGACAACTTAAACTTGTACAACATCACTCAGATGCACCCCATCGGCCCCTAAATCCCACCCAGTGATTGCCTACACCTTTAACTCCAGTCTTAAATTCCTAATCATATTTTGTTTTTTTGTTCAATTAAATGATAAAAATAATAGTATGCTTTGTCTAAAATATGTATTTAAAGCTCTTAAAGAACAGAAAACATCATAAATTGATTACTATGCTATGAAGCCTATTTAAATAATTTATTTAGATCTTCTTTCATTTGATAGATTATTTTGTTTTTGCATGAATTGCATTTTTTATTATAAATATGAAAGCAAAAATTAAAAAAATAAAGACATTGATGCAAATAAATTTCAAATAAGCATATTTAAAAAGATAAGTATCTAAGAGGGCAGAGCCTGGTCACTCAGGGTGATGGCTGCTTGATTATTATTATCGGTTATTTGTAGAGCGCCAACAGATTCCGCAGCGCTTGATTCCCGGCTCTTAAGCCCCACACCCAATGGTGACCTGAATACTAGGGTCAATAGATAGCTAAACAGTCTACAAATATGTGGACTGAGTTCCGATAACCCATGCTGCAAGAATTTGTTGAAGCCTAAGCGGATTAATAGCTTCCACAACATCACTAGTGCCTGAGGCCTAAACAGCACCAAAAACGCTCTTCCGATACACAGCCAAAACGGCTACTAAAAGAGCAGATGCCTGAAGTGCTTATGGTGATATAGGAGCAATTTACCGATAATTAGCACACGGAAGAAGCAACACTGGGGACAACTATAAATAGCTGGCGGTCACCCGTCATAAGATCCACACACTAGCTGCCGTTGGGGACTTGGACAGCGGCTGTGCAGAAGAGATCTAGCTAAAGTATGACACAAGGTGAAGCCACAGACATCTAATCGCCCCATTGATCAAGTGAGAAGTAAAAAACAGGCCCTGGGGACAGTATTCTGTGGAACAACAGAGCATAGAGCGACATAAACATAGGGGGTGAAAACACACATTATTGTCGTGGGATTTATATGTCATCTTTGCACAAACTTATGCAGTCTCCTTAAAAAACAACTAACACGTATCAGAAGAAAACAGAGATACCGTTATAGCCTGACTACAGCACCCAGCAAATTAATAAGGCCTTTTTTTTCATTGGCCATTTTGGAGAACACACGTGCTTCAGGCTTCTAATATAGCTGGAGCTAATGCACGCATAACAGACACATCAAAGGCCTGTAAGAGATTTACTTGCACAGATAGGAAGTTTGATCTTTAACAGAAAAAGCAGGAGATCTGCAATGATAAATATTGCAATACTTTGTTAACATAAAGGCCCCTGTCTCAAGCAAACTAGTTCTGTCAACACGCATGCGTGGGGTGGGTGAAAAAAGACTGAACTGCTAAAGAAAGATAATAACTGAAAAAGCGGGTGAGCAGCCATAGTACCACTACAACTCTGTTACTCCTTCGGGGATGTCCTAAAACACCATTGCTGTCCATCCTAGGCATAAATGAAACATGTCCAAAAGGAAAAATAACAGGACGGAAAAAGGCCCTAGAAGTGCAAACCTCACTAATTATCTCAGACCGGCAACGCCAAGCACAGACGCAATAGGCACAGATTTGCCTCCCCATACCACTATAGCAACGAATAATCCAACAATTTGAGAACAACATTCCCCAAAGACAAATCGGTCAACTAAGACTTGACCCCCCACCCAAAAAAATCCATTGTCTAAGTACTGTAACTGTTAAACAAAAGGAAAAGTCATGATCACAAGCAAAGTTTAGCAATGATGAGTCAAAGGCATGTTTCATGTTTTAAACGCATCCTATTTTACCACCCCATTGCATGCCATTTTTGGTGGTAGATTCATTTTTCCAGTAGTCTTATTAAGTTTTTATTCCTCTTTATGCCAGCAACATCTCTTTCATTGCCAAAAGTCTCACCAAGACTTACAGTAGTCATATTATCCATTGTTTTGGTCTCATATTTGTCCAAATAAATTCCTACTGCTGCAAACATCCGCCCACCTGCCACCAAGGAAAAAATAGACACACTACTGCTCTTTTCTCATCAATGGTAAAGTAAATGACCACCCTTATTTACACTGAAGTTACTGCTATACATTTTTAAAAGCAATCAGCTTATCATATATCATTCTCTCTGTAAGCATCGGTTATTCTCTGTAAGTTTTTTTTTTTTTTTTTTTTTTTTTTTTTTAAATCAAGCTTTATTAGAGTTATTCCGAAACATTTAAAAAACAGAGTTCCATTTATACAGAGTGATTGTATTTGTGTACATAAAGGATATAGATGAGGTTTCATGTTTTCTTATAATGCTGATAAAACGAACTCTTGGAAGCAAAGCTTTGCTTTTTAACATAAAGTATTTTTGACAAACAGTTATATGAACCTTTATAAACAGAAGATTCAAATTAAAAGTGACCCGTACACACTGGGTGAAAGGAGTAGGAAAAACGTGTTTTCTAGGAGGGAGAGGGTATTTAAGGGGGGAGACCAGGGGTATAGGGGGAAAGAATGAAAAAAAAAAAAAAAAAAAGGTTTACCTAATTATGTAGAAGTTATATTTATGCCTAGGGGTCGGTGGTTATATGGTCTGCTGAAGGGGGGGGGTTCCAGATGGACATGATTGTATCGTATGTGACCATCTGGTTGCTCTTAATATAGTGCAACTTTTCTAGAGATAGTAGTTCATCTACAGCAGATCTCCACTCTGAAAGGGTAGGCGCCTCCCTCGACTTCCAAAGTCTGGGAATAAGCCTCTTTGCTCCTGTAAGCATGATCAAGAGAAGGGCCCGTTTCTGTCTATCCTTGGCCTCAGGAAGATGCAGGAATAGGATAGTTTCAGGTGTAACAGGGATCTGTATGTTTAGTTTGTCTGACATTTCTCCAAGGACAGTCGTCCAATAGTTCAAGAGTCTAGGGCAATCCCACCAAATGTGAATGAGAGTGCCTATTTCTCCGCATCCCCTCCAACATGTGGCAGAAGCCGTTGGGAAGAATCGGTGTAATCTAGAGGGTGTGTAATACCATCTGGTAAGTAATTTGAGTTGTATTTCTTGAACCGTTGCTGATACAGAGGAACGCTTAGTCAATCGGAAGGCTTTGAGCCATTCCTCCTCCGCTATCCCATTATTGAGGTCCCTGTTCCATGCCCTGGTGTATGTCGGTAGGTCTATGTCAGGTGGTATGAGTAGCAGTTTGTATATTTTGGAAATTAGTCTCCTTTGAGGGGTGAGACCCACGCATAGGGTTTCAAATGGGGTAAGTTCTCTAATAAAGTCACATTTGTTTGTGTGATGCGTTAGGAAATGGGATAGTTGGTGGTATCTCAGCCAAGAAGAGAAAATGTCCCCAAATTGTTCTACCATCTCCTGTTGTGGACGCAATCTACCCCCGATAAGTGCAGAGTGCAGAGTGCCCAGCCTCAGACTGTAAGAGCTACCTGTTCGTTTGTACATTTCATAATAAGGTAGTGCGGGGTTCTCTAGGATTGGGATCAATGGTGAGGTGATTTTAGAGATATGCGTACTGGTGGAGATTGTTCTGTCCCACTCCGAAAGAGTTTCAGTTATTAAATGGTATTTGTGCGGTATTTTGGGGCGTTTAGTAGAAGGGATCCAGGCCAGGGAGGCCACGTTATTAAGATGAAGTATCTGACCGTCGATCCTGACCCATTGCTTTTGTGTAGTGTTATGTGACCATTCAGATAGTCTCTGTAGGATTATGGCCCTCCTGTATAGTGCTAGTTCAGGGAAGCCCAGGCCCCCCCTGTCTCTGGGTAGATAAAGCGTTTTTTTGGGTATTCTAGGTTTCATGCCCGTCCAGACAAACCTTTCCAAGGTTCCCTGGAGGGCGGGAAGGAAGTCTGCAGGAAGGTGAATGGGGACAGTTTGCATTACATATAGTATGCGTGGCAGAATATTCATTTTAATTAGTCCTATTTTTCCCAACCAAGATAAGGATTTATTCCCCCACGAGGAGAGATCATTAACTATCTCCTTCCGTAGAGAGAGATAGTTATTTTTATAAAGTTCAGATGAGTTTGCGGATAGGTAAATACCCAGGTATTTCAATCTGGTGGGTGCTATAGGGACTTTGTAGTGAGATGTTAATAAATGAATATGTTCAGGGGAGGAATTGATGTTAAGGAGTTCAGATTTGGATAAATTTAAATGATAATTAGAAAGTTGTCCATATTCCCTAAGTTCTGTGAGAAGCTCTGGGACCGATGACTCAATACTGGATAGGGTGTATAGAACGTCATCAGCGTATAACGCCTGTTTATGCTCTACATCCCCAATTTTGACTCCCTTGATGTTAGGATTAAGGCGTATCTTTTGTGCAAACGCTTCGATTGAGAAGGCAAAAAGTAATGGGGACAACGGGCATCCCTGTCGGGTCCCGTTTGATATAGAGAAGGAGTTTGATAGGGTTCCATTTATTCTAATCCGCGCGTTTGGGGCCGAGTAAAGAGCGAAAACCATATTAAGAAAGGGATCTCCAAAATTCATGGCTTTCATGACCTGACGCAGAAAAAGCCAATCGACCCGGTCGAAGGCCTTCTCCGCGTCGGTCGAGAAAAGTGCCATTGGCACTCCCTCTGCTTGCGCGAAATTTAATATCTGGATCACTTTTGTGGTGTTGTCGCGTGCCTCCCTGCCCGGCACAAAGCCTACTTGGTCAGAGGAGACTAGACTTGGGAGATATTTGTTAAGGCGGTTTGCTAATATTTTGGCTAGAATTTTAATGTCCAGATTTAGTAGGGAGATGGGTCTGAAGTTTGCGGGGGAGTTGGGGGGCTTTCCCGGCTTGGGCAGAACTGTGATATGCGCCTCTAGCATTGTGCCAGAGAGCGCTGGATGTTCTATCAAGGAGTTGAAGAGTTGGAGCATCAGAGGCTCCAGTGAGTCCTGAAATGACTTATAGTACTTTAGGGAGAACCCGTCAGGGCCCGGGCTCTTCCCACTAGGAAAATCCTTAATGGCCTGCTTCAGTTCCGCTGTAGTTATGTGTGCATCCAGACTGTCTCTCTGTGTTGGGTCTAATTGTGGTAATGCTAGTGCTGCTAGATATTGGTCTATCTGTGGCTTCCTAACAGGTGTACCTACATGGTGGGTCATTAAATCAGGTGTTTGGTCTATATTATAAAGTGTCTGATAGTAGGAATGGAATGAATTAGCTATTTGTTTGCTACTTTTGCACTCAGAGCCATCTGGGTTTTGTATTGTGTGTATATGCGTTTTTAACTGTTTTCTGCGTACAGCCCTGGACAGTAATTTTCCAGGTTTGTTGCCTCCTTCATAATATTGCTGTTTTATATTTAAAGTTTTACGATGGTAGGCTTCTGTGAGGTGTATGTTAAGGTCCCTTCTAGCTGTGTCCAATAGTTTCTTAGTATCTAAGTCTAATGGGTTTCCTTTGTGCTTCTCTTCTAATTGTGTGATACTGTTCAGTAGATTGGTATGCTTTAATCTGTTTTGTTTGGTGAGACGTGCTTTATGCTTGAGGAACTCACCCCGTATGACACATTTGTGTGCTTCCCAGACATTTATGCATGAAGTATGTAATGGGCTATTATGCGTTAAATAATCATCCAATGACTTTTGGATTTCTAGTCTTACGATAGGGTCATTCAGCAGAAAGTCGTCAAGTCTCCAGGTATATGTCGTGGGGGGAAGGTCAGGCCATTGGACAGAGCAAGTGACCGGTGCGTGATCCGACCAGGTAATAGATCCGATAGAGCAGTCAGTGATCATGTCCAGTCCGTTTGAGTCTGTATAGAAGTAGTCTATGCGGGAATATTTGTTGTGTGGTGGGGAGAAATATGTGTAATCCCTCTGTGTCGGGTGCAATGTGCGCCAAATGTCATGTAGTTGGAGGTTAAGAATTGTATTTTTAACTGATTTAATTACTTTGGTTGAAGTGCTAACAGTGCCGTTTGACGTATCTAATTGGGCATCCATAGCTAGATTAAAGTCGCCAGAGAGGAAAACTGGGCCCTTCGCAAGATCCAAAAGAAGCTTTGAGATTTTCGACATAAATGTATGTTGGTCAGTGTTTGGACTATATAAGGTTGCTAGCGTGATTGGGTGTTCATAAAGAAGACCTGTTACAATCAAGTATCTGCCTTCCGGATCCCTCTCAATGTGAGAGATCTTTAGGGGTACTGAGTGATGAATTAAAATGCCTACGCCTCCTTTTTTAACTTTCCCAGAGGCGAATATGGCCGTGGGGTATTGTGGGTTGAACCATTTCGGTTCTCTTCCCTTTCAGAAATGTGTTTCTTGAAAGAACAATACGTGGCTGTACAAACCTTTTAGTGCCCTAAAGGCTATTGACCTCTTACCTGGGTTATTCAGACCTTTGGCATTAATAGTGGTCAATTTCAAGGCGTGAGAGCCAAATTTGCTCGTTCGACGATTCATCCTAAAAAAAAAAAAAAAAAAAAAAAAAAAAGGGAAAGGGAAAGAGGGGTGGAGGGGGAAAAGGGGACTTTAAGAGGCGGGTTCTGAAGTTTTGAGAGGTGAGGTTAGTTTAGAGAAGAGTGGGGGGGGGAGAGGGGAATAAGAATAGAGTAGAACCCGGTGTGTACACGTGTTCAGGAGGGTAGTATACTGAATATGAAAAGATCAGTCTTCAGTATACGGATGGATAACAATTAGTGAAATACAATGTAGTATAAAAGTAGGTCTTAAACGGGGTAGTAACCCTCAAGCTAGTGCATATATGAGTAATACATTTTTAAACTCCTAGTGGTAAGAATATAAATGGAGTGGGGGGCATTTTTCATTAGCCAAACTATATTGCCTGACCAGGGTAAAAGGCCAGAGGAGGTTGGAGGAGAGGGTATGAGGGGGGGGGGGGAGAGAAGGGGGTGAAGTGGGAGAGGGGAGGAGAGGATAAGAAAAAAGTGGGAGAAGGAATAGAAAGGGGTGGAGAAGATAGGTTATAGAAGGGGAGATAGACAGAGGGGGAAGGAAGGGAGTAGACAGAGAGGGGAGGGGGGGAGGAGTGGAGGGAGTGAAGGGAATGGGGGGGAGAGGGAGAAAAAAGGAAGGGGGAGGAGTGAAGAGGGGAAGATAAGTGGAAAGAGGGGGAAGAGAAATTGGATATAAGGTAGGGGGTAAAGAGGGGGAGAAAGGAGGTTGGAGAGTGGGTGGGGGGGGGGAGTGGGGGAGGAGGAGTGGGGGGGGGAGAGGGGAGAAGAAGGTAAAGAGGGAAAAAAAAAGGGAGAAGGTGTGACAGTGGAGGGGGGAATGATTAGTGAAATGGGGGGTGGGTATAGACAGGGATTTGTCTAAGGAAAATATGGGACCTCAGGCCCTTGTGTGAAAACCAGTGGAGAAAACATTATCAGAGCAGCCATGTGGAAAGTATAACTGACAAAACATGAAAAACATTTTATAACAATAAAACTGAGGTTACTTAATAGTTCGTGCTAACTATTGTGTCTTAAGGAGAAACTGCATTGCCCCGGCCAGGCCGAGGCATATGCTATGACTGGGAATTAACACATTTGAACAGTCAATTAAATTAAAACAGATGCAGTTTACTGAGGGCCAGTATATATGCCCTGGCACGCAACTGAAAGTCCCTAGGAATGTTCTCAGGCACAATTTGGTAGCAAAAGAAAAAAGGATACAATGGTGGCCTTTGCCGGTTGGAGTTCTTAATGTCTTCCATGGTGAGTTAGAGTCTAATGTCAAGTGTCTGCCCGTGAGGTTGAAGGGGGATTGTCAGGAGCAGTGTTCCGACGAGGGCGATCTTCATCAATGGAAAGTCCTGAGTAGAAGGCACGTTCATCTGAGCCTGGGTGATAAACTGCGGATTTGTTCTGATGAGTGGCCACTATTGATACAGGGAAGCCCCATCGGTACTGTATCTTGTGAGCTCTTAGTTTGGCCGTGATGTGGCCCAGCTCCCTTCTTTTTTGTAGGGTAGTAGGTGATAAATCAGAGAATATTTGTATCTCTTCTCCTGCGTGATGTACTGGATGTTTGAGGCGTGCTTGTCTGAGGATCTCTTCCTTATCTTTGTAGTTCAAAAAACAAACGATGATGTCTCTGGGGGGGGCTTTAGATGGGGGTTTAGCTCTAAGCGCTCTGTGAGCGCGTTCCAGGATTATATCTGGGGAAAAGGGAGAGTCTTTCAGAGTACGAAACAGGCTTTGTAGGTATCCGTCTATAGCAGGAGGGTGGACGGATTCTGGTACCCCTCTGAAGCGGAGATTATTTCTTCTGCCCCTATTGTCTAGGTCTTCGATTTTGTCAGTTAGTTGTTGTATTATTTCTGTGTGGTTTTGGACCTCTGTGGCTAATGCTTTTTCTGCAACCGAGTGCTCCTGTAGTTTAGCTTCCACCTGCGTGACTCTCGTGTCTAGGGCTGATATATCCCTCCTAAGTTCGTTGAATAGGTTGCGCATTTCTTGGACTGCGTCCCTGATGTCTTCTTTAGAGGAGAGAAGTCTTAGGTCCTCTTTTGTAATTAACTGTTGGGCTTGTGTGTCTGCACCTTTTTGATGTGTATTATCAGCATTTGGGTTGATTTCCATGTTGTCTGGTGTTGCAGGAGGGTTAGAGTCTGTCTGCTTCAGGTATTTGTTAATCGTGCCTGCAGGAGTGTTTTTTTCTGCTTTTTGTTGCCTTTTACAAGGCATCCCTTAGCTCTCTCCCCAGTAGGTTGGTAGAAGTGTCAAAGAATGTGGCTTTGTTAAAAGTACATCCCTTCTCAGATGGGGCTTTATGTGTGTGTCAATAGGGTGTACAGGGGTGGCTGCACCAGAGTGATTTTTTATTCCAGGTAATGAGGGAGGTATGAGGTGCAAGGCTGCAGTATATTATATATTGTGTCCCCCAGCAGAGTTGCCAGTTCAGTCCCAAGTTGGGTATAGTCTTTATATGGTTTTTTATCTATGTGGGTGCTTAAATGAGAGGTCGTGCTTCCCTGTATGCCTCTGTATATGTTTGGTAAAGGTTGCAATAAAGATTGGAAATAGTTCACAGTTGAAGATGTGAAGGGATCTTTCAGTTTAAACCCAGGGGCCAAGCTGGTTATTAAGGATTGTGGGGTCGTTGTATTTCTCCTCTCTTCCTGCAGGAGACAATCCTGAGTGTAGCCCCCTCCCTGTTAAATGTCGGTTGCGGTGCTGCTTACTTGTATCGTGTTATTTATTTATTTTTTTGCCCCTGGTAACCGAATGGAACTAGTTGGGCTCACACGCCTGACACCCCTGCGGATGAAGTCGCACTAAGTTATTGCGACCCGGCGTGTATTAAGGGATTGAGCCTGAGCGAGATGGTGCGTGGCGCACTTAGGCCTAGCCGCCGGTGTAGTGTCGCGTGATTCTGTGCTGGCGATGTGCTTACCCTGCCCGTCACTAATGTCTCCTCGGGCTCGCGGCTGGATCTGATGGCGGGTGTGTAGCGGTCTTCTGATTCTGTAAGGCAGCGGGTTAAGATGGTTTAGGGGAGGCTGCCGCTTTATGGGTACAGGATCTCTGCTTCTGTGCCGTTAGCCATTATGGCGGAACTGCCGCATCCGCTTCTGTGTCCCAGTTAGTGCTCTTACCGATAATGTCCCAGCTCAGCTCAATGAAATGGGATGCTTCAATGCTCCATTTAGTAGATGAAGTTGTTTAAAGAGAATAAGGAGTGTTATTTTGGCTTTTAAATATAACGCACAACTTGAGGGTTTGGGAGCTTTAGTGAAACACAGCCATCTGCCTGCGTGGCTTGGCTCCGCCCCTATTCTCTGTAAGTTTTATCTCTGCAAATGTAAACAGTAATTGGCCCTAAGTTATGGAATTTTGCTGTAATAATGAAAGAAAAACAGGGCTTAAGCCAGCAATTAGAGCAAAATTCCTTTTCCATACAAAAAGCTCCTCTCAGATCCTGTTTTATTTATATTGAGTTTAGATACTGCTTAATGTGATCCATTGAGCTTGATCTTTTGACTGACTTATCACTGCTAAACTTTGCTTGTGATCATGATTTTTCTTTTGTTTTACAGTTACAGTACTGAGACAGTGGATTTTGTTGGTGGAGTCAAGTTTTAGCTGAGGTTTCATAGTTAATGAAAAATTGAGAAAAACTTTAGTAACTTACAAGAAAATTAAAATGGACTAACACTGGCCCAAATTACGAGTTTTGCGTTAGAGGCTGTGCGGTGCTAATGAGCAGTTTTCACTCACCGCTCACTTACCTACAGCGCTGGTATTACAGGTTTTTACAAACCCGTCATTAAAAGACAAGAAGTGAGCGTTGAGCAAAATTTTGCTCATTACCGCACTCCAATACCAGCGCTGCTTAAGTCAGTGGTGAGCTGGTCGTACGTGCTCATGCATGATTTCCCCATAGGAATCAACGGGGAGAGCCGGCTGAAAAAAGTCTAACACCTGCAAAAAAGCAGCGTAAAACTTCTTAACGCAGCCCCATTGATTCCTATGGGGAAATAAAATTTATGTTTACACCTAACACCCTAACATGAACCTCTACACTTACTAACCCCTAATCTGCCACCCCCGACATCGCTGACACCTACATTATAATTACTAACCCCTAATCTGCCGCTCCGGACACCGCCGCCACCTACATTATACTTATGAACCCCTAATCTGCTGCCCCCAACATCGCCGAACCCTACATTATATTTATTAACCACTACTCTGCCGCCCCCAATGTCGCCGCCACCTACCTACACTTATTAACCCCTAATCTGCCACCCCCAACGTCGCTGCCACTATAATAAACATATTTTCCCCTAAACCGCCACACTCCCGCCTCACAAACATTAGTTAAATATTATTAACCCCTAATCTGCTGCCCTAACATCGCCAACACCTACCTACATTTATTAACCCCTAATCTGCCGCCCCCAATGTCGCCGCCACTATATTAAAGTTATTAACCCCTAAACCTAAGTCTAACCCTAAACCTAAGACCCCCTAACTTAAATATAATTAAAAGAAATCTAAATAAATATTCCTATCATTAACTAAATTATTCCTATTTAAAACTAAATACTTACCTGTAAAATAAACCCTAAGCTAGCTACAATATAACTAATAGTTACATTGTATCTATCTTGGGGTTTATTTTTATTTTACAGGCAAGTTTGTATTTATTTTAACTAGGTAGAATAGTCTGGAGGACCACTTCGCCCGGCTTGGATGAAGACTTCTCCCGGCTTCGTTGAGGACTTCGGCCCGGTTGGATGAAGACTTCTCCCAGTAAGATCATCTTCAAGGGGTTAGTGTTAGGTTTTTTAAAGGGGGTATTGGGTGGGTTTTAGAGTAGGGTTGGTTGTGTGGGTGGTGGGTTTTATTGTTGGGGGGGATTTCTAATTTTTTTACGGGTAAAATAGCTGATTACTTTGGGGCAATGCCCCGCAAAAGGCCCTTTTAAGGGCTATTTAAAATTTAGTGTAGTGTAGGGCTTTTTTATTTTGGGGGGCTTTTTATTTTGTTAGTGGGATTAGATTAGGTGTAATTAGTTTAAAAATCTTGTAATTTGTTTATTATTTTCTGTAATTTAGTGTTTGTTCGTTTTGTACTTTAATTGTATTTAATTGTATTTAATTGTATGTATTTAATTTAGGGAATTAATTTAATTATAGTGTATTGTTAGGTGTTAGTGTAACTTAAGTTAGATTTTATTTTACAGGTCAATTTGTATTTATTTTAGCTTGGTAGTTATTAAATAGTTAATAACTATTTAATAACTATTCTACCGAGTTAAAATAAATACAAACTTGCCTGTAAAATAAAAATAAACCCTAAGCTAGCTACAATGTAACTATTAGTTATATTGTAGCTATCTTAGGGTTTATTTTACAGGTAAGTATTTAGTTTTAAATAGGAATAATTTAGTTAATGATAGTAATTTTTATTTATATCTCTTTTAATTATATTTAAGTTAGGGGGGGTTAGGGTTAGGGTTAGACTTAGATTAAGGGGTTAATAACTTTAGTATAGTGGCAGCGACATTGGGGGCGGCAGATTAGGGGTTAACAAATGTAGGTAGATGTCGGCGATGTTAGGAATGGCAGATTAGGGGTTAATAATATTTAACTAATGTTTGTGAGGTGGGAGTGCAGCGATTTAGGGGTTAATATATTTATTATAGTGGCAGCGATGTCTGGTTTGGCAGATTATGGGTTAAGATTTTTTTTTTTAGTGTTTGCGATGCGGGAGGGCCTTGGTTTAGGGGTTAATAGGTAGTTTAGGGGTGTTAGTGTACTTTTTTGCACTTTAGTTAAGAGTTTTATGCTATGGCGTTGTAGTGTAAAACTCTTAACAACTGACTTTAGAATGCGTTACCAGTCTTGACAGGAGAGGGTCTACCACTCACTTTTTGGCAGACTCGTAATTCCGGCACTATGCAAGTCCCATTGAAAAAAGAGTATACGCAATTTACATAAGTTAATTTGGGGCATTTCCAAGTCTGGTCAAAAAAGTGAGCGGTAAGCCTGTACCTTCAAGACTCAAGGGCGTTAAAAAGCAGCGTTAGGATCGGCTAACGCTGCTTTTTAAGCCTAACGCAAAACTCGTAATCTAGCCGACTGTTGCTATATTTTACCTATGTATAGTATATTAATTTTCTTTTCTCATATCTAGATGATCATTTTACAGTAGAATATACCTCACCTACTGATAGACAGGAACTATAAAATACCCACTCAGAAGATTTAAAAAGACAATCGCCTAGATTACGAGTTTTGTGTTAGCCTTAAAAAGCAGTTTTAAGGGGTCCTAACGCTGCTTTTTAACGCCCGCTGATATTACAAGTTTGGCAGGTACAGGTGTACCGCTCACTTTTCTTCTGCAACTTTTCCATACCTCAAATCCCCTTACGTCAATTGCGTATCCTATCTTTTCTATTCGATTTGCCTAACGCTGGTATTACAAGTCTTGGAAGAAGTGAGCGGTAGACCCTCTCCTGGCAAGACTTCTACCGCATTTAAAAGTCAGTAGTTAAGAGTTTTATGGGCTAACGCCGGAACATAAAACTCTTAACTAAAGTGCTAACACCCATAAACTACTTATTAACCCCTAAACCAAGGCCCCCCCCCACATCGCAAACACTATAATAAATATTTTTAACCCCTAATCTTCCGACCGGACATCGCCGCCACCTACATTATACTTATGAACCCCTAATCTGCTGCCCCTAACATCGCCGCAACCTACATTATAGTTATTAACCCCTAAAATGCTGCCCCCAACGTCACTGCAACCTAACTACACTTATTAAACCCTAATCTGCTGACCGGACATCACCGCTACTTTAATAAATGTATTAACCCCTAAACCGCCGCACTCCTGCCTCCCAAACACTAGTTAATTTTTATTAGCCTCTAATCTGCCTGCCCTAACATCACCAACACCTACTTACATTTATTAACCCCTAATCTGACACCACCAACGTCGCCACTACTATAATAAAGTTATGAACCCCTAAATCTAAGTCTAACCCTAACCCTAACACCCCCTAATATAAATATAATTTAAATACATCTAAATAAAATAACTACAATTAAATAAATTATTCCTATTTAAAACTACATACTTACCTGTAAAATAAACCATAAGATAGCTATAATATAACTAATAATTACATTGTAGCTATCTTATGATTTATTTTTATTTTACTGGCAACTTTGTATTTATTTTAACTAAGTACAATAGTTATTAAATAGTTATTAACTATTTAATAACTACCTAGCTAAAATAAGTACAAAATTACCTGTAAAATAAATCCTAACCTAAGTTACAATAACATCTAACACTACACTAGCATTAAATAAATTACCTAAACTACCTACAATTAATTACAATTAAATACAATAAACTAAATTACAAAAAATAACAAACACTAAATTACAAAAAAAAAAATAAACACTAAATTACAGAAAATAAAAAAAAATTACAAGAAGTTTAAACTAATTACACCTAATCTAAACCCCCTAATAACATAAAAAAGCCCCCCAAAATAATAAAAAGCCCTACCCTATACTAAATTACAAATAGTCCTTAAAAGGGCCTTTTGCGGGGCATTGCCCCAAAGTAATCAGCTCTTTTACCTGTAAAAAAAAAGAATACAATACCCCCCCAACATTACAAACCACCACCCACACACCCCTACTCTAAAACCCACCCAATACCCCCTTAAAAAATCCTAACACTACCCCATTGAAGATCACTCTACCTTGAGCCGTCTTCACCCAGCCGGGCACCAGTGGTCATCCGATCCGTCCAGAAGTCTTCATCCAATGGGCCAGAAGAGGACATCCAGACCGGCAGAAGTCTTCATCCTATCCGGGCAGAAGAGGACATCTGGCCAGCAGAAGGCTTCATCCAAGCGGCATCTTCTATCTTCATCCATCCGACGAGGAACGGCTCCATCTTGAAGACCTCCAGCGCGGAACATCCTTCTAGGCCGATGACTAACGACGAATGACGGTTCTTTTAAATTACGTCATCCAAGATGGCGTCCCTTGAATTCCGATTGGCTGATAGGATTCTAGCAGCCAATTGGAATTGAGGTAGCAAAAATCTGATTGGTTGATGCTATCAGCCAATCGGATCGAAGTTCAATCCGATTGGCTGATTGGATCAGCCAATAGAATTGACCTCGCATTCTATTTGCTGATCCAATCAGCCAATTGGATTGAACTTCAATCCGATTGGCTGATAGCATCAACCAATTGGATTATTCCTACCTTAAAGGGACATAATACTCATATGCTAAATCACTTGAAACTGATGCAGTATAACTGTAAAAACTGACAGGAAAATATCACCTGAGCTTCTCTATGTAAAAAAGGAAGATATTTTACCTCACAATCTCCTCAGCTCACCAGAGTAAGTTCTGTGTAAAAAGTTATACTCAGCTGCTCCCAGCTGCAGGTAAACAAATTTAAAAAAATGAAGAAATGAACAGCAGCCAATCAGCATCAGCAGTGCTGAGGTCATGAACTCTTACTGTGATCTCATGAGATTTCACTTAACTCTCATGAGATTTCATAGTAAGCTTCCTTTACCTGATTGGTGAAATAATATGAGAGTGCACAATGCTAGTCCCTTCAGATGTCCCAGGACAAACACACTAAAATGCTGCTTAGAAATCCTTTACAATGGGAGGTGGCTACTGAGGAACTTTTGAGGTAAAATATCTTTCTTTTTTACATAGAGATGTTCAGGTGATATTTTCTAATCAGCTTTTTACAGCTATGCTGCATCACTTTCAAGTGTTTAAACATTTGGGTATTATGGCCCTTTAATTCCGATTGGCTGATAGAATCCTATCAGCCAATCGGAATTCGAGGGACGCCATCTTGGATGACGTCATTTAAAGGAATATTCATTCGTTATTAGTCATCGGCCTAGAAGGATGTTCCGCGCCGGAAGTCTTCAATATAGAGCCGTTCCTCGTCGGATGGATGAAGATAGAAGATGCTGCTTGGATGAAGCCTTCTCCCGGTCCAGATGTCCTCTTCTGCCCGGATAGGATGAAGATTCTGCCGGTCTGGATGTCCTCTTCTGGCCCATTGGATGAAGACTTCTGGAAAGATCGGATGACCACTGGTGCCCGGCTGGGTGAAGACGGCTCAAGGTAGGGTGATCTTCAATGGGGTAGTGTTAGGTTTTTTTAAGGGGGTATTGGGTGGGTTTTAGAGTAGGGGTGTGTGGGTGGTGGTTTGTAATGTTTTATTTTATTAAAGGGCTTAGATTAGGTGTAATTAGTTTAAACTTCTTGCAATTTTTTTTATTTTCTGTAATTTAGTGTTTATTTTTTTTCATAATTTAGTGTTTATTTTTTTTCGTAATTTAGTTTATTGTATTTAATTGTAATTAATTGTAGGTAGTTTAGGTAATTTATTTAATGATAGTGTAGTGTTAGTTGTAATTGTAACTTAGGTTAGGATTTATTTTACAGGTAATTTTGTACTTATTTTAGCTAGGTAGTTATTAAATAGTTAATAACTATTTAATAACTATTGTACCTAGTTAAAATAAATACAAGGTTGCCAGTAAAATAAAAATAAATCATAAGATAGCTACAATGTAATTATTATTTATATTGTAGCTATCTTATGGTTTATTTTACAGGTAAGTATTTAGTTTTAAATAGGAATAATTTATTTAATTGTAGTTATTTATTTAGATGTATTTAAATTATATTTAAATTAGGGGGGTGTTAGGGTTAGACTTAGGTTTAGGGGTTCATAACTTTATTATAGTAGCGGCGACGTTGGTGGTGACAGATTAGGGGTTAATAAATGTAAGTAGGTGTCGGCGATGTTAGGGCAGGCAGATTAGAGGTTAATAAAAATTAACTAGTGTTTGCAAGGTGGGAGTGCGGCGGTTTAGGGGTTAATACATTTATTAAAGTGGCGGCAATGTCCGATCGGCAGATTAGGGGTTAATAAGTGTAGTTAGGTTGCGGCGATGTTGGGGGCGGCAGATTAGGGATTAATAACTATAATGTAGGTGTCTGCGATGTTGGGGGCAGCATATTAGGGGTTTATAAGTATAATGTAGGTGGCGGTGGTGTCGGGGGTGGCAGATTAGGGGTTAATAAGTGTAAGAATAGGGGTGTTTAGACTCGGGGTTCATGTTAGGGTGTTAGGTGCAGACATATTTTTTCTTTCCCCATAGGAAACAATGCGGCTGCGTTAGAAGCTGGACGCTGATTTTTTGCAGGTGTTAGGTTTTTTTCAGCCAGCTCAGCCCCATTGTTTCCTATGGGGAAATCGTGCACGAGCACATTTTAGCCAGCTTACCGCTACCGTAAGCAACGCTGGTATTACAGTGAGATGTGGAGCTAAATTTGCTCAACGCTCACTTTTCTGAGGCTAACGCAGCCATTCAGAAAACTTGTAATAGCAGCATTGTTTAAAGTGAGCGCTGGAAAAAAAAGGCTCGTTAGCAACGCAAGTCTTTACCGACAAAACTCGTAAGCTAGCCGAATTTGTGTTATCTTACCTCATTTTTCCATGCTAGCTTTTCAAATGTATATAATTTAAATGTATACTAAGAAAAACAGGAAAAATCTGATAAATGATTCTGTTTATGTAAGTAAATAAGAATCTCAAGGTTTATACCCAGAAAGAAATAATAAAATAACTTACGGCTAGATTTAGAGTTGGGCGGTAGCCGTGAAAACCAGCGTTAGAGGCTCCTAACGCTGGTTTTTACCGCCCTCTGGTATTTGGAGTCAGTCAGGAAAGGGTCTAACGCTCACTTTGCAGCCGCGACTTTTCCATACCACAGATCCCCCTATGCAATTTGCGTATCCTATCTTTTCAATGGGATCTTTCTAACGCCGGTATTTAGAGTCGTGGCTGAAGTGAGCGTTAGAAATCTAACGACAAAACTCCAGCCGCAGAAAAAAGTCAGTAGTTAAGAGCTTTCTGGGCTAACGCCGGTTTATAAAGCTCTAAACTACTGTGCTCTAAAGTACACTAACACCCATAAACTACCTATGTACCCCTAAACCGAGGTCCCCCCACATCGCTGCCACTCTATTAAAATTTTTTAACCCCTAATCTGCCGACCGCATGCAGCTGCCACCTACGTTATCCCTATTATAATAAAGTTATTAACCCCTAATCTGCCTCACTCCCGCCTCAATAACCCTATAATAAATAGTATTAACCCCTAATCTGCCCTCCATAACATCGCCGACACCTAACTTCAAACATTAACCCCTAATCTGCCGACTGGAGCTAACCGCTATTCTAATAAATGTATTAACCCCTAAAGCTAATTCTAACCCTAACCCTAACACCCCCCTAAATTAAATATATTTTTTATCTAACTAAATAAATTAACTCTTATTAAATAAAGTATTCCTATTTAAAGCTAAATACTTACCTGTAAAATAAACCCTAATATAGCTACAATATAAATTATAATTATATTTTAGCTATTTTAGGATTAATATCGATTTTACAGGCAACTTTGTAATTATATTAACCAGGTATAATAGCTATTAAATAGTTAATAACTATTTAATAGTTACCTAGTTAAAATAATTACAAAATTACCTGTAAAATAAATCCTAACCTAAGTTACAATTAAACCTAACACTACACTATCAATAAATTAATTAAATAAAATGCCTACAATTATCTACAATTAAACCTAACACTACACTATCAATAAATTAATTAAATAAAATACCTACAATTATCTACAATTAAACCTAACACTACACTATCAATAAATTAATTAAATAAAATACCTACAATTATGTACAATTAAATCTAACACTACACTATCAATAAATTAATTAAATAAAATACCTACAATTATGTACAATTAAACATAACACTACACTATCAATAAATTAATTAAAAAAATACCTACAAATAAATACAATTAAATAAACTAACTAAAGTACAAAAAATAAAAAAGAACTAAGTTACAAAAAAATAAAAAAATATTTACAAACATTAGAAAAATATTACAACAATTTTAAACTAATTACACCTACTCTAAGCCCCTTAATAAAATAACAAAGCCCCCCAAAATAAAAAAAATGCCCTACCCTATTCTAAATTAAAAAAGTACCAGCCCTGAAAAGGGCCCTTTGCGGGGCATGCCCCAAAGAATTCAGCTCTTTTGCCTGTAAAAAAAACACATAAAATACCCCCCCAACATTACAACCCACCACCCACATACCCCTAATGTAACCCAAACCCCCCTTAAATAAACCTAACACGGCTGAAGAACTCCATCATCGGGCTGAAGTCGGAAGTCCATCATCAGGATGAAGTCTTCTATTAAGCCGCATCTTCAATCTTCTTTCTTCCGGAGCAGAGCCATCTTCTTCCCAGCCGACGTGGATCCAACCTCTTCAAGCGACGCCTACTCGCCGAATGACGGTTCCTTTAAATGACGTCATCCAAGATGGCGTCCCTCGAATTCTGATTGGCTGATAGGATTCTATCAGCCAATCGGAATTAAGGTAGGAATATTCTGATTGGCTGATGGAATCAGCCAATCAGATTCAAGTTCAATCCGATTGGCTGATCCAATCAGCCAATCAGATTGAGCTCGCATTCTATTGGCTGAAGAGTGACGTCCATCCTCGGGCTGAAGTCTGGATCCAAGCGGCGGCTGAAGAAATCCATCATCGGTCTGAAGTCGGAAGTCCATCATCGGGATGAAGTCTTCTATCAAGCAGCATCTTCAATCTTCTTTCTTCCGGAGCGGAGCCATCTTCTTCCCAGCCGACGCGGATCCATCCTCTTCTAACGATGCCTACTCGCTGAATGACAGTTCCTTTAAATGACGTCATCCAAGATGGTGTCCCTCGAATTCCGATTTTCTGATAGGATTCTATCAGCCAATCGGAATTAAGGTAGGAATATTCTGATTGGCTGATGGAATCAGCCAATCAGATTCAAGTTCAATCTGATTGGCTGATCCAATCAGCCAATCAGATTGAGCTTGCATTCTATTGGCTGATCGGAACTTGGCGGATTGAACTTGAATCTGATTGGCTGATTCCATCAGCCAATCAGAATATTCCTACCTTAATTCCGATTGGCTGATAGAATCCTATCAGCCAATCGGAATTCGAGGGACGCCATCTTGGATGACGTCATTTAAAGGAACCGTCATTCGGCGAGTAGGCGTTGTTAGAAGAGGATGGATCCGCATCGGCTGGGAAGAAGATGGCTCCGCTCCGCTCTGCTCTGGAAGAAAGAAGATTGAAGATGCTGCTTGATAGAAGACTTCATCCCGATGATGGACTTCCGACTTCAGCCCGATGATGGATTTCTTCAGCCGCCGCTTGGATCCAGACTTCAGCCCGAGGATGGACGTCACTCTTCAGCCCCCCGCTTGGGCTTGGATCAAGACATCAGAGGCTCTTCTGGACAGATCGGGACCCGGTGAGGTGAAGACAAGGTAGGGAGATCTTCAGGGGCTTAGTGTTAGGTTTATTTAAGGGGGGTTTGGGTTAGATTAGGGGTATGTGGGTGGTGGGTTGTAATGTTGGGGGGGTATTGAATGTGTTTTTTTTCCAGGCAAAAGAGCTGAATTCTTTGGGGCATGCCCCGCAAAGGGCCCTTTTCGGGGCTGGTAAGGTAAAAGAGCTTTGAACTTTTTTAATTTAGAATAGGGTAGGGCATTTTTTTTATTTTGGTGGGCTTTGTTATTTTATTAGGGGGCTTAGAGTAGGTGTAATTAGTTTAAAATTGTTGTAATATTTTTCTAATGTTTGTAAATATTTTTTTATTTTTTGTAACTTAGTTCTTTTTTATTTTTTGTACTTTAGTTAGTTTATTTCATTGTATTTATTTGTAGATATTGTATTTAATTAATTTATTGATAGTGTAGTGTTAGGTTTAATTGTAGATAATTGTAGGTATTGTATTTAATTAATTTATTGATAGTGTAGTGTTAGGTTTAATTGTAACTTAGGTTAGGATTTATTTTACAGGTAATTTTGTAATTATTTTAACTATTTTAGCTATTAAATAGTTCTTAACTATTTAATAGCTATTGTACCTGGTTAAAATAAATACAAAGTTGCCTGTAAAATAAATATTAATCCTAAAATAGCTATAATATAATTATAATTTATATTGTAGCTATATTAGGGTTTATTTTACAGGTAAGTATTTAGCTTTAAATAGGAATAATTTATTTAATAAGAGTTAATTTATTTTGTTAGATAAAAATTATATTTAACTTAGGGGGGTGTTAGTGTTAGGGTTAGACTTAGCTTTAGGGGTTAATCCATTTATTACAGTAGCGGCGAGATTCGGTCGGCAGATTAGGGGTTAATAATTGAAGTTAGGTGTCGGCGATGTTAGGGAGGGCAGATTAGGGGTTAATACTATTTATTATAGGGTTATTGAGGCGGGAGTGAGGCGGATTAGGGGTTAATAACTTTATTATAGTAGCGGTGAGGTGAGGTCGGCAGATTAGGGGTTAATTATTGTAGGTAGCTGGTAGCGACGTTGTGGGGGGCAGATTAGGGGTTAATAAATATAATATAGGGTCGGTGGTGTTAGGGGCAGCAGATTAGGGGTACATAGGGATAATGTAGGTTGCGGTGGTATACGGAGCGGCAGATTAGGGGTTAAAAAAATATGCAAGTGTCAGCGATAGCGGCAGAATAGGGGTTAATAAGTGTAAGGTTAGGGGTGTTTAGACTCGGGGTACATGTTAGAGTGTTAGGTGCAGACGTAGGAAGTGTTTCGCCATAGAAAACAATGGGGCTGCGTTAGGAGCTGAACGCTGCTTTTTTGCAGGTGTTAGTTTTTTTTTCAGCTCAAATGGCCCCATTGTTTCCTATGGGGGAATCGTGCACGAGCACGTTTTTGAAGCTGGCCGCGTCCGTAAGCACCACTGGAATTTAGAGTTGCAGTGGCATTAAATTATGCTCTACGCTCCCTTTTTGGAGCCTAACGCACTGGAAACGCAGCCATTCTGTGAACTCTAAATACCAGCGGTATATAAAAGGTGCGGGGGAAAAAAAGCACGCGTAGCTAACGCACCCCTTTGGCCGCAGAACTCTAAATCTAGCCATTAATGAGCACTATTTGAAAATATCCATTATAAAAAAATGTTTAATTGTATTATTATAAAAAAAAATTTTTCTAATCAAGACAAGACAGTATAATGCTAATAAAAAAACAAAGCATATACAATTCAGACCCCAGTACAATGAGTACACATATAATTAGAGGCAAAAGTCTTACGGCTAGATTTAGAGTAAAATATCTACAAATAAATACAATGAAATAAACTAACTAAAGTACAAAAAATAAAAAAGAACTAAGATACAAAAAATAAAAAAATATTTACAAACATTAGAAAAATATTACAACAATTTTAAACTAATTACACCTACTCTAAGCCCCCCTAATAAAATAAATGCCCTACCCTATTCTAAATTAAAAAAGTTCAAAGCTCTTTTACCTTACCAGCCCTGAAAAGGACCCTTTGCGGGGCATGCCCCAAAGAATTCAGCTCTTTTGCCTGGAAAAAAACCACATACAATACCCCCCCCAACATTACAACCCACCACCCACATACCCCTAATCTAACACAAACCCCCCTTAAATAAACCTAACACTAAGCCCCTTGTCTTCACCTCACCGGGTCCCAATCTGTCCAGAAGAGCCTCCGATGTCTTGATCCAAGGCCAAGCGGGAAGCTGAAGAGTGACGTCCATCCTCGGGCTGAAGTCTGGATCCCAGCGGCGGCTGAAGAAATCCATCATCGGGCTGAAGTCGGAAGTCCATCATCGGGATGAAGTCTTCTATCAAGCAGCATCTTCAATCTTCTTTCTTCCGGAGCGGAGCGGAGCCATCTTCTTCCCAGCCGACGCGGATCCATCCTCTTCTAACGACGCCTACTCGCCGAATGATGGTTCCTTTAAATGACGTCATCCAAGATGGCGTCCCTCGAATTCCGATTGGCTCATAGGATTCTATCAGCCAATCGGAATTAAGGTAGGAATATTCTGATTGGCTGATGGAATCAGCCAATCAGATTCAAGTTCAATCTGATTGGCTGATTGGAACAGCCAATCAGATTAAGCTTGCATTCTATTGGCTGTTCCCGATCAGCCAATAGAATGCGAGCTCAATCTGATTGGCTGATTGGATCAGCCAATCGTATTGAACTTGAATCTGATTGGCTGATTCCATCAGCCAATCAGAATATTCCTACCTTAATTTCGATTGGCTGATAGAATCCTATCAGCCAATCGGAATTCGAGGGACGCCATCTTGGATGACGTCATTTAAAGTAACCGTCATTCGGCGAGTAGGCGTCGCTTGAAGAGGTTGGATCCTCGTCGTATGGGAAGAAGATGGCTCCGCTCCACTCCGGAAGAAAGAAGATTGAAGATCCTGCTTGATAGAAGACTTCATCCCGATGATGGACTTCCGACTTCAGCCCAATGATGGAGTTCTTCAGCTGCTGCTTGGATCAAGACTTCGGACCCTCTTGTGGACCGATCACTGAACCCGTTGAGGTGAAGACAAGGTAGGGAGATCTTCAGGGGCTTAGTGTTAGGTTTATTTAAGGCGGGTTTGGGTTAGATTAGGGGTATGTGGGTGGTGGGTTGTAATGTTGGGGGGGGGTATTGTATGGGTTTTTTTTACAGGCAAAAGAGCTGAATTCTTTGGGGCATGCCCCGCAAAGGGCCCTTTTCAGGGCTGGTAAGGTAAAAGAGCTTTTCTATTTTAATTTTAGAATAGGGTAGGGCATTTTTTATTTTGGGGGGCTTTGTTATTTTATTAGGGGGCTTAGAGTAGGTGTAATTAGTTTAAAATTGTTGTAATATTTTTCTAATGTTTGTAAATATTTTTTTATTTTTTGTAACTTAGTTCTTTTTTATTTTTTGTACTTTAGTTAGTTTATTTCATTGTATTTATGTGTAGATATTGTATTTAATTAATTTATTGATAGTGTAGTGTTAGGTTTAATTGTAGATAATTGTAGGTATTGTATTTAATTAATTTATTGATAGTGTAGTGTTAGGTTTAATTGTAACTTAGGTTAGGATTTATTTTACAGGTAATTTTGTAATTATTTTAACTATTTTAGCTATTAAATAGTTCTTAACTATTTAATAGCTATTGTACCTGGTTAAAATAAATACAAAGTTGCCTGTAAAATAAATATTAATCCTAAAATAGCTATAATATAATTATAATTTATATTGTAGCTATATTAGGGTTTATTTTACAGGTAAGTATTTATCTTTAAATAGGAATAATTTATTTAATAAGAGTTAATTTATTTTGTTAGATAAAATTATATTTAATTTAGGGGGGTGTTAGTGTTAGGGTTAGACTTAGCTTTAGGGGTTAATCCATTTATTACAGTAGCGGCAAGATTCGGTCGGCAGATTTATTTTAGGGTTATTGAGGTGGGAGTGAAGCGGATTAGGGGTTAATAACTTTATTATAATAGCGGTGAGGTGCGGTCGGCAGATTAAGGGTTAATTATTGTAGGTAGCTGGCGGCGACGTTGTGGGGGGCAGATTAGGGGTTAATAAATATAATATAGGGGTCGGCGGTGTTAGGGGCAGCAGATTAGGGGTACATAGGGATAACGTAGGTGGCAGCGGCGTGCGGTCGGCAGATTAGGGGTTAAAAAATTTTAATAGAGTGGCGGCGATGTGGGGGGACCTCGGTTTAGGGGTACATAGGTAGTTTATGGGTGTTAGTGTACTTTAGAGCACAGTAGTTAAGAGCTTTATAAACCGTCGTTAGCCTAGAAAGCTCTTAACTCCTGTTTTTTTTCTGCGGCTGGAGTTTTGTCGTTAGAACGCTCACTTCAGCCACGACTCTAAATACCGGCGTTAGAAAGATCCCATTGAAAAGATAGGATATGCAAATGACGTAGGGGGATCTGCGGTATGGAAAAGTTGCGGCTGTAAAGTGAGCGTTAGACCCTTTCCTGACTGACTCCAAATACCAGAGGGCGGTAAAAACCAGCGTTAGGAGCCTCTAACGCTGGTTTTCACGGCTATGCCCAACTCTAAATCTAGCCGTTAGAATGTCAATTATAAGCATATACACTAGGTTGGCTAATCATAAAGTACAATAAACCTATTTGATTTTTATGCAAAAGATATACTTCTTACAGGGAAGAACTTTCAGAGGAAACAAATTCAATCACCTTAGACCTCTAACAAAACATGAACAGGAGGTACAACCCATAATTAAAGAGACAAAAAAATAAGGTCTGTCAGAATTGAATTTCCAGTAGAAATAAAACCAATTCTTATTAATAATAATACAGAGAGAGGAAAAAGCATGACTTGAGGTATAATATTATGCTTAGGACTGTCATAATAAAATTGTAAAGAAAATATTATTGAAGTATTATTAATAATGTCTGATCATATCTATCCAATTATGTATAACTAAGACTGAGATTAAGAGGCCTGAGATTAAAATGCAGATAATTGAAATGTAACATTTGCAAACAGATATATCCCTAGCTATGTACATGTTGTTAAGTGATAATGTTAGGAGCAGCATATGCTGGGTTGAACTAATAGGGCTTTTTCTTATTGTAGCCTCATAAAATGTTTTAACTATAATGAACTGATACTCAAAACCTCATCAGCAAGGAGAGAAATCACGCAAAATGTTTGAGATTTTTTAGACCTTTTATTCTAATGTAGGAGTCTCTGTTTCACCCAAAGAATACTATATAGCAACATAAACATTTCTCAAGTTAAAATTTGTGTTTCTACATTTGTTTTAAGGGCCTCACCGTACCTGAGTGGCAAGGTTTTGAGTATCAGGCTCTTATAGTTAAAGCTTTCTGGGCCTGATATTCAAAATCTTGATGCTCAGGTGAGATATTATCTCATCGGTATAGCAAGGCCCTAAAAAATATTTAGTATATGTATGTATATCAGTGTTAAAGCCCTTTGCCTGCCTTTTTTCCTAATGCCTTACACCTCATATTTTTAAGGTAATCAAAAACATTTCATGTATAAACTCAAGTCCAAACAGCTAATGCATATATACAAATCCACTGCTCAAATAATAGTGGATGGTAAGTAAGTGTTCAAATGCAGTCACAAATGTCTATTACCTCTAAAGAGGTGCCTATGTTCAGCCAGCTCCGGTAGCAGGATCCCCTCTGTCCGGTCATAAGGTGGTACCCTATATTGTTACCAGCCCCCAAAGAAAGGCCCCAAATGAATACACCATGTATCCTACCTTGGGACCGAGATTATTTTCCTGGACAATTGGAGGCGGATGTATCCAGCAAACTTTTTTCTCACAAAGTGGAGCACTGATTCACGACATGTAGTATCATGTGAGTCATACACCCTCTTCGGACGTCACCTGCTACTGCTGCATGATAGGTGGTCGCCTTTTCTGTCTCTTACTGGCCAATGGTGGGATGCGGGAGAAGGGCACCTAGTTCCGTGCCAAAACAGCCATGCTCACTAAGAGGAAATCCAAGCGGCAAGATGATGTCTTTAAAGCATTTAATAGTAGAATGCAACAATGTAAAATACACACTACGATAGCGGTATTAAGGTCATCACAATTATGTACCTACTGCTGACAGCCAACCAGTATTGACACCAACAGTAGGCCAGATAAACACCTGATGTGTTTTGGCCCGTAGCCATAATCCCAGCTGATCATAAAATCCAAGAGAACAACAGAGAGGGGGAGAGTAAAATATAGGGGAAGAGAGAGCAAAATAGAGGGTGAGAGAGAGCAAAAGAGAGGGGGAGAGAGATCAAAAGAGATGGGGAGAGAGCAAAAGAGAGGGGGGAGAGTGAGAATGAGCAAAAGAGAGGGGGGGGAGACAGCAAAATAGAGGTGGGTGAAAGAGAGCAAAAGAGAGGGGGGAGAGAAAGAGAGCAAAATATAGGTGGAAAGAGAATGAGCAAAAGATAGGGGGAGAGTGAGCAAAAGAGAGAGGGGAGAGAGAGAGCAAAATAGAGGGGGGAGAGAAAGAGCAGAAGAGAGGGGAGCAAAAGAGAGGGCGGAGAGAGAGCAAATTAGAGGGAGAGAAACAGAGCAAAAGAGAGGGGGAAGAGAGATTGCAAAAGAGAGGGGGAGAGAGAGTGAGCAAAAGAGAGGGGGGAGAGAAAGTAAAATAGAGAGGAGAGAGCAAAAGAGAGTGGGGGAAAGAGAGAGCAAAAGAGAGGGGGAAGAGAGAGAGCAAAAGAGAGGGGGAGAGAGAGCAAAAGAGAGAGGGGAGAGAGAGCAAAATAGAGGGAGAGGAAGAGAGCAAAAGAGAAGGGGGAGAGAGAGAGAGCAAAAGAGAGGGGGAAGAGTGAGAACAAAAGAGAGGGGGAGAGAGAGTGAGCAAAAGAGAGGGGGAGAGAAAGCAAAATAGAGGGGAGAGAGAGCAAAAGAGAGTGGGGGAGAGAGAGAGCAAAAGAGAGGGGGAAGAGAGAGAGCAAAAGAGAGGGGGAGAGAGAGCAAAAGAGAGGGGGAGAGAGAGCAAATAGAGGGGACAGAGAGAGAGAGCAAAAGAGAGGGGGGAGAGAGAAAGAACAAAATAGAGGGATAGAGGGAGAGAGAGAGAGAGCAAAAGAGAAGGGGAGAGAGAGAGAGCAAAAGAGAGGGAGAGAAAGAGAGCAAAAGAGAAGGGGAGAGAGAGCTAAATAGAGGGGGAAGAGAGGGAGCAAAAGAGAGGGGGAGAGAAAGTGAGCAAAAGAGAGGGGGGAGAGAACAAAAGAGAGGGGGAAAGGAGAGAGAGCAAAAGAGAGTGGAGGAGAGAGAGAGCAAAATAGAGGGGGAAGAGAGAGAGCAAAAGAGAGGGGGAGAGAGAGCGAGCAAAAGAGATGGGGAGAGAGAGCAAAATAGAGGGGAGAGAGAGAACAAAAGAGAGGGGGGAGAGAGAGAGCAAAATAGAGGGAGAGAGTGAGAGAGAGAGCAAAAGAGAAGGGGTAGAGAGAGAGATCAAAAGAGAGGGGGAGAGTGGGGGCGGAGCCAACTTCCAAGGGAGTCAGACGTGCATGAGTAGAGTTCCTGGCTCCATTAAGGCTCAAACTTTATTTATCTACCCTTGGAATAAAATTTTCTCATGTTACAAAGAGTTTCTCCGATCTCCACTAATCAAAAGACCTGACAATCGCTCAAGCGGATATCTCCGGCTGTTGGAATCTTTTAAAACTATGGATGAGACGGAGGCCCTGCACAGATGGGTGGAGGATGTGGCGCAGCTCCTACATGAACACTTTGCCAAACTGGAGGCAGCATTATCTGAGAGCTATGCTGAAAGTAATGGCTCCTAGCTTGACTAACGCTGACACTATCCTGGACCATAGTAACAGCACTGAAACGCTAACCCCTGGTGTCTGCTTGACTCTCTACAATATGGAGAATTGCCCAATTGTCGCGATAGAAATCAAGGTAACCGTGAGGCATACCCATTAATGAGGGGTGAAGAAGGCGGCTATTCTGACATACACCCTAAGCCAGGGCAGACCGACGAGACACCAGATCTGTATATCATTTGGACAACGCTTCTAAACTCGCCTGCAGCTGCGAGACGCATGGTGCTTGCAGCCAGCAGCCATGGTAGGAGGGCTCTCCCTTTGCTACAAGAAATCAGTGCAGGGAACTGCTCTGTTATCCCTAGAGCTCCGGAGTTGAAAGTTCCTGCTCTGTTATCCTCGTCACAGTCACACAGGGGCAAGATGATAAGAGCCCAGCTGCTGCTTATACTCTCCCTCATGCCTTGGATTAACGGTACAGCACCTCCGCTTGGCAAAGTAAGCTTTCTATACCCTAGAACATTGAAAACCAGGTATGAAGCTCCCAACTTGCACCAAAAAAGGGGAATCGGCTAGTCTGGTTTAGGAGCATTGCCCCTCTGAAAAGTTCTGTTTATTTGTGACTTTTACGCTGGACTAGTAATGGATAGCAATCTGAATCTAAGAACATTCTCATTCCGGCTCCTCTAGCTGTCCTCCTATATAGATTTATTGATTTGAGCCTCTTTGAATTGCTGCATAATCATACCTGAAGGGCGCCTTACAGTTAATATATCCTTTGAGCCCCAAGATTGTCCAGATATAGTTACATAACCCAATATGGTATGCCATACTACTTTGCAGCCTGTGGTTTTTTATGTTTATAACTGTTTCTGTTCTATCTATATCTTTATTATGTCTGCCTGTTAAAGTTTTTTTTTTATATATATACTGTACTCCCCAATGGAACATAGTAATAGTAATAGGACTAAATATAGTTGCAGACTAAGCTTAAAATCTCCTCTACGTTGGGACTGTCATGGAGATAGCAAGCCCCTACCCCTTGTTAACTACAATATCCATATAGGTCTGTAAACAGAGTTATTTTCTTTTTAATATTGTGCTAAATGTGTTCCAATATCTCACATCCTCTGCTGGCAACCTCAATACTGTTTATTTGGCCTATTTGGCCTATTCATGAGTCTAAATTCACATCCAGTTGATATCTAGAACCTCTCTTGTTACTTGGACATTATTTCACACCATCATGGTGACTGTGTCACAAACAGACATCTAATATAAGAACTTTAAGGGTTAGCTTTTAATGTAGATGAAGTAGTTCGAATGGACTTGTAGAAAAGACATTATGTGCACTGAGTAATGTAATGGTATATATTGATCTACCAACAGTATAGTACGATCAGCCCTGATACCCCATATATATTTTATTTTGTTTGTGAGCGTTAAGACCAAGGTTAACTTAGCTATCAATGTTTAATTTACCTTTGCAATGTTTTGCTGAATAGCTAAATTTATTGTGGTAGGCTTCCACTTCCTGGCATAATAACCTGTTGATGGGTATAGGGCCCATATCCGATCGGCAGGGTTATCAAGTTATATTGCTGCCACAGAAGCTGTCTTACACCCCTATTCTATATCCTTATAGCTATAGGGTTGAAGTAATTGCAATTCTGTTTTAAACTGCTGAGGATAAAGTATGTATGTTATTATACCTCCCCACTATTGAACTCCACCTTAAGGTCTTAGAATGATTTATGCAACCTCTTAGTTTCCTCGCCAAGATTAACTCTTCATAATATGCTCCATAAGACTAATATTCAGAACTAATGTTCTTAGCGTTATTTAAACCTATCTTCAATCCTGCTCCATGACAATACTAACTTTGACCCCCTCCAAAGCCTAATAATGTCTATATTTAGTGACATAGGCCAACTAATTGCCAACTGTAAATTCTCCCTAGTAAGCCCTCTCTACCCTAGATGTATAAGAATTCTCACGAGCCACCGCTTCCAAGTTATTGCATACAGACTACTTCTAGCTGTTCCTTGTATAGGCGGATATCTACAACACTGTTGAGAAACTTTAATGTTTACTGTTTAATTGCTTCCTTGTTTGTGCATTTATATAAACCCACAGATCTATATGTTTATACTATACTGTGACATGCAAGTTGACATGTATGTAAATTTACTTGTCTTACAACATATGTGCAAATATGGACTAATCCTCAATAAAAAAAAAAAGAGAGGGGGGGAGAGAGAGAAAGCAAAAGAGAGGGGGGAGAGAGAAAAAGAAAAAGAGGAGAAAGAGAGTAAAAGAGTGGGGGGAATAGAGAGAGAGCAAAAGAGAGTGGGGAGAGAGAGCAAAAGAATGGGGGGAGAGAGCAAAAGAGAGGGGGAGAGAGAGAGAGCAAAAGAGAAGAGGGAGAGAGAGCAAAAGAGAGAGGAGAGAGAGAGAACAAAAGAGAGGGGAACAGAGAGAGAAAAAGAGGGGTGGAGAGCAAAAGAGGTGGGAGAAAGCAAAAGAGAGGGGAGAAAGAGAGCAAAATAGAGGGGAGAGAGTACAACAGAGAGGGGTAGAGCAAAAGAGAGGGGGAAAGAGAGAGAGAAAAATAGAGGGGGAGAGAGAGCAAAAAAGAGGGGGGGAGCAAAAAAGAGGGGGATAGAGCAAAAGAGAGGGGGAGAGAGAGAGAAAAAGAGAGGGGGAGAGACAGAGCAAAAGAGAGGAGGATAGAGAGAGAAAAAGAAAGGGATGGAGAGAAAGAGAGCAAAAGATAGGGGGAGATAGAGAGAGATCAAAAGAGAGGGGGGAGAGACAGAGCAAAAGAGAGGGGGGAGAGAGAGCAAAAGAAAGGGGTGGAAAGAAAGAGAGCAGAAGAGAGGGGAGAGAGAAAGAGCAAAACAGAGTGGGGGAGCAAAAAACGTGTGTGGGGGGAGAGAGGTAGCAATAGAGAGTGGGGGAGAGAGAGAGCAAAAAGAGAGGGAAGAATGAGATCAAAAGGGAGGGGGGAAAGAGAGGGGGAGAGAGCAAAAGAGAGGAGGGAGAGAGAGCAAAAGAGAGGGGGAGACAGCAAAAGAAAGGGGGAGAGAGAGCGAAAGAAAGGGGGAGAGAGAGCAAAAGAAAGGGGGGAGAGAGAGTAAAAGAGAGTGGGAAAGAGACAGAGGGGAGAGGGAGAGAGCAAAAGAGAGGGGAGAGAGAGAGCAAAATAGAGTGGGGAAGACAGAGAGCAAAATAAAGGGGGGAGAGAGAGTGTAAAAGAGAAGGGGGAGAGAGCAAAAGAGAGAGGTAGAGAGAATGCAAAAGAGAGGGGGATAGAGAGCAAAAGAGAGAGAAAGAAATGGGAGAGAGAACAAAAAAGGGGGGAGAGAAAGAGCAAAAGAGAAGGGGGAAAGAGAGACAGCAAAATAAGAGGGGTAGAGCAAAGAAAGGGGGGTGAAATAGAGAAAAATAGAGTTGAGAGAAAGAGAGCAAAATAGGGGGGGGGAGAGCAAAAGAGGGGGGAGAGAGGAAAAGAGAGGGCAGAAAGAGAGCAAAAGAGAGGGGAGAGAGTGCAACAGAGAGGGGGAGAGCAAAAGAGAGAGGGAAAGAGAGAGAGCAAAAGAGAGGGGGAGAGAGAGAGCAAAATAGAGAGGGAGAGAGAGCAAAAAAGAGGGGGAGAGAGCAAAAAAGAGGGGGAGAGAGAAAGAAAAAGAAATGGGGAGAGAGAGAAAAAAAGAGGAGGGAGAGAGCAAAAGAGAGGGGAGAAAGAGAGCAAAATAGAGGGGAGAGAGTGCAAAAAAGAGGGGGAGAGCAAAAGAGAGGGGAAAAGAGAGAGAGCAAAATAGAGGGGGAGAGAGGGCAAAAAAGAGGGGGAGAGAGAGCAAAAAAGAGGGAGAGAGAGCAAAAGAGAGGGGTGGAGAGAGCAAAAGAGAGGGAGAGAGAGAGAGAGAGCAAAACAGAGGGGGAGAGAGAGCAAAAGAGAGGAGGAGAGAGAGATCAAAGAAAGAGGTGGAGAGAAAGAGAGCAAAAGATAGGGGGAGAGAGATAGAGATCAAAAGAGAGGGGGGAGAGACAGAGAAAAAGAGAGGGGAGAGAGAGAGCAAAAGATAGGGGGAGAGAGAGCAAAAGAGAGAGGGAGAGAGAGCAGAAGAGAGGGGGGAGAGAGAGCAAAAAGAGAGGGAATAATGAGATCAAAAGAGAGGGGGAAAGAGAGGGAGGAGAGAGCAAAAGAGAGGGGTGAGAGAGAGCAAAAGAGAGGGGGGAGACAGCAAAAGAGAGGGGGAGAGAGAGGAAAAGAAATGGGGGAGAAATAGTAAAAGAGAGTGGGAAAGAGACAGAGGGGAGAGGGAGAGAGCAAACGAGAGGGAGGGAGAGCAAAAGAGAGGGGGGAGAGAGAGAGCAAAAGAGAGGGGTAGAGAGAATGCAAAAGAGAGGGGGGATAGAGAGCAAAAGAGAGAAAAAGAAATTGGAGAGAAAAAACAAAAAAGGGGGGAGAGAAAGAGCAAAAGAGAAGGGGGAAAGAGAGGCAGCAAAAGAGAAGGGGATAGAGAAAGCAAAAGAAAGGGGGGAGAGATAGAGCAAAAGAGAGGGGGAGAAAGAGAGCAAAATAGAGGGGAGAGAGAGAGCAAAATAGGGGGGAGAGCAAAAGAGGGGGGGGGGAGAGGAAAAGAGAGGGGAGAAAGAGAGCAAAAGAGAGGGGAGAAAGAGAACAAAAGAGAGGGGAGAGAGTGCAACAGAGATGAGGAGAGCAAAAGAGAGGGGGAAAGAGAGAGAGCAAAAGAGAGGGGGAAAGAGAGCAAAATAGAGAGGGAGAGGGTGCAAAAAAGAGGGGGAGAGAGCAAAAGAGAGGGGTGAGAGAGAGCAAAAGAGAGGAGGGAGACAGAGCAAAAGAGAGGGGGAGAGAGAGCAAAAGAAAGGGGGAGATAGAGCAAAAGAAAGGGGGAGAGCAAGTAAAAGAGAGGGGGAGAGAGATAGGGGAGAGGGAGAGAGCAAAAGAGAGGGGGGAGAGAGAGCAACAGAGAAGGGGAAAGACATAACAAAATAAAGGGGGGGGGAGAGTGCAAAAGAGAAGGAGGAGAGAGAGAAAGCAAAAGAGAGGGGGAGAGAGAATGCAAAAGAGAGGGGGTATAAAGAGAGCAAAAGAGGGGGAGAGAAAGCAAAAGAGAAGGGGAGAAAGAGCAAACAAGAGGGGGGAGAAAGATCAAAAGAGAGGGGAGAGAGAGTAAAAGAAGGGGGACAGAGAGTAAAAGAGAGGGGGATAGAGAGAAAAAGAGGAGGGAGAGAGAGCAAAAGAGGGGGAGAGACAACAAAAGAGGGGGAAGAGAGCAAATGAGGGGGGGAGAAAGAGCAAAGGACAGGGGGAGAGAGAGAGAACAAAAGAGAGAGGGAGAGAGAGAGCAAAAGAGAGGGGGAGAGAGAGATAGGGGAGAGGGAGAGAGCAAAAGAGAGGGGAGAGGGAGCAACAGAAAGGGGGAGAGAGATAACAAAATAGAGGGGGGAGAGAAAGTGCAAAAGAGAAGGGGGAGAGAGAGAAAAAGAGATATGTAAAGAGAATGCAAAAGAGAGGGGGATAAAGACAGCAAAAGAGGGGGAGAGAGAGCAAAAGGAAAAGGGGAGAAAGAGCAAACAAGAGGGGGGAGAAAGAGCAAAAGAGAGGGGAGAGAGAGTAAAAGAAGGGGGACAGAGAGCAAAAGAGAGGGGGATAGAGAGAAAAAGAGGAGGGATAGAGAGCAAAAGAGGGAAAGAGAGAACAAACGTGGGGGGAGAAAGCAAAAGAGGGTGGAGAAAGAGCAAAAGAGAGGGGATCAAAAGAGAGGGGGAGAGAGAGAGAGCAAGAGAGGAGGAGAGAGAGAGAGCAATAGAGAGGGGGCAGAGAGAGCACAAGAGAGGGGGAGAGAAAGAGAGCAAAAGAGAGGGGGTAGAGGGAGAACAAAAGAGAGGGGGAGAGAGAGCAAAAGAGAGGTAGAGAGAGGGAGCATATAGAGGGGAGATAGAGCCCAAAAGAGAGGGGGGAAGAGAGAAAGAGAGAACAAAAGATAGGGGGAGAGAGAGTACAAAAGAGAGGGGGAGAGAGAGCAAAAAAGAGGGGGGAGAGAGAGCAAAAGAGAGGGGGAGAGAGAGCAAAAGAGAGGGGGAGAGAGAGAGCAAATATAGGGGGAGAGATATAAAATATAGTGGGGCACAAAAGTATTTAGTCAGCCACCAATTGTGCAAGTTCTCCCACTTAAGAAGATGAGAGAGGCCTGTAATTTTCATCATAGGTATACCTCAACTATGAGAGACAAAATGTGGAAACAAATCCAGATAATCACATTGTCTGATTTGGAAAGAATTTATTTGCAAATTATGGTGGAAAATAAGTATTTGGTCAATATCAAAAGTTCATCTCAATACTTTGTTATTTATCCTTTGTTGGCAATGACAGAGGTCAAACATTTTCTGTAAGTCTGCACAAGGTTGTGACACACTATTGCTGGTATGTTGGCCCATTCCTGCATGCAGATCTCCTCTAGAGCAGTGATGTTTTGGGGCTGTCGCTGGGCAACACAGACTTTCAACTCCCTCCAAAGGTTTTCTATGGGGTTGAGATCTGGAGACTGGCTAGGCCACTCCAGGACCTTGAAATGCTTCTTACGAAGCCACTCCTTCATTGCCTGGGTGGTGTGTTTGGGATCATTGTCGTGCTGAAAGACCCAGCCACGTTTCATCTTCAATGCCCTTGCTGATGGACTTGCTGATGGAAGGAGGTTTGCACTCAAAATATCACGATACATGGCCCCATTCATTCTTTCATGTACATGGATAAGTTGTCCTGTTCCCTTTGCAGAGAAAAAGCCCCAAAGCATGAAGTTGCCACCCCCATGCTTCACAGTAGGTATGATGTTCTTTGGTTGCAACTCAGCATTCTCTCTCCTCCAAACACGACAAGTTGTGTTTCTACCAAACAGTTCTACTTTGGTTTCATCTGACCATATGACATTCTCCCAATCCGCTTCTGGATCATACAAATGCTCTCTAGCATACTTCAGACGGGCCCGGACATGTACTGGCTCAAGCAGGGGGATACGTCTGGCACTGCAGAATCTGAGTCCCTGGTGGCGTAGTGTGTTACTGATGGTAGCCTTTGTTACGTTGGTCCCAGCTCCCTGCAGGCCATTCACTAGGTCCCCCGTGTGGTTCTGGGATGTTTGCTCACCGTTCTTGTGAATATTTTGACCCCACAAGGTGAGATCTTGTGTGGAGCCCCAGATTGAGGGAGATTATCAGTGGTCTTCTATGTCTTCCATTTTCTATAATTATTGCTCCCACAGTTGATTTCCTCACACCAAGCTGCTTGCCTATTGCAAGTCTGGTGCAGGTCTACAATTTTGTTTTTGCTGTCCTTCCACAGCTCTTTGGTCTTCACCATAGTGGAGTTTGGAGTGTGACTGTTTGAGGTTGTGGATAGGTGTCTTTTATACTGATAACAAGTTCAAACAGGTGCCATTAATACAGGTAATGAGTGGAGGACAGAGGAGCCTCTTAAAAAAGAAGATACAGGTCTGTGAGAGCCAGAAATCTTGCTTGTTTGTAGGTGACCAAATACTTATTTTCCACCATAATATGCAAATAAATTCTTTCCAAATCAGACAATGTGATTGTCTGGATTTGTTTCCAAATTTTGTCTCTCATAGTTGAGGTATACCTATGATGAAAATTACAGGACTCTCTCATCTTCTTAAGTGGGAGAACTTGCACAATTGGTTGCTGATTAAATACTTTTTTGCCCCACTATATATATATATATATATATATATATATATATATATGTTTGTGTGTCTGTGTGTGTGTGTGCAGAACATTGGAATGTGAAATATTCATATTTTCATGTCGGGTTAGCACACATGAGAATATGCGATCGGATTTGCGCAAGAGTGGGGTGTTAGGTTTTTTACCACTATTTTTTCTCCATTGACTTCTATAGGGGAATATTTGAATGCGAACGTAATATTCTAACTTTGACTTTTTGTGCTTGTCAGGTTAGTGTGCAAGCAAAACAGTTTACTTTCAAATAATAAAACAAATGCAACCAATGAGAGCAAAAAGCTTATTTATAGCGCAAATAACGCTCAAGCGAGAGTGTTAATTAGCGCTCCACTTGTAATTCGGCCCTTAATTTTTTTTATCATCATATTATCCAGGATATATGTTATATGATCATATTAGCTAAGATATATGGTATATGATCTTTTTTTTAATAATGTTTAGTATCAATCTACAATAATATCATATGGTTTGCAGTGTATCTTAATATTAGTTTTCATATGGTTTAGCTTGTCTACATATTGTAGTAATTAAATATTATGATAGAGAGTGCTAGTACTGTCGATTTGATTCATGTACTCCATTACAATAAAACATAATTTCCTAAATTATATTACATCATGCTCCATTACAGTCAGACTTGAATGCAATATGACAAATAGTGCTGTTTAATTTAAGTATGCAAAACGCAATATCAGAATCATTTACATGTTACATCTTGAGATTTAAAGATCCGTGTTTTGTCTGGAGACAATGTTTGAGAAGTAATTGCAGCATTTACTGAACAAAACTCTTTAAAATATCTATAAATAAAGAATTAACCGTTTTGGCTCTTCTTTTTGTCGGTTACATTTTTTTACTAAATTATTGATGGATATCAAATATTAAAGACATATATTAAAACCAACATTGAAAGAGTTTCTGCTGTTTTAAGCTTTGACAAAGATTAGTAATACTGGCCACTTTTTTTGCACAGCTGTATAATTTGCTTGGAGGTAGTGTACATGAGACATCATGTAAGCTTTACTTGTTTGCATTTTTTACACAGTTTAATGGTTACACAAAATATATTTAAAGAAGCACTCAAAAATATTATATAGCAATGCAGCGGCTGCAAAATTTGCAGCTCCTGTTTTGTATTATACACCATGACCTGAACCGCTTTATACAGTTGTCAAATGTTAACAACCTCATTGATATGTAAATGCACACTACTTCTGTGAGAGGTTTTGAGAATACTTGAGCTCCAAGATGGTAGCACCCAGTATGTAGAGGCAGAGCTTAAGGGGGATATTTATCTATGTGGGCGTCAATATGCTCGCCAAACATCACGGCTGCGGATCTCAATACGATCTCCATATTTATGAAAAAAGCCGTGAAAAACACGCGTGTCAAGTACGACTCAATGAGCATTGGAGAGGACCGTATTTTTGTTAAATCTGAGTATTCGATGTCATGAATTTTACTACTTCAAGTCTTTTCCCTTGCATGCATATCATATGAAGACTTTTTTACTCTTCTTATTGCAACTCTATTCAATCCATATGTACATATCTTTGTTAATATACTCATTGATATATATATCTTGATATCGATATATTTTATATAGATAGATATATTTGATATCTATATATTGAATATCAATATATTTTATATAGATATATTTTACATATCTAGATATCTAGATAGACAGATATCTATATTTAAATATATATATATATATATATATATATATATATATATATTATGTATATATATATATATATATATATATATATATATATATATATATCTAGAGAGAGACCAATATTCTATATGTAATTTTCATCATAGGTATATCTCAACTATGAGAGACAAAATGTGGAAGCAAATCCAGACAATCACATTGTCTGATTTGGAAATAATTTATTTGCATATTATGGTGGAAAATAAGTATTTGGTCACCTACAAACAAGCAAGATTTCTGGCTCTCACAGACCTGTCTCTACTTCTTTAAGAGGCTCCTCTGTCCTCCACTCATTACCTGTATTAATGGCACCTGTTTGAACTTGTTATCAGTATAAAAGACACCTGTCCACAACCTCAAACAGTCACACTCCAAACTCCACTATGGTGAAGACCAAAGAGCACCAGAAACAAAATTGTAGACCTGCACCAGGCTGGGAAGACTGAATTTGCAATAGGCAAGCAGCTTGGTATGAAGAAATCAATTGTGGGAGCAATAATTAGAAAATGGAAGACATACAAGACCACTGATAATCTCCCTTGATTTGGGGTTCCACGCAAGATCTCACCCGTGGGGTCAAAATAATCACAAGAACGGTGAGCAAACATCCCAGAAACACACGGGACCTAGTGAATGACCTGCAGAGTGCTGGGACCAACATAACAAAGGCTACCATCAGTAACACACTACACCACCAGGGACTCAGATCCTGCAGTGCCAGACGTGTCCCCCTGCTTAAGCCAGTACATGTCCGGGCCCATCTGAAGTATGCTAGAAAGCATTTGGATGATCCAGAAGCGGATTGGGAGAATGTCATATGGTCAGATGAAACCAAAGTAGAACTGTTTGGTAGAAACATAACTCGTCATGTTTGGAGGAGAGAGAATACTGAGTTGCAACCAAAGAACACCATATCTACTGTGAAGCATGGGGGTGGCAACATCATGCTTTGGGGCTGTTTCTCTGCAAAGGGAACAGGACGACTGATCTGTGTGCATGAAAGAATGAATGGGGCCATGTATCGTGAGATTTTGAGTGCAAACCTCCTTCCATCAGCAAGGTCATTAAAGATGAAACGTGTCTGGGTCTTTCAGCATGACAATGATCCCAAACACACCACCTGGGCAATGAAGGAGTGGCTTCGTAAGAAGCATTTCAAGGTCCTGGAGTGGCCTAGCCAGTCTCTAGATCTCAACCCCATAGAAAACCTTTTGGAGGGAGTTGAAAGTCTGTGTGGCCCAGCGACAGCCCCAAAATATCACTGCTCTAGAGGAGATCTACATGCAGGAATGGGCCAACAAACCAGCAACAGTGTGTGACAACCTTGTGAAGATTTACAGAAAACGTTGGACCTCTGTCATTGCCAACAAAGGATATATAACAAAGTATTGAGATGAACTTTTGATATTGACCAAATACTTATTTACCACCATAATATGCAAATAAATTCTTTCCAAATCAGAGAGAGAGAGAGAGAGAGAGAGAACGAGATAGATGTATTTATATATAATTATGTATATCTATATCTATCTATATATTGATATATATATATATATATATATATATAATATATATGTAATTTTGTATATATATCTCTATGTCCATTAACTAACATTTTTCATTGTAATGTTTTAATAAATCAGCGTTGACCTTCATATCTCAGTAGTTATTCATTGACTAATTTTAGAAATAGGATCAATAATATATTTAAAAACAACATGTAATGTGAAGTATTACTCAATTAATTTTTCGATTAAAACAAATGGCATCTCATATCTTAAAGGGACATCAAACTCATATATGCTATTTCATATTGCAGATAGACAAGACCTTTTCAAGCAGCATTAATAATTTTCACTTCTATTATCCCTCAGATATACTATTTATTAGAAATAGCAATGCACATGTGCAAGCCAATCACATGAGTCATCCATATGTAGACATCATTCAGCAGCTATATAGACCTCTAGTTATCAATGTGTCTACCTCAAATATGCTGGAATTCCGCAGCGTATTTGTGGCAAGGCTGATTCGCCTAAGTTATCAAGCCCTAGATACCGGCAAAAGTAGAATTTAGTGACGTAAGCTTCGATCCGCCGGACTCAGTCCAACACAAATCGATTCTTACGTCACTCCAGATGTTCCGCACACAAGTGCGGCACAATCTGACTACTTTTGCTAGTTATCAAAAAACTAGCAGGTACGCTCAGCACTTTTCCGGCCAAGCGTACCTGGTTTTCAAACCGGCGGCGGATCCCATAGGAATCATTGGGAGTCTGACCATAGTGAAAGTTCATGTTCGCTGCTGCCCGACATCCCATTGATTCCTATGGTAACTGTCTTCACCTAACACTCTAACATGTACCCCGAGTCTAAACACCCCTAATCTGTCCCCCCTACACAGCCGCAACTAAATAAAGTTATTACCCCCTAAATCGCGGCTCCCAGACCCCGCCGCAAGCTATACTAAATATGTTAACCCCTAAACCGCCGCTCCCGGTCCCCGCTGCAACTATAATATATGTATTAACCCCTAAACCGCTGCTCCCGGACCCCGCCGCCACCTACATGATACCTATTAACCCCTATCCTGCCCCCCCTATACCGCCGCCCTCTATAATAAAGTTATTAACCCCTATCCTGCAGATCCCGGACCTCGCCGCAACAAAATAAATAGTTTAACCCCTAAATCGCCACTCCCGGACCCCGTCGCAACCTATATTAAACTTATTAACCCCTAATCTGCCCCCCTACACCGTCGCCACCTATAATAAATTTATTAACCCCTATCCTGCACCCCCCCTACACCGCCGCCACTGTAATAAAATTATTATCCCCTAAACCTAAGTCTAACACTAACCCTAACACCCCCCTAACTTAAATATTAATTAAATAAATCTAAATAATATTTCTCTTATAAACTAAATTAATCCTATTTAAAACTAAATACTTACCTTTAAAATAAACCCTAATATAGCTACAATATAAATAATAATTATATTGTAGCTATCTTAGGATTTATTTTTATTTATTAGAAATAGCAATGCACATGTGCAAGCCAATCACATGAGTCATCCATATGTAGACATCATTCAGCAGCTATATAGACCTCTAGTTATCAATGTGTCTACCTCAAATATGCTGGAATTCCGCAGCGTATTTGTGGCAAGGCTGATTCGCCTAAGTTATCAAGCCCTAGATACCGGCAAAAGTAGAATTTAGTGACGTAAGCTTCGATCCGCCGGACTCAGTCCGACACAAATCGATTCTTACGTCACTCCAGATGTTCCGCACACAAGTGCGGCACAATCTGACTACTTTTGCTAGTTATCAAAAAACTAGCAGGTACGCTCAGCACTTTTCCGGCCAAGCGTACCTGGTTTTCAAACCGGCGGCGGATCCCATAGGAATCATTGGGAGTCTGACCATAGTGAAAGTTCATGTTCGCTGCTGCCCGACATCCCATTGATTCCTATGGTAACTGTCTACACCTAACACTCTAACATGTACCCCGAGTCTAAACACCCCTAATCTGTCCCCCCTACACAGCCGCAACTAAATAAAGTTATTACCCCCTAAATCGCCGCTCCCAGACCCCGCCGCAAGCTATACTAAATATGTTAACCCCTAAACCGCCGCTCCTGGTCCCCGCTGCAACTATAATATATGTATTAACCCCTAAACCGCTGCTCCCGGACCCCGCCGCCACCTACATGATACCTATTAACCCCTATCCTGCCCCCCCTATACCGCCGCCCTCTATAATAAAGTTATTAACCCCTATCCTGCAGATCCCGGACCTCGCCGCAACGAAATAAATAGTTTAACCCCTAAATCGCCACTCCCGGACCCCGTCGCCACCTATAATAAATGTATTAACCCCTATCCTGCACCCCCCCTACACCGCCGCCACTGTAATAAAATTATTATCCCCTAAACCTAAGTCTAACACTAACCCTAACACCCCCCTAACTTAAATATTAATTAAATAAATCTAAATAATATTTCTCTTATAAACTAAATTAATCCTATTTAAAACTAAATACTTACCTTTAAAATAAACCCTAATATAGCTACAATATAAATAATAATTATATTGTAGCTATCTTAGGATTTATTTTTATTTTACAGGCAACTTTCAATTTATTTTAACTAGGTACAATAGCTATTAAATAGTTATTAACTATTTAATAGCTACCTAGCTAAAATAAAGGGAAATTTACCTGTAAAATAAAAACTAACCTAAGTTACAATTACACCTAACACTACACTATACTTTAATAAATTATTCCTATTTAAAACTAAATACTTACCTGTAAAATAAACCCTAAGATAGCTACAATATAATTAATAATTACATTGTAGCTATTTTAATATTTATATTTATTTTACAGGTAACTTTTTATTTATTTTAGCTAGTTAGAATAGTTATTAAATAGTTATTAACTATTTAATAACTACCTAGCTAAAATAAATACAAAATTATCTGTAAAATAAATCTTAACCTAAGTTACAATTAAACCTAACACTACACTATCATTAAATTAATTAAATAAATTAACTACAAATAACTACAATTAAATACAATTACCTAAAATAACTAAAGTATAAAAAATAAAAAAAGCTAAGTTACAAAAAATAAAAAAATAAGTTACAAACATTTAAAAAATATTACAACAATTTTAAGCTAGTTACACCTAATCTAAGCCCCCTAATAAAATAACAAAGCCCCCCAAAATAAAAAAAATGTCCTACCCTATTCTAAATTAAAAAAGTTTAAAGCTCTATTACCTTACCAGCCCTTAAAAGGGCCTTTTGCGGGGCATGCCCCAAAGAATTCTGCTCTTTTGCCTGTAAAAGAAAAATACAACCCCCCCAACATTAAAACCCACCACCCACATACCCCTAATCTAACCCAAACCCCCCTTAAATAAACCTAACACTACCCCCCTGAAGATTATCCTACCTTGAGTCGTCTTCAGCCAGCCGACCCACCGATGGAACCGAAGAGGAGATCCGGAGTGGCAGAAGTCATCATCCAAGGCGCGCTGAAGAAGTCTTCCATCCGATGAAGTCATCATCCAGGCGGCGCTGAAGAAGTCTTCCATCCGGGCGATGTCATCTTCCAAGCGGCGTCTTCAATCTTCTTTCTTCCAGATCCATCTTCATCCCGCCGACGCGTAACACCCTTCTTCCCCGACGGACTAACGACGAATGAAGGCTCCTTTAAGGGACGTCATCCAAGATGGCGTCCCTTCAATTCCGATTGGCTGATAGGATTCTATCAGCCAATCAGAATTATGGTAGGAAAAATCTGATTGGCTGATTGAATCAGCCAATCAGGTTGAGCTCGCATTCTATTGGCTGATCGGAACAGCCAATAGAATACGAGCTCAATCTGATTGGCTGATTGGATCAGCCAATCGGATTGAACTTCAATCTGATTGGCTGATTCAATCAGCCAATCAGATTTTTCCTACCTTAATTCCGATTGGCTGATAGAATCCTATCAGCCAATCAGAATTGAAGGGACGCAAACTTGGATGACGTCCCTTAAAGGAGCTTTCATTCGTCGTTAGTCCGTTGGGGAAGAAGGATGTTCTGCGTCAGCAAGGTCATTAAAGATGAAACGTGGCTGGGTCTTTTAGCATGACAATGATCCCAAACACACCACCTGGGCAATGAAGGAGTGGCTTCGTAAGAAGCATTTCAAGGTCCTGGAGTGGCCTAGCCAGTCTTCAGATCTCAACCCCATAGAAAACCTTTGGAGGGAGTTGAAAGTCTGTGTGGCCCAGCAACAGCCCCAAAATATCACTGCTCTAGAGGAGATCTGCACGCAGGAATGGGCCAACATACCAGCAACAGTGTGTGACAACCTTGTGAAGATTTACAGAAAACGTTTGACCTCTGTCATTGCCAACAAAGGATATATAACAAAGTATTGAGATTAACTTTTGATATTGACCAAATACTTATTTACCACCATAATATGCAAATAAATTCTTTCCAAATCAGACAATGTGATTGTCTGGATTTGTTTCCACATTTTGTCTCTCATAGTTGAGGTATACCTATGATGAAAATTACAGGCCTCTCTCATCTTCTTAAGTGGGAGAACTTGCACAATTGGTGGCTGACTAAATACTTTTTTGCCCCACTGTATATATATATATATATATATATTAGTAGTAAAGAATGGGGATGCACTCACAAGGATTTCCAAAGTTACCTTTAATGCACATTAAAGGTAACTTTGGAAATCCTGGCGAGTGCATCCCCATTCTTTACTACTATCGATACTATGGAAGCACCCTGGATGGATGACATTTTAACCGTAGTGCTGGCCTGCCTGCTGTCTATATATATAGAGTTTTATATATATATATATATATATATATATATATATATAGAGAGAGAGAGAGAGAGAGAGAGAGAGAGAGAGAGAGAACGAGATAGGTGTATTTATATATAATTATGTATATCTATATCTATCTATATATTGATATATATATTTTTCATTGTAATGTTTTAATAAATCAGCGTTGACCTTCATATCTCAGTAGTTATTCATTGACTAATTTTAGAAACAGGATCAATAATATATTTAAAAACAACATGTAATGTGAAGTATTACTCAATTAATTTTTCGATTAAAACAAATGGCATCTCATATCTTAAAGGGACATCAAACTCATATATGCTATTTCATATTGCAGATAGACAAGACCTTTTCAAGCAGCATTAATAATTTTCACTTCTATTATCCCTCAGATACTATTTACTATTTATTAGAAATAGCAATGCACATGTGCAAGCCAATCACATGAGTCATCCATATGTAGACATCATTCAGCAGCTATATAGACCTCTAGTTATCAACGTGTCTACCTCAAATACTCTGGAATTCCACAGCGTATTTGTGGCGAGGCTGATTCGCCTAAGTTGAACTTCAATCTGATTGGCTGATTCAATCATCGCCTGGATGATGACTTCATCAAATAGAAGACTTCTTCAGCGCGCCTTCGATGATGACTTCTGCCGCTCCGGATCTCCTCTTCGGTTCCATCGGTGGGTCGGCTGGCTGAAGACGACTCAAGGTAGGATGATCTTCAGGGGGGCAGTGTTAGGTTTATTTAAGGGGGGTTTGGGTTAGATTAGGGGTATGTGGGTGGTGGGTTTTAATGTTGGAGGGTTGTATTTTTCTTTTACAGGCAAAAGAGCAGAATTCTTTGGGGCATGCCCTGCAAAAGGCCCTTTTAAGGGCTGGTAAGGTAAAAGAGCTTTGAACTTTTTAAATTTAGAATAGGGTAGGGCATTTTTTTATTTTGGGGGGGGGCTTTGTTATTTTATTAGGGGGCTTAGATTAGGTGTAAGTAGCTTAAAATTGTTCTAATATTTTTAAATGTTTGTAACTTATTTTTTTTTATTTTTTGTAACTTAGCTTTTTTTATTTGTTGTACTTTAGTTAGTTTATGTAATTGTATTTAATTGTAGTTATTTGTAGTTAATTTATTTAATTAATTTAATGATAGTGTAGTGTTAGGTTTAATTGTAACTTAGGTTAGGATTTATTTTACAGGTAATTTTGTATTTCTTTTAGATAGGTAGTTTTTAAATAGTTAATAACTATTTAATAACTATTCTAACTAGCTAAAATAAATACAAAGTTACCTGTAAAATAAATATAAATACTAAAATAGCTACAATGTAATTATTAATTATATTGTAGCTATCTTAGGGTTTATTTTACAGGTAAGTATTTAGTTTTAAATAGAAAAAATGTATTAAAGTATAGTGTAGTGTTAGGTGTAATTGTAACTTAGGTTAGTTTTTATTTTACAGGTCAATTTCTCTTTATTTTAACTAGGTAGCTATTAAATAGTTAATAACTATTTAATAGCTATTGTACCTAGTTAAAATAAATTGAAAGTTGCCTGTAAAATAAAAATAAATCCTAAGATAGCTACAATATAATTATTATTTATATTGTAGCTATATTAGGGTTTATTTTAAAGGTAAGTATTTAGTTTTAAATAGGATTAACTTAGTTAATAAGAGAAATATTATTTAGATTTATTTAATTAATATTTAAGTTAGGGGGTGTTAGTGTTAGACTTAGGTTTAGGGGTTAATAATTTTATTACAGTGGCGGCGGTGTAGTGGGGGGCAGGATAGGGGTTAATAAATTTATTATAGGTGGCGATGGTGTAGGAGGGGCAGGATAGGGGTTAATAAGTTTAATATAGGTTGCGGCGGGGTCTGGGAACGGCGGTTTAGGGGTTAAACTATTTATTTAGTTGCGGCGAGGTCCGGGATCAGCAGGATAGGGGTTAATAACTTTATTATAGAGGGCGGCAGTATAGGGGGGCCAGGATAGGGGTTACTAGGTATAATGTAGGTGGCGGCGGTGTCCGGGAGCGGCGGTTTAGGGGTTAATACATTTATAAGAGTTGCGGCGGGGTCCAGGGGTGGCGGTTTAGGGGTTAATAACTTTATTGAGTTGTGGGGGGCGCCGGTATAGGGGGTAGATCAGTGTAGTTAGTGTGGGTGCTTAGTGACAGGCTAGCAATAAAGCTGTCAAAAAGCCGAAGAGCAGCGAGATCGGATGAGTGATAACTCTCACAGTCCACTGCTCATCGCCCCGTACTTGGTGCGCAGCTTTTTGACAGCTTTTTTGATAACTTAGGCGAAATTTTGCAGGTCCGCGGCGGCGATGGTAGGCGAGCTTAGGCGAGCGTATTGAACCGGCGAAGGCAGGTAAAGTAGACACGTTGATAACTACCCCCCACAGTTTCTATAAATATGCTACCCATCAAAGGATAGATCCATAAATGGATAACAATAGAATATCTATCAAACAAAATAATAATCAACAACATTGCATGCTATTTATACATGATTAGCCATATATTTCCTTTTCATGTCCCTTTAAGATAATACTTAAAATAATGTAGTGACAACATGATATTCTTAATAAAATATTTGTTTTATTTATAAAACTTTTATAAAATAAATAAATATAAAAAACAAACAAATATAAATTAACATTCCAGCAGGGCTTCTTGGATTTCACGCACAGCCTCAGCCACTGTTTGAAGTGCCTGTGTCAGCTTTAACAATACATTGGGGATGAAGGGCTCTGTTTGTGTGCCCTGATCATAAAATCACAAAATAAAATATGTTACAAGGATTCACTTTCAAATAAATAAATAAATAAATAAATATGTTATAAAATATCATATGAAAAATTCCTACTTTCTGTTGCTGCCACCTCATCTTCTGCTGTGGCCGCATATTCAGTCTCCTCATTGTCAGCTGTCCGAGAAGAAGCACAAAACTAAAAAATTGTTATGGATGTTGAATATGTGTCAGGGTCTATATTATACTCCACATTGTTCTAGAAGCCAAAACAATTGAGGGTCTACTAATTCACAATCAATATAGCAGTGAAAAAAGGTGATATGATTAATTCTCACATTCATATTCAGCCACCTCTTGTTCTATCGCCTCTGGACTCCTGGCTGCTGTGGCGTATTCCTCACTTTCAGCTGTCCGAGAAGAAGTACAAAACAAAAACATTGTTATGGATGTTGAATATGTGTCAAGGCCTATATTATACTCCACATTGTTCTAAAAGCCAAAACAAACAAGGGTCTACTAATTCACAATCAATATAGCAGTGAAAAAGGATGATATGATAAATTCTTACATTAATTTTCAGACACCTCCTGTTCTAACTCCTCTGGAGTCCTGGCTGCTGTGGCGGATTCCTCACTTTCAGTTGTCCGAGAAGAAACACAAAACAAAAACATTGTTATGGATGTTGAATATGTGTCAAGGCCTATAATATACTCCACATTGTTCTAAATGCCAAAAAAAAAATGAGGGTCTACTAATTCACAATCAATATAGCAGTGAAAAACGATGGTATGATAAATTCTTACATTCATTTTCAGCCACCTCCTGTTCTATCGCCTCTGGAGTCCTGGCAGATTCCTCACTTTCAGCTATCCGAGAAGAAGCACAAACACAAATCATTGTTAGGATGCTGAATATGTGACAAATCCTAGATTATGGTCAGCATTGCTGTAGATGGTTATGACAACTGAATGATATCAATCAAATTTTTGATTTTTAAAACACAATCGCTAACATAAAACTCAGTGGTGTATTTATGATTTGTTCTTCCCTTGGCAATCAAAATTCTGTGCACCTCCACCCTCGAAAGGTGTATGGTATTTTTCAAATTAATATTTTTTAGGGCATTGTGTAAATTTTTTTTTTAAAATAAATTAAATAGAAAAAGGCCTAGCAAAACACTTGCATATAGGTGTGTCGAATTGCATGCATCTCATACCATTTTATCCCTGGGAGAAGTGAGAGAAAAGAAGGGGAGTGTAAAAAAACGTAAGGGAAAGGAAATCATGTGTTGATTTAAATAAAGGATTTAAAAAAGGGAGAAAAGGAGTGAGTTGAGACAAAGGAGGGAGTGAGTTGAGGGAGGTATCGAGTTGAAGGATGAATGGAGGGAAAGAAGAATACACTTTGAAACAATCATTGCCCTTTACATGCAACAACATACATAAATTACCTAAAGTCAATTAATGTAGATTTTAATGGAAACAATGGTTTACAATAGCACTGCCTGTGAGCCTTAATCAATGTGTGTGCCTTGCCTTCTCTTTAAAAGCCAACACATTTTCACTCACTATACTGTATGCTTATTTTTAGATAGCAGGTGTGCTGCCCTTCCCAAATCTGATGCCCTAGACACAGAATGTGTGTGCCTAGGTCATAATACATTCCTGATGAAACTGCATTGTTAACTAAATATTTTGTCCATTTCTCTATTTCAGTTAAATAATGACAACATGTTGATATGTTAAATTACCTTCTGTATCTGTGACATTAGAAGATGTCCCTGATTCATCTTCCCCCTGAGGCTATAATAGACTTAGTGGTAGTGGTGGCGATGCCCTGTTGCTCCTTAGGCTACTCATAGATACCTTCATTAGATACCTAGGTATCCTTGATAAATCTGCAATCATACAATGATGTATGTCATCATTAGAACCATGTATTTTCTAATACTATGTGTAATGTCAATGCATTTTCAATGCATGGAGATTATATATTCAAGACTAAACAAACAATTACATTTTAAATATATATATATACACACACACATATCTGTCTATATCTACATCTCTATCTATCTATATAAACATCTCTATCTATCAATCTATCAATTTCTAGCTCTATCTACCTATCTCTATTATAAAATATATATATATATATATATATATATATATATATATATAACTCTATCTATCTATCTATCTATCTATCTATCTATCTATCATTAATATATTGATATATATATATATATATATATATACACACATTTATAGATAGAGATAAAGATATAGTGATAGATAGATAGATATTCTTATTTGATTTTCTCTTTCATATTCCAATTATATATATGTATTAATAATATTGGAATAGTTAGATATTAACAATTGAGTCATCACTTATACTTTTTATTTTTTTAAATGTTTAGCGTCGTATTTGTCAACAATTGTAAATTTTAATATAAGTAATTGAACAATTAAAACATTTTTTTTTTATTTGGTGCATCATGTTTGTCAACAATGTTAAATTATCATTAAACCAAATAGTGAATTATAATACTCTGGATAAATTAAACTTACATTTCCTAATAAGTGACCTTATTGCTTGGTAGCGATCCTACTCTCAACGCCTCAGGTCACTAAACTGGCGGAGACATTGTCGACGCGTCCTCCGGATCCCGGCCACCCGCCTCATGCGGCGCAACATCTCATAGATGATACAGTCACGCTGCTCACGATGGATTCAACGCACTCCACAGATCCTCCTGGGGAAGTATCTATTAATCCTGTAAACAAGGATGACCAGTTTGCCATCGCTAGAAATTTGGCCACTACATACTTTCAAAGTAACACCTTCCCTGAAAATAATATAAATAAAACTCCAAAGCATAGAGCTATCTCATTGGTTCTTTCCAATATCAATTTCTTTATGCTTTTTGATTGGCGCAATATATTAATCATGTGCCGATACTCATTTTTATCCAACAGTGAATCATTAATCATATTATGTAATATGTGTCACCAATGACTGACTGAGTGAATGAAAACTATATCCTCTAACATCTTTTTTTTCTCACTTGCTAATAAATCCTTAATAAAACAAATATAAATGTATATTTACTTACATAAGTGTATTGAATCAATGTTAACTAATTTGATTAAAGTTATTGATTATATGACAATATTAATTTAATTTAACAAAAAAGTTCATTTTCTAAATCACTTATCAGAACATTTAATATTATATGCGTCAACAATGACGGCATTATTAATAGGATGTACTATAGGAATTGAATAACCATCAAAAAGCTAATACTGTAACACATTTTAATTCATGATAGTCTTATTTTTAACGGCTGATTGTCTACGTATTGACTAACTATAAAATGGGAATGAAAATGGAGTCTATTAAGTCCTTCAAAGCTTTTATGATAGCTGTAGTTCTTATTGTGATTTTGTGGTGTTTTTTTTTTCTGCCGACTTTTCTGTACTGTATTTTTGTTATTTTGATATGCCGTCTGGAAAGACAAAATCCCGGCGCAATATTCAATTTTCTTTTGAGCAGAATAGGATTTTAGTTTGAAAGATGGGCGACCGAGCGCTATCACAGGGGTGTGCCTTAAGATTACTCTCAGATTAGCCTCCTAGCAGACTAACAAAAACTAGAATACAGAACAGGTGTGAGAGTATGCGCTGAAAAGCTTAAAAGGCAAATGGATAACTAAGTGATAGCATAAAAGTGTTTAATACATTTGGTAAAACAATAAAAGCTATGTTTCTTAAAACAACAACAGTACAACACATGGATCCATGATTTAAAATTGATACAACAATATCATAAAACAAATGATTACAGCAGTGAGAGACGTTTGATAGATAGATGACAACTCAATATTGGGTGAGATCTATAGATAACAAGGAGTGGGACACAGTGGATTCTCTAAATTGGGCAAAAATCACATTAGAACATAGCCAAAATTGCATAAGCGATAAGAAACAGTCAACAATAAAAAGTCACACTAAAAAGTGTAGTCTTCCAAATAATGTGTGGGGATAAAATGTACATTCATCCAAACTTCAAGTGAAATGAAAAATCCTCCAAACAAAAAATATAGGGTGAATCCTCTTGTGGGGTGTAGAAGAAGGACTGTGAGAGTAGTGTTGGTGTGACACAGAAAAAATAAAATAAAAAATAAAAATAAAAATATTCAAAATATAAAAATATAGAAAATATATATAAAAAAATTAAGTGTCCAATAAATCCAAAAAATGTATATGAACTCAGTGATGGATATTCAAAAAAATTTTTGCCTCAAAGGGAAAAAGTGTAATAAATATAACAAAAAAATGTGGCCAAAGTCTAAAGGTGATATCTGTGGCAAGTGTCCAAAAAAAAAGAAAACAATAGTGCAAAACTGTATGTACACAGTGGATATAAATTGGAAATAAGCTCACCAGTATGTCAACGCGTTTCGGCCTTATTTAGGCCTTTCTCAGGACTATCAAGAACTCAAGACTTTAAGAAACTTACGGCTAGATTTAGAGTTTTGTCGGTAACGACCCGCGTAGCTAATGCATGCTTTTTTTTCCCCGCACCTTTTAAATACCGCTGGTATTTAGAGTTCACAGAATGGCTGCGTTTTCAGTGCGTTAAGCTCCAAAAAGGGAGCGTAGAGCATAATTTACCGCCACTGCAACTCTCGATACCAGTGGTGCTTATGGACGCGGCCGGCTTCAAAAACGTGCTCGTGCATGATTCCCCCATAGGAAACAATGGGGCAGTTTGAGCTGAAAAAAAAACCTAACACCTGCAAAAAAGCAGCGTTCAGCTGCTAACTCAGCCCCATTGTTTCCTATAGGGAAACACTTCCTAAGTCTGCACCTAACACTCTACCACGAGTCTAAACACCCCTAGCATTACACTTACTAACCCCTAATCTGCCGCCCCCGCTATCGCTGACCCCTGCATATTATTATTAACCCCTAATCTGCCGCTCCGTACACCGCCGCAACCTACATTATCCCTATGTACCCCTAATCTGCTGCCCCTAATATCGCCGACCCCTATATTATATTTATTAACCCCTAATCTGCTGCCCCCGCTATCGCTGACCCCTGCATATTATTATTAACCCCTAATCTGCCGCTCCGTACACCGCCGCAAACTACATTATCCCTATGTACCCCTAATCTGCTGCCCCTAACATCGCCGACCCCTATATTATATTTATTAACCCCTAATCTGCTGCCCCCAACATCGCCGCCACCTACCTACAATTATTAACCCCTAATCTGCCGATCGGACCTCGCCGCTACTATAATAAATGTATTAACCCCTAACGCTAAGTCTAACCATAACCCTAACACCCCCCTAAGTTAAATATAATTTTATTCTAACAAAATAAATTAACTCTTATTAAATAAATTATTCCTATTTAAAGCTAAATACTTACCTGTAAAATAAACCCTAATATAGCTACAATATAAATTATAATTATATTGTAGCTATTTAAGGATTAATATTTATTTTACAGGCAACTTTGTAATTATTTTAACCAGGTACAATAGATATTAAATAGTTAAGAACTATTTAATAGCTACCTAGTTAAAATAATTACAAAATTACCTGTAAAATAAATAACTAACCTAAGTTACAATTCAACCTAACACTACACTAGCAATAAATTAATTAAATAAAATACCTACAATTATCTACAATTAAACCTAACACTACACTATCAATAAATAAATTAAATAAAATACCTACAAATAAATACAATTAAATAAACTAACTAAAGTACAAAAAATAAAAAAGAACTAAGTTACAAAAAATAAAAAAATATTTACAAACATTAGAAAAATATTACAACAATTTTAAACTAATTACACCTACTCTAAGCCCCCTAATAAAATAACAAAGCCCCCCAAAATAAAAAAATGCCCTACCCTATTCTAAAATTAAAATAGAAAAGCTCTTTTACCTTACCAGCCCTTAAAAGGGCCATTTGCGGGGGCATGCCCCAAAGAATTCAGCTCTTTTGCCTGGAGAAAAAAAACATACAATACCCCCCCCCAACATTACAACCCACATACCCCTAATCTAACCCAAACCCCACTTAAATAAACCTAACACTAAGCCCCTGAAGATCTTCCTACCTTATCTTCACCACACAGGGTATCACACCGTTCCGTCCTGGCTCCGATATCTTGATCCAAGCCCAAGCGGGGGGCTGAAGACATCCATCCTCGGGCTGAAGACATCCATCCTCTGGCTGAAGTCTTGATCCAAGCGGGCAGAAGAGGACATCCGGACCGGCAAACATCTTCATCCAAGCTGCATCTTCTATGTTCTTCCATCCGATGATGACCGGCTCCATCTTGAAGACCTCCAGCGCGGATCCATCCTCTTCTTCCGACGACTAGACGACGATCAGCCAATCAGATTGAGCTTGGATTCTATTGGCTGTTCCGATCAGCCAATAGAATGCAAGCTCAATCTGATTGGCTGATCGGATCAGCCAATCGGATTGAACTTGATTCTGATTGGCTGTAGGTAGGAAGATCTTCAGGGGCTTAGTGTTAGGTTTATTTAAGGGGGGTTTGGGTTAGATTAGGGGTATGTGGGTGGTGGGTTGTAATGTTGGGGGGGGTATTGTATGTTTTTTTTCTCCAGGCAAAAGAGCTGAATTCTTTGGGGCATGCCCCGCAAATGGCCCTTTTAAGGGCTGGTAAGGTAAAAGAGCTTTTCTATTTTAATTTTAGAATAGGGTAGGGCATTTTTTTATTTTGGGGGGCTTTGTTATTTTATTAGGGGGCTTAGAGTAGGTGTAATTAGTTTAAAATTGTTGTAATATTTTTCTAATGTTTGTAAATATTTTTTTATTTTTTGTAACTTTTTTATTTTTTGTACTTTAGTTAGTTTATTTAATTGTATTTATTTGTAGGTATTTTATTTAATTTATTTATTGATACTGTAGTGTTAGGTTTAATTGTAGATAATTGTAGGTATTTTATTTAATTAATTTATTGCTAGTGTAGTGTTAGGTTTAATTGTAACTTAGGTTAGGATTTATTTTACAGGTAATTTTGTAATTATTTTAACTAGGTAGCTATTAAATAGTTATTAACTATTTAATAGCTATTATACCTGGTTAAAATAAATACAAAGTTGCCTGTAAAATAAATATTAATCCTAAAATAGCTACAATATAATTATAATTTATATTGTAGATATATTAGGGTTTATTTTACAGGTAAGTATTTAGCTTTAAATAGGAATAATTTATTTGATAAGAATTAATTTATTTTGTTAGATTTAAATTATATTTAACTTAGGGGGGTGTTAGTGTTAGGGTTAGACTTAGCTTTAGGGGTTAATACATTTATTAGAGTAGCGGTGTGGTCTGGTCGGCAGATTAGGGGTTAATAAGTGTAGGTAGGTGTCGGCGACATTGAGGGGGGCAGATTAGGGGTTAATAAATATAATATAGGGGTCGGCGGTGTTAGGGGCAGCAGATTAGGGGTACATAAGTATAATGTAGGTGGCGGCGGTGTGCGGTTGGCAGATTAGGGGTTAAAAAAATTATTATAGTGGCGGCGATGTGGGGGGACCTCGGTTTACGGGTACATAGGTAGTTTATGGGTGTTAGTGTACTTTAGAGCACAGTAGTTAAGAGCTTTATGAACCGGCGTTAGCCCAAAAAGCTCTTAACTCCTGATTTTTTTCTGCGGCTGGAGTTTTGTCGTTAGATTTCTAACGATCACTTCAGCCACGACTCTAAATACCGGCGTTAGAAAGATCCCATTGAAAAGATAGGATACGCAAATGGCGTAGGGGGATCTGCGGTATGGAAAAGTCGCAGCTGCAAAGTGAGCGTTAGACCCTTTAATGACTGACTAAATACCAGCGGTAGCCCAAAACCAGCGTTAGGAGCCTCTAACGCTGGTTTGGACAGCTAACGCCAAACTCTAAATCTAGCCGACAGGATTTTAGTTACCCATGTTTTAGAACACTATGATTTTATAATTGGTTCCAAAGCCCAACAGACCTCTCTCTCCAGAAAACAACAGATCTGGAGAGGTATAGCTGACAGTGTCTCTGCCGAAGGCGCTAATGCAAAATCGGTGGAGTACTGTAAGAAAAGATTCTCTGATATTCAGAGAATCTTGAAGGCCAAGCTGGCCAGGTAGAAACAGTCTGCACGTACTACAGGCGGTGGCATGCCATATACAGCTGAGTTGTCTTCATACAAGACTCAGCTGATAGAGAAGCTGGGGTCAAATATGACTCTCGGTCTGGATTTGGTTGGGCATGATACTGACGAGGGGCAGGTTATTAAAGTTCTATTACATGCGTCTTTCATGTTGCAAAAGTGTTTTAATAAAAATATAGGCCTTTTTTTTTATTGACATTAGGATATACAATTATATTAGTACTCATGTTTTCTTTTTTATATATTTTTTTCCAGCATCTACCAGTGCTGCTTCTGCTGCAGGTACAACTGCTGCTGATGCTGCCACTGATAGGGATGACACACTCCCGTTACCTGTCAGTATCCATACTGAATCCAGCCACCACTTCTCCTCGGCCACCACACAGCCCAACATTATGTACAGCACCGATGATGGAGCAAACATTGGCCAAACAACAGGTATGTTTTTTAATGCTCGATTTGGTTTAATTAAAATGCTCTTACTCGTATGATTGTAAATTAATTGTTAACTCAGTATTTACACATTTTTTTTTTTTCAGCTGAGGTCCGAAGGGCTTTGGGACACCCGCCAACATCTTCGATTTCCTCCTCAAGTAACAAAACCAAGATCAAACATTAATGTTATGTGTGCTCACATTAGCAGGACAGTCAATGCCATAATTTTAAAGTTAAAATGGTATTAATGAAGAATATCACAGTCTTAAACACGAATGTTAAATAACATTGATTGTTTATATAATATGTGATTTTATGGTATTTCTAAGAATAGTATAGTCAAAAGATGATATTCCTCATTTACATAGATCATGCATTTTATATATACATCAAAAAATTGTCCTCATATTAAATATTATTCTTTATATTATTATCTTTATTTGAAAAATTATTTAAAGGGACATGAAACCCAAACCTTTACTTTGTGGATTCAGACAGAGAATACTATTTAAACCAAATTTCAAATGTACTTTTATTATTTTATTTAATTCATTCTCTTGTTATCCTTTGCTGAAAGGTTTATCTTTGAATTCTCAGGAGCAGCAAAGCACCTAGGTTATAGCTGCGGGTTGGTGGCTGCATATATATATACTGATTGTCAGTGGCTCACTAATGTGTTCAGTCAGGAACCAGTAGTGCATTTCTGCTCATTCGACAAAGCCTACCGAGAGAATGAAACAAATTAGATAATAGAAGTAAATTGTTTTTTATAAAAAAAAAAGGTATTCTCTAGCTTAAAGGGACACTGAACCCAATTTATTTTATTTTGTGATTCAGATAGAGACATTTTAAGCAACTTTCTAATTTACTCATATTATTACATTTTCTTCATTCTCTTGGTATCTTTATTTGAAATGCAAGAATGTAAGTTTAGATGCCAGCCCATTTTTGGTGAATTGGTGGATAAATCCATCCACCATTAAAAAATGTGCTGTCCAGAGTACTGAACAAAAAAAAGCTTAGATGCTTTCTTTTTCAAATAAACAAAGCAAGAGAACGGAGAAAAAATTATAATAGGAGTAAATTAGAAAGTTGCTTAAAATTGCATACTCTATCTGAATCATGAAAGAAAAAATTTGGGTTCAGTATTCCTTTAATCATGAAAGAATATTTGTTTTCATGTCCCTTTAAACTTAGAAGGAATCACAGGTTTGGATCATCACCTGTGTATTGCCTGATGATTGTTTGCCTACATTTCAACACATCATCAAGTGCTACCTATGTGCTTAACTAAACACAGATCATCTAAGCCTACATTTAAAGTAATCTAAACAGAGAAAAGAGAAAAATGTTAATTGAATTCTTTAGAAAGTTCATTCAAATTGCATGCTCTATCACAATCATTACCCTTCTATTTTGAATAGAATATTCCTTTAAACTATACAAACATCGGCATTATCGCATATATATATATATATATATATATATATATATATATATATATATATATACTGCATATATATGCCAAAAAAATTGTTTAACATACATGCACATCCATGTGACTCAGAATAAGATATTCTCTGCACAACAGCATTGTCAATACTCAAGCTTCTCACAGCACCAGTGGGGCTTGTATCATGTCAGTAATTAAGAAACAGTCTAAAAAGAGTTTAAAAATGGAAAAAAGAAATTAAAAAAACAAGTGCTGTGTAGAAAATACTGGTGCATGATGAATACTTAAATACACTTTTGAAAATGATATAGCTTTTATAATAAGCACTTTTGTTCAACACTTATATAACAACAATTAAAATGCTTTTTTTAAATAAATGAGATGCATTCATTTGTATTACAAACTTTGATGGAGTATCCCTTTAAGATAACATTATCAATCAAAATCGTTCATGTTAAAATACAGTGTCTTAAATTTATAATCTCAATATGAACCATGGAAGCTATATGTTTACTTTCATATGCATTTAATCCTTCACTGTACATTACGTGGGTTTATAATATTTTTTTCCATCACATTTCTTTAGATATTAAACATGTGTTTGCCAGATGAGAGCTGTTGTGGCGGAGGAGGAGTCCCTGAGAGAGACCCAATATCCAGAAACCCAGGAGCAGGGAATCTCCCAGGGGACATTGGATATGGAGGCTCTCATCTGTGCTGCCCCTCCTTCCCCAGAAGTCCCAGCTGTTCTAGACCCTGGTGCCCCTCCTGCACCTGTTGCTTGTGCCCCAGGAGCTCATGGCCGTGCTGATCCTGGCCATGAACTGCCTCCCATCAGTGATGATGAGACAGTTCGACAAATGTTAAATCTAGCCAGGCAGTACAGGGATGAACACCATAAGTTGCATGGGGCATTAAGATTATCTGTTGAGCAACAGGGGCAGATATTAGACAGGGATTAGAGTAGATAGGGAAAGATTCGATTTTGAGAGGGAAAGATTGAGAATAGAAACAGGTAGAATAGATTTAGAGAGGGAAAGCTTTGTATATGAAAGGATAAGGGATAGTGAAAGATTAGAATTAGAGAGGGCTAGATTTTTATACGAAAGACCAAGGGATAGTGATAGGATAAACTTTGATAGAGATAGATTTGAAGTAGATAGGGACAGGGTAGCTGTAGAGCCGGGAGAACTACATCGTCAGGAGAGGGCAGATGAAGACAGCCGAATTTTTAATCGTCAACTGTTTTTAATGTTTGGGAGAAAGAGAGAAAGAAAGAGAGAAAGAAAGAAAGAGAGAGAGAGAGAAAACAAGAGACAGAGAAAAAGAGAGAGAAAAAAAGAGAGAGAGGGAGAGAGAGAGAGAGAGAGAGAGAGAGAGAGAGAGAGAGAGAAAGAGAGAGCGAGAAAGAGAGAGAGAATTACCTATGTATTCATTTCTAAACCTGTAGATCATTGCTGCTACTTCAACAAATGATATAAATCGAATGAATACATTTTTTGGTTATGGGTGACATGTTAATTGATTTAAAGGGACAGTGAAGTACCAAAAAAATATTTCAATATTTTAATTTAAAATTTAATTTAAAAATAAAAAGTAAAATATCTTATCAACAATTGTGATTTGTTCTTTTTGTAATTCTTAGTTGAAAGCTAAGCCTAGGAGGTTCATATGCAAAATTCTTAGAACTTGAAGACTGCCTCTATTCTGAAATAATTTAGACCACTAGAGGTTATTAGTTAATGTGTTTCATATAGATAACATTGAGCTCATGCACGTGAAGTTACCCTGAAGTTAACAATGACTGGCTAAAATGCAAGTCTGTCTAAAGAACTGAAATAAGGGGCAGTTTTCCAAAGCCTAGATAGAAGGTGAACACAGAGTTAAAAATGGTATTGCTATAACTTTAAAAATAAAAACAGGGTCAAGTGTACACCTAATTTTTTTTTTTTATTGGAAAATATTTTAATAAACATTTTTTACAAAAACTTTACATTGAACAATTGTAAGATCATGAAAATTAACCACTTTCAATCAAAGGCAAGACGAGGATATACAATATTATTTTGTAAATATTTAAATGACAAATTTTGCAGTAACATAATCCAAAATATATACTGCCAACATTATTGCCCAAAAACCGCCTGAATATAGTCTGCTCAAGCTTCGACTCCCCTAGCATCATTCTTCTGTAATGGAGCTAGATGTTCACCATACTTGTGGTTATCCAAGCTCTTCAGATCTATATAAGGGATTGTTAGGGCAATGTTGTGTAACAAACAGCAAATCAAAAAAATTAAGGAGACTTTGGATGGGACGTACTGAAGAACCCCACCGGAGATGTCCAAGCAGCGGAAACGGCTCTTCAATATGCCAAAGGTGTGCTCAATCATCTATCTGGTGTGGATGTGTGCCTCATTGTAGTGCACCTCTTCCACTCCATTGGGGTTGTGGACAGGTGTGAACAGCTACGGAAGACACGAATATCCAGAATCACCTGCGTTAACAAAATAGATCATTGACATTAGCAATCAGAATGAATAAAATATATCATATACATATGTTGGAGTATATAAGAGATATTTGCCTATCAGGATTCCCTCTGGCATTTGTCCCTCCTGGAAACAATGGTAGATGGCAGAAATCCAGAGGACAAAGGAATCGTGGTTGCAGTCAGGGAGTCCAGAGCATACGCTCATGATCCTCAACCTGGTGTCACAGATGACCTGAATATCAGCAAGTAGTTGTGCTTCCTGTCCCGGTATGGCTCCTCTGTACCCCTGGGAGGCTGCACCAATACATGCATGCAATCTTTGGCCCCCAATATTCTTGGCAATCCAGCCAGTTGATAGAACTGGAGCTTGACAGCATGCCACTCCTCAGGTGTATTGGGGAAGTGGACAGGCAGGCCTAGGCATTGGTGCAAGGCAATCAGGACAAACTTCAGATGACGTGAGAAGGTTTCCTGGCTCATACCTATGCCTAGACATGCCACAGCCTGGAAGGATCCAGTTGCCAAGAAATAGAGCAATGATAGTACTTTCACCATCCCAGGGATTGCCCTAGTCCTTGCAGGGAGTGGCTCGAGAGAGTCCTTGATTTCGACATAGAGCCTCTCAATAGAGGCCCTATTTAGTCGAAATCTACGGATCACCTTTCGGTCACTGAGGGCATGGAGACCAACCCTAGGCAGGAACACCCTCGGCAACCACTGGTGTCTTTGTTGTCGCACAACCACAGCCATCAACACCCATCTTCTTTGCATCTCCTTAAGAACAGGACAAACTGTAAAGCATTTATTATGTCCATGCTCAAAATAATAATGAAGTGATGTGATTGAAAGCCCCTTTTATAATGCCAAGTTCTACAGCTGTAAATGATGCAATACATTACCTATAAAATGATTTGCATAATTTCATAATTATTGCATAATTTTACGAGCAAATTGATTGAATAATTTATTCACGATTGACCGAATTTCAGGATTATTGCGTCATTTGACGAGCATAATGTTGTTTCTAAATGAATATGTATAGAATTTGATCACGCAGGTGAGTTTGCCACCTGTAATAAATGCAGGTGTATTGTTTGTACAATTAATTAAATAACTTATGCACAACACATGAGTACAGGTAGCCCTCAGTTTACGCCGGGGTTAGGTTCCAGGAGGAATGGTTGTAAATCGAAACCATTGTAAATTGAAACCCAGTTTATAATGTAAGTCAATGGGAAGTAAGGGAGTTAGGTTCCAGGCCCCTCTCAAAATTTTCATAAGTAACACCTAATACATTATTTTTAAAGGTTTGAAATGAAGACTTTAAATGCTAAACAACATTATAAACCTAATAAGATAGATTGTATCATCATCAAACTAAGTATAATGAACAAAAACATTTGCTAAACATTACCTAATAAAATAATTACACATCAGATTGCATCATCAAACTAAGTTTAATGAACAAAAACGTTTTTTTACATGCATTTTTCTGCAATCAGTTCTCTGCATTGTTAGCATGTTAGATAATATTGGTTCTGCGCCTATTCTATGCTTTTCAATCTGCAGTGATTAATAGGCAGTTAAGTACCCTCATTTCAAGCAGCTGGACAGGAAGATAATAAGGAAGGGGCTGCAAGATCTTGCTCGATAGGTCTTGTCTGATCTGTGTACACAGATCAATTTCAGGCTGTTAAACTAGCTTAACTTTGCTGAAATACAAGCAAACAGCTCCACCTACTGGCTATTTTAATTAGTGCACAGATGTTTAATACATTTCAATAGCAGTCCCATGACTGAAAAAAAAGGTTGTTATTTTGAAACGGCGCAAATTGAACCAGCGTAAACCGAGGGCCACCTGTTTCAAATCAAAAGTCTGATTTTCTGTGTTTGGATGGCAGCGTTGTGGAGGCTTAAAAGGTCAGTGATTACTGCGTTTTTGAGATACCATATTGAAGAACAATGTGCTGTATTAACATTGCTAAACATGACTTAGAAAGAGAATGCAATGTCAAACATTATGATATGCAATAATTTGGCATGCAAAATACAAAGAAATTACTTTAAAATGGCATTCTACTTTCAACAAAGGATAGCATCAGAATGAAAACAGTGCTAATATGTTTTTTGTTAAAAAATATAATTACTGACCTTTTAAGCCTCTATGATGCTGCCATGCGAACACAGAAAATCAGAGTCCAGGGGCGTGATCCAATATAGGGCGTAGTTTTCGGTGCAAGCGAGGGAACCCGCGCCGCCCGTAGTTTCACCTCGCACATCGGAGTATTACATAAAGTGCCGTAAGTCGGAAAAACTAGCGATGTCCAGAAATAAGCGTAAGTACAAATTTCTGGAGTCGCCAGTGACTTACGGCACTTTAGAAACTGCCTGCGCCTACAAAAACTTACTAAAATATGAAATCTCCCGTAACTGTCTAACACGCCTCCCAAACATCATCCCGACACGTATACCCCTATATCCGCAATTCCCCCTCTCACTCCTAATAATAAATGTATTAACCCCTAGACCGACAACCCCCCACAATGCATTAAGCCTAATTATTAACCCCTAAACCGCCATAGCCCACACCGCAATAGACCTATCCTAGTATTAACCCCTAAACCACCGCTCCCGGACCCCGCCGCCACCAACATTAAATAAATTAACCCCTACACCGCCTCCACCTACATTAAATATATTAACCCCTAATCTGACCCCCTTACACCGCCGCCACCTACATTAAATGTACTGCCCCCTAATCTGACCCCCCTACACCGCCGCCACCTACATTAAATGTATTACCCCCTAATTTGACCCCCCTATACCATCACCAACTACATTAAATATATTACCCCCTAAACCTAAGTCTAACCCTAACACCCCCTAACTTAATTATTATTTAAATAAATCTAAATAATATTAATATTATTAACTAAATTATTCCAATTTAAAACTAAATACTTACCTATAAAATAAACCCCAAGATAGCTACAATATAATTAATAATTACATTGTAGCTATTTTAGGATTTATAATTATTTTACAGGTAACTTTGTATTTATTTTAGCTAGGTACAATAGCTATTAAATAGTTATTAACTATTTAATAGCTACCTAGTTAAAATAATTACAAAATTACCAGTAAAATAAATCCTAAATTAAGTTACAAATACACCTAACACTACACTATCAATAAATTAATTAAATAAATTAACTACAATTATCTAATATAAAATACAATTAAATAAACTAAACTATATTACAAAAAAAACAAACCCTAAATTACAAAAAAAAAAAAAAATATTACAAGAAGTTTAATCTAATTACACCTAATCTAAGCCCCTTAATAAAATAAAAAAGCCCCCCAAAATAATAACATTTCCCTACCCTAAACTAAATTATAAATAGCCCTTAAAAGGGCTTTTTGGGGGGCATTGCCCCAAAGTAACCAGCTCTTTTACCAGCTATTAAAATGGCTTTTTGTGGGGCATTGCCCCTAAGTAATCAGCTCTTTTACCTGTAAAAAAAAAGAAATACAATACCCCCCATCATTACAACCCACCACCCACACACCCCTACTCTAAAACCCACCCAATCCCCCCTTAAATAAACCTAACACTACCCCATTAAAGATCACCCTCCAGCAGAAGTCTTCATCCAAGCGGCATCTTCTACCTTCATCCTTCCGGCGATGAGTGGCTCCATCTTGAAGACCTCCGGCGTGGAACATCCTCCTCGGCCGACGACTGCCCGACGAATGGCTGGTCCTTTAAATGACGTCATCCAAGATGGCATCCCTCGAATTCCGATTGGCTGATAGGATTCTATCAGCCAATCGGAATTAAGGTAAGAAAAATCCGATTGGTTGATTTAATCAGCCAATCGGATTGAAGTTCAATCCGATTGGCTGATTGGATCAGCCAATAGAATGCAAGGTCAATTCTATTGGCTGATCCAATCAGCCAATCGGATTGAACTTCAATCCGATTGGCTGATTAAATCAACCAATCAGATTTTTCCTACCTTAATTCCGAATGGCTGATAGAATCCTATCAGTCAATCGGAATTTGAGGGACGCCATCTTGGATGACGTAATTTAAAGGACCAGCCATTTGTCGGGTAGTCGTCGGCCGAGGAGGATGTTCTGCGCCGGAGGTCTTCAAGATGGAGCCGCTCATCACCGGAAGGATGAAGATAGAAGATGCTGCTTGGATGAAGACTTCTGCTGGATGGAGAACCTCTTCTGCCCTGATCGAATGAAGACTTCTGCCCGGCTGGAGGACCACTTGTGCCCGGATTGGATGAAGAGTTCGGCCTGGCTGGGTGAAGATGGCTCAAGGTAGGGTGATCTTCAATGGGGTAGTGTTAGGTTTATTTAAGGGGGGATCGGGTGGGTTTTAGAATAGGGGTGTGTGGGTGGTGGGTTGTAATGTTGGGGGGGTATTGTATTTCTTTTTTTTACAGGTAAAAGAGATGATTACTTTGGGGCAATGCCCCACAAAAAGCCCTTTTAAGGGCTGGTAAAAGAGCTGGTTACTTTGGGACAATGCCCCGCAAAAAGCCCTTTTAAGGGCTATTTGTAATTTAGTTTAGGGTAGGGAAATTTTATTATTTTGGGGGGCTTTTTTATTTTATTAGGGGACTTAGATTAGGTGTAATTAGATTAAACTTCTTGTAATATTTTTATATTTTTTGCAATTTAGTGTTTGTTTGTTTTTGTAATATAGTTTAGTTTATTTAATTGTATTTTATATTAGATAATTGTAGTTAATTAATTTATTGATAGTGTAGTGTTAGGTGTATTTGTAACTTAAGTTAGGATTTATTTTACAGGTAATTTTGTAATTATTTTAACTAGGTAGCCATTAAATGGTTATTAACTATTTAATAGCTAATGTACCTAGCTAAAATACATATAAAGTTACCTGTAAAATAAATATAAATCCTAAAATAGCTACAATGTAATTATCAATTGTATTGTAGCTATCTTAGGGTTTATTTTATAGGTAAGTATTAAGTTTTAAATAGGAATAATTTAGTTAATAATATTAATAGTCAGATTAGGGGGTAATATATTTAATGTAGGTGGCGGCGGTGTAGGGGGGTCAGATTAGGGGGTAATACATTTAATGTAGGTGGCAGCGGTGTAGGGGGTCAGATTAGGGGTTAATACATTTAATGGAGGTGGCGGCGGTGTAGGGGGGTCAGATTAGGGGTTAATATATTTAATGTAGGTGGCGGCAGTGTAGGGGGGTCAGATTAGGGGTTAATATATT